>NC_134545.1:24657857-24996785 GCF_050624435.1 Tenrec ecaudatus | reverse complement strand
GAAAGATAAATGACTTGAGAGGTTATTGGTATTGTTTACAGAACCTGGAATTCAATTATTTAAATGAGCCAGAAACAGGTGAGTGATATTAAATCTGGGTGCTTTATGCCTAAGAAACCCTATATTCAGGGTATCTTTCTGCTCCACTCTGTTTTCAACCCGGTAAAGCCTGTTTACTTACTTAGATCACTGTTTTCTCTGACTGCAATGAGGATTTTAGCCCTGAAGTGCTTGTTAAGATGCAGATTTACTGAAAACAAAACAAAAAGCCAACTAACTCACTGCCACCCAGTCCATTTCTACTCGAAGCAATCCTATTGGACAGAGTAGAAATTACCTGTTGGGTTTCCGAGACTAAATATTTATAGGAATAGCCTCATCTTCCTCCGGCAGAAGGACAGGGGGGATTGGAACCGCTGACCTTGTGATCAGCTGCTCAGTGTGTAGCCCATATGCCACCTTCTAGGCCTTACTCTTTTCTACTAACACCCAGCCCTCTGGGACACTCCCTGATTCTTGTGCACATAAAAGATCGAGAACCTGCCACATCTGACCTAGAGCAAGAGGGGAATGAGCCAATGTGGACGTCAACAAGAAGACTAGGCTTGATACCATCCAAGAGAAAGGTCCAATTTAGCTGGCCTTTCCAGCACCTCCCCTTCTCAGACACTCTCCCATTCTGATTGCCCAGTGCAGGTCTTGATGGTGCTGTGGCCCCAGGACCCCTGGACATGCTCGCCCTGCCACTGCACTGATCCCTGATCTAAGAAGGAGGGGAACATCGCTGGGGTGCCTACATCCTGGCTAGCCTGAGTCCTGCCACACTGTCTTTTAAGAGCATCGCATTAGGAGATTAGCCGTCTAGTAGAGGGATTAGGTTTGTTCTGTGTCTCTCCAGAGGGCGGATCTAAAACCGAACTGGGGAAAGCTATGGAGCTCAGCTGCTCTCTGTATACGAAGAGGTTTATAACTCCACAAGTTGCCAAAGGGACTGCTTTGGGAGGAAGTGAGCTTGCCTTCACTGCAAGGATTTGAACACAAAGAGCTTAAAAAAAAATACACAGACTGGGAGTCTTTTTCTCTCAAAACAAACGTGTTATATGGAGTAATTAACTCTTGAATCCGCACTGCCGTCAGGCAATTCTGACTCCCAGCAAACCTATAGGACCGAGTGGACCTGCCCCTGTGGATTAACAAGACGGGAAATCTGACTGGAGCAGAGAGCTCTGGTGTTCTCCCACAGACCTTGCAGTGAGCATCTTGACCCACTTCACCAGTAGGCTGCCTATAGCCGAGTTTTAAAAACCAAACCAAACCCACGATTCTGACTCACAGCGACTCTCTAGGACAGAGTAGAATTGCCCTTGTGGGTTCCTGAGACTGTACCTCTTTACAGGAGTAGAAAGCCTCCTCTTTTTTTCTTCTTTGGAGCAGCAGGTGGCTTCAAACTGTTGACATTGAGGTTAGCAGCCCAACTCATAACCCACCACACCAATTCATCAACTTGAATTTCTAAAGAAACAATTTTGTTGAAAGGGGCTGGGGATGGACTTTAGTGCTCAGCCCGGACTTAGAGTCTTCTTAAATTTTGCCCAAGGGTAATTGATCCTTAGGGGTCAGTCTGGAATCAGAATTTGTCTAGAAAACTTCTGTTGTGATTCATTCTGGATGAAGCCTCCTCCCTCAACAGGAGAGTCAATGAAGGGCCAGTCGCCATGATGGACCAGGCGGCAGAGACTAAAACCTTGGCTGAGCAAACAGGGAAGGAACTCTGCTACCCAGAGGCTCTGATAACCATGGAAATGAGAGCCAGCTGACTTTGCATAGCGCAGGTGATATATGCGATTCCCTGTCAAGATGGGAGGCTGTTCAATTCTATTGGCCCAATGATTTGTTCATCTCTTGAAATGGTTTGTTCATCTCTGTCCCCAATTGTAAGGAGATGAATAAGCACAAAGGACCTGGGGCTGTAGCACCAAGAGAGAAAACCAAGAGACCCCAAGCTGGGAGGCCTGAGTGGTCCTGCCCCATCCCTCCTCTGATCACATTGGATTCACCAGTGTGATCACAAAGATTTGATGGCTTGGAAATAGGGGGTATTAGTCAATGAAACATTATGCAGTGGAAATTTGATTTCACTGTTTGGGGTTTTCCTGCCTTTACAGAAAACCAGTCTAGGTGGAAAGTGATGGGTTAGGCTTGTGATCACCACCAGCCTTTGAAGCCAGGCACCGAAACCACACCTTCATTTCCCCTTTCTCGGCTCCTTCTGCTAGCTACATGCTTTCATTCTCCAGCTCACTGCTGCCAGGAAGAGGCTGGAAATGCTCACCAGGTCAAAGTGTGCGTGTGTGAACTTCTGAGCCAACAGCCCCCATCTTCATTTTATCTTAAAATGGCCAATGCATGGCTTTAAACCCAACCGTGTGGACTACTTCGCTATTTCCATCAATCTGTATAGCAAAGGTGCTTTTCTGTTCTAATCACCCTCCTTTGGAAGGAGGGCCCACCTGATGAAATGAAATGTTTGCACACTGTGCTGGCAGGAGTTAAGGCAGGGCTCCCCCAAGGGAGTGATTGTAGGTCCCATCCGAGTGAGATGTGCCTTGGTTTGTCCCAAATGCATCCCTAAGGAAAGCGTTAGTTTGTTACTTCAAGACGGTAATGTGTGTATTTTAAGTGTGAGTGTGGGGCTTGTGTCATGAGGCCCTAGCTGAAACTTAACACATGTTGTTCAGTGTCTGTCTAGGACTAGGGTGCTATGGAGGCCATCACTGTTTGGGTTTTAAAAAAGAGAAGAAAAGAGGTGTTTTCATTAATGGCCTTTGGGGTTTGCAAGGAGCCCTTGTGGCTCACAAGGAAGGAGTCCTGGTAGTTCACCAGCGTAAGGATGGCACTGTCACTGTAAGGCTGGAGGTTCAAATCTACCAGCCACTCCAAGGGAGAAAGATGAGCCTCTCTCATAAGGCATTACAGCTTCAAAAGCCCTCAGGAGCAGTCCCACTCTGTCCATCGGGTTGAACTCTACTCTCTGGCAGTAGGCTTGGCCTTGTTCCTTGGTTATACAATAGCAAGGTCAAGAGCCTGTGCAGAAAGGGACTTGGGATGCTAAAGAGTTCATCTGTGCACGCAGTGGGAGAGGCCCACTTCTCCTTGGGGGCAACGCAGTGTTGTCGGATGTCCTGGAGTCAGCTCCAACCCACCGTGACCTTGTGTGTGTGTAGGGAGGTGGTTGAGATGACTAGGAGAGTCTCTGTAGAGGATCCTGGAATCTACATTTTAACTAGCTGCTCAGTTGATTCTTACATACATACAACGAATATGTTGGGGATTTGTTAAAATTCTGATTCAGTATGTGGGGGCGGGGTAGAAATGCAAACTCTTAGCAGAGGGTCAAAATGGTGAGACCCTCCGCTGGTTGAATGACTGTCCTGTCTTCCACATTTGCATTTGAAAACAGAAGCTCCTTCATGGGCAGAAAGGGATCTCTCCTAGGAGATCAGCTGAGAGAGAGGCAAGGGAGAGGACCACAGACCTGGTTTTGAACTGCACAAACTGCCAATTCATAGGGACCCCGTAGGACAGGGTAGAACTGCCCCGCTGCATTTCCGAGACTGTAACTCTTTATGGGAGTAGAAAGTCTCATCTTTCTTCCAGCCGCGCTAAAGGCTTTACAAACATTAATCCCCCCTCACTCACAATTTCTCTGAAAAGGAGACCCAGTTAGTGGCCCATTTTACAGATGATGACACAGACACAGCAAATAGCCTGCCCAGAGTCACGCTGCTAGTAAGCGGGGCGACCGAGGTCTGAAAAGGACAACGTCTACCGCAGAGCTCTCAGGTCCCAACCACTTTATTCCACCAGAGGAAGGAAGCTGCAGGGACCAGATTCAGGCTCCAAGTACTGAGAGACCGGTCCCTGGAGCAGGAGATCAAGCTTGGTAATGTGGAGGGGTCGCGAAAAAGAGGAAGGAAAAATCCTCAAGGAGGTAGACTGAGACCGTGGCTACAACAATGGACTCAAACATAGGAACCATTGTGTATGTGTGTGTGTGTGGGGGGGGGGTTTGCAGGTGCAGGCAGGGTTTCGCATAGGGTTGCTGTGGGTCAGAACCGGCTTGACAATGGCACCTAACAACAACAACAACAACAACAAATTGAAGAATTGTTTCCATCTACCCTGCAAGCTATCGTGAAGGACCTGATTCACAGAAAGACTTACCTACCAGTTACTGTTCTGATTGGCAACCAGAGCAGGTGAGCAGGTGACTCTTCTGGCTGCATTGAGCCTCCATCACCAAGAAGTGCTCAGGCTGTACTGTCCAGAATGGTGTCCCTGAGTTTAAGAGTTGAACCAAATGAACACTGCTGTTTCTTTCAGCTCTAAAATGCAGTGGTCTATTTTTTTTTAATGGTAGGGGTCAGCACAAGGGAACATTTCATAAGCCCCTTTTCCAGGAGGCAGCAGTGGTTAGACCTAAGAGCTCTGAGGTAGACATTGTCATTTTCCAACCTCGGTCAACTAGCAGCGTGACTCTGGGCAGGCTATTTGCTGTCTCTGTTTCATCAGCTGTAAACTGGGGCCACTAATTGGGCCTCCCTCTCAGAGAACTTGTGAGCGCAAGTGTGAATTCATGTTTGTAAAGTCTTCAGAGGGGATGGGAGGAAGAGGAGGCTTTCTGCCCCTAGGAAGAGTTCGAATCTTGGAAACCCAGAGGGACCGTGCTCCCCTGTCCGACTGGCCTCGATGCGATGCCAGTGAGTGAGCGAGAGGGGCTGGCAGATAGAAAAACATGTGCTCGGTAGACATTAGTTATGATCTGATAGCCTTGCCCCTTCTGCGGCTTTTAAAGTCTTTTCAGTATGTGGAAAGAGGTCCCCGCCGCCTTTTTTTTTTAGCACAATTGACTCTGACCTTGTTTTTAGCCTACATCGTATGCCAGACACAGCCACGGTAATTTCTATTGCCTTCAAAGCAGCTTGCACAGATCCGTGGGTAGCGTAGATGATTTGTACTTAACCACTAACCTAAAGGGTGGCAGGGTAAACCTACCCAACACCACCACAGGACAAACCTCGTGACCTCCTTCCACAACGGTGACTGCCAAGAAAAGCCTCTGGGACAGTTCGACCGTGGGACACGTGGGGTCACCTGAAGTTGGATTCGACTTCATGGCAACAGGTGTGGTGGGTGGCGAGCTAATCCGGCCGACTGGGCCTGCGGTGCCCAGCTCATGAAGGCTCCTCACAGTGCAGCCATCACGGCTGTGGGCATCCTGACCCCGCTATGTGCCTGGCAAGTGGTAGGTGCTCAGTAAATATTTGTTGGATGAAGAAATGACGTTCGATTTATTTGTCTTTGGTTAGATAATGCGTTCACATGACTCAAGATCTGAAGGAACAAAAGGCTCTATCGTGAAAACACCTCCTTCCCACCTTCTCCCCTAGCCACCAAGCTCCCCTCTCCCTAGGTTGCTCACATAACCACTTTCTTGAATGTCCTTCCGGAGCTATTTTAAGCACACATAAGCAAACACCCTTGCGTGTGCCCGCTTGTCTCTTCCCCTCCCCTTAAGCAAAAACATCGCTCCTTGCTGTCACAGGGTGACTGAGGTGGCCCCAGCATGTCGATCCGAAACAGGAATGGCCGAAACAAGATCCCCCAACAGGAGGGTGGAGAGATTGCCCCGGAAATCCAGAGGCCATGGTCTTAGGCGTAGGGGTAAACAAGGGCAAGCAGAGAACGGATGAGTTGGGTAGGCTTTCTTCCACCTGAAAACAAACTTATTGAGAGGCAAATGACATAGGATGAAATGTGCTCATGGTAAGTTGGAAGAGTATACACCGTGTGACCATCATCACAGTCAAACGCGAGAGCATTTCCATCCCTCCTTAAACTCCTTCCTGCCCCTTTGTGGCCAGCTCCCTTCCCCTGGACCCAGCAGTCACTCCGCTGCCTACTCAGTCCCTCAGCATTTGTGTGGCAGATCTATGTGCCCTGGTGGGGCCTGCACTCATCAGAGCGGATTCCGGTATCAGTGGACATGAAGCCAGCTTAGCATCTCCTGTATCTTATCTTCCCAACAGCCACGGAGACAATCGCCGATAAGGATCTGAGATAACTCTTATAGAGGTGGCAACCCCAAGCACAAGATCTGGCTGTGAGGAGCCATAAGGCTTACGCTGGCTGATTGGCTGCAGCAGATCACCAGTCTTTACATCCTAGTGTATCTTAGTCTTGAAGCGCCGCTGTAACCTGGACATAGGACTTTGGGGTTCATTGGCTGTTGGTCAGGAGTTGAATCTTGGTCTTCCGCAAGGAAGGAGGATTCTGCCCGTGAAACCACCTTATCGAAAACCAAACTGAAACCCACTGCTGCGGGGTCTATTCCAAACAACAGATTGGAAGAATTTCAATGAGGTGTGCAGGATCACACAGCTAGCCCATAACGCTCTGGCCCCAGAGACTCTCTGTGAAAATAACCAAGAAAATACTTCAAGTCCATCAGAAAAACTTCATTACGGGCCAACAAAATGTGCACTAATCCTTAGTGGGTGCCTTAAGGATCTAGTGCCAACTTATCGACCATAAATGAGCGGCTTTAGCAAATGGAAGTTTATTTTCTGGGTTTCGGAGATTAGACGTCCAAATTCAGGGTGCTGGTTTGAGAAGAAGGCCTGCTCTCTCCGTTGGCTCTGGGGGAGGATCTCTGAGCTTAGGCTTCAAGTGGCTTGGCCTCTCTCTTCCCCCATCTTTGCTTCCTCCACTTCCTCATTTAATCTCTTGAGATCACTAAAGAAACGGACTGCAAATTCTCCTCTCTGCTAATCCTGTCTCCTTAACACAACAAGCACAGTCCTGTCCCAACTGGGAGTATGGCCTCAGGTATGGAGGTTAGGAATTGTTATTCAGACAGTTTTGGGGGTGGACAGGTAAAATTGAATTCATAAAAGTGGGTTCATATAGGATGGATTTGTCCAGCAACCTTAAAATGTGACCTTAAATGACCTTTCCTAATAGGCTTTCTTCAGTGTGCAGCAAATATCCATCTGATCTCCCAGCCGCACCGTTGTCTTCTAAGAAATGCTAAGCTGTAGGACAGCTTCTTGGTGCTCAAGAAGCGGTGTGGTCAGGGCATTACTGAGAATGACAACTATCTCTGTCTATCTGTGCAGCCCAGAAGATGCATGTCCTGAAACCACAAAGAATGTGGTTAAATCCCCTGGTCACATCTTTCAACAAAGATTTATCTGTCTCACCGGTGCCTCCAAAGAGCTCTTCTTTCGGACTAAGATGTTAATTCATCGTGATGCCTGCTAATGGACCTTCCCTAAAGGGAAGTCTATTCAAGGAATTCATTAGGCGGAATGGTTGGAAAGTTCCAGGCTTAATGAGATGGCTCCCCAGCTGTGAGAGTATAAGAAGAAAGCCACTAGAGTAAATCAGAGTGAGGACAGGTCCCTCCGAAGGGAAATGCAAGTTTGGTAAGATTGTGGTAGGCTCTCCACGAAGCAAGATAATGAAAATGTTAATAATGAAAGTGGTTTTCCCTAACCGATGGAGTTTTATTAAACATAGATCATCGTGCCCTCATCATTTCAAGCCTCCTTATTACCAGCTCAGTTGAGGACTTTGGTTATCCTTTGGCAATTTACCTTCACATGCAGTTGTATTGTGTGTCTCTTGAAAATAAGAAATTAGTTATCTCCAGTCAATAGAATAAAAGAGACACAGGATGCAGTAAGTGACATTCCAATTACAGAGAAGGTGGTTTAAATAGGATCATAGCCCACCCCCCAAAATATGTGCCTGCTTGGCAAGACCATGGATCTCAGGATTATGTAATTGCCCTCTATTCTGTCAATGGATGCACCTGTCCTGTGTGTTGTAGATCCTTACCTCTATGTTAATGAGGCAGGTCAGTGACCGTTGTGTTTACGCCACAGGTTGGATCTTAAGTCAGTCTCTTTGGAGATATAAAAGAGGTTAGCCCAGTGAGCAGAGGTGAGAAGGACTTCAGATCCACCAAGAAAGAAGAGCCAGGAGTGGAGTGTGTCCTTTGGACCCAGGGTCCCTGTGCTGTGAACCTGCTAGACCCAGACTCAGAGAGATCGCCAGGGATCATTGGACCTAGGATGTTGAAAGGAGTCAAGAACTGTCTCCAGAGCAGAGAAAGAGAATGAACAAACCTTCCCCTAGAGAGTCAGGACGCTGAATTTGGACACCCAGCCTCTTAAACGGAGCAACATTAAATTGCCTTTTGTTAAAGCCAATGTCTAGCAACACTAGACAATGGAGAGACAGCAGAGACAGTGGCATGGTCTTTTCAGGAAGTCTGGCTTGATTTCCACGCAATGCTCCTTAAATCCCAGTGAATAGACTGGATGCATTCATAGTCTTGTATTCCTCCAGGAGATCCAGTTTCACGTTTCAGATCTCCAGAAAGCATAATAGCAGATGAAAATTCAAATGGCAAGAAAAACTAGCCACACCGTTAGGGATTGACTTGGTAGCTGGTAGGCTGCCAGTGTACTATTGATTTCTAGGTAGGTCAAGGAAGGTGATAAGGTATAGCGGGGTGTGGAGCATTTACTAGAGATTCGTCTGTTACAAAATCTGGATTTTAATCTTAAATTTTGTTCTCTCCTTATTTCTGGACATGCCATTTGGTTTCTCTAGTCCTCTGCTTTCTTAAGCTGCAAAATATTGAGGGTTTTCAAGGACCTGGAAGAAGCAGCGGTGAGTTCCGATGTTGTTGGCTGGCTGCCACTCGGGACAAACGGAAACACTGCCCGCCCTGTCCTTTGCCTTCCCCAGAGCGCAGCTGTTGTAACCCATAGGACTGTCATGGGCTCATTCTCAGAAATGAGTCCCCGGTCTGCTTTCTAGTCTGGACGTTCTGCTGAAACCTGTTCAGAGTCCTAGCAACATGCAACTCTCCACCGGGAGACAAGTAATGACGGTGCATATGGTATAGTGACTGGGAATAGAACCGGGTCTCCCGAATAAACCAAGAACCGAACTCACCATCACCGAGTCCATTCCAACTCATCGTGACCTGGAGGCCAGGGTAGAATCGCCCCTGTGGGTTTCTACTCTCCTGCAGAGCTGCTTTGGTTTCAAATGCCCCCTCTGCCACCAGGATGCTCCCATGTTGGGAGCAGAGCATTGTACCACGGAGGTGCTCAAACCCCTCTGCTTAGGCTCTGGGAGGGCTTGGAGAAGGGGCAGGTAGTTTCCTGGGGGACCGGTCCATTCATCAATGGTTCTAAAGAAAGCTTCTAGATCCAGACGCTTGATCCCCAGGTGCCAGGAGAGCCCAGATCAGTTCTCTGTTCCCTTCACCCCCATCCAAGCATTGGGGTTACGACTGAGCAAGAGCAGGATTCCTCTAAACAATCTGTGGTTGACTAAAACATGGGCTTCGGCCAGAACCAGATCAGCCTCAGGATGAGCCTCAGGGGAAAGTTGTTATTAGGGAAACTCACGTATAATGAGAGTAAACATAAAATAGCTGTTTGCATGCTATAAGCTCTTGAGGAGCTTAGGGCGATGACACATATGTAAAATGAATTAGAGAAGTTGCCGGATTGCAAGAGGGTAAACCACCTTGAAATGTTTGCGATTGCTTGGGTCTGAACATTTTCTGAGAATGGACCAACTCCATAAAGTCCCATTGTCTTAGCTAGAAGTCATTAGTCTAACCATTCTGATGGAAACTGCGAAGCCCGTTTTGTAGCCAAAAAAAGATCAACTGCTTAAAACTGCCAGGTATCATTATAATATTCCCTGTATCAAAACCCACTTACTGAAGTGAATAGGTAAGATTTACAGTAAGTGGCAAGTACTTGGAAACTTGTCAGTTAAGGTTTCCCATTATAGAAGAATTTCTGCTGTAAGCTTTTTCACCCTCTAAAGTCAGAAAATTGGAAAGGAAAAAAAAAGAGAACTTTCACAATTAGTTTCTAAGGAAATGATATAAAGGTCGTGGTACGAAGAGAAAAGGTGTATATTCTCCTTTCCAATAGGACACACCGCCTCCTTATGAAAAACAACCTGTTTTTTTTTTTGGGGGGGGCAGCAGTGGAGACAGGGGGAGTAGGGAGGGAGTGCACAGTTAAATAGCAAACAAAATCTCTTTTCTCACTATATCTCAGAAGGAGATAAGTTAGCAGCAAATTCACTTAAAAGTGACTTCATTTCCTGCTGTGTCTTCAACTCCCTCCAGTATGACAGTACAGCAAATATTTGCATAGGCTTATTATTCACGACTAATCATAAATAATTCACTTTGTGCAGACAGCTGGGTAAACAAGAGATCTGCAGTTTCCTTTCTGTGGACCATTTATCCAGGGCTGGTGGGGAACCGCGGCACCCTCTCCCTCTCCCTCCTCAAGCGCCTCGCCTTCCTGCTTTTTTAAGTTGTTCAGTCTGTTTCTGTCAGTTCCCGAGCTCCATCACCACCACATTTTTAAAATTACAAAGTGAAAGATTAAGATTAGCCCAATCAGCTCCCTCTCACCTGCAAAACAACATAGATCTAGCTATCTCACTTCCCACACAACGAGAATTTGAAACTAAGAACTTGCCGGCAGACGGTTGCCATTTTCATGTTGAGGAAAAGATCCTTCAGAACTCATTCTGCCTCGTCATTACCTCCTTCATCTTCTCATATCAGTCATTAACAATTTCACAATTATTTGACTATCCACCACAAAGCTGGTTCCCACTTCCCTCTGCTCCTCCCAGGTCTACGTGAGGGAGCAGAGCACGTCTCACCAAACACAGGCGTGCGTACCCAGGGCATTTCAACCTCTGGGCAAGGGGCACGATTAACCAAAGGTCAAGGTTCCTTCCCGTTCTCTGAACGTCACAAATCCGATTGTGATAGTCTAGTGTGTGGTTGAGCCAGCAATCAGACTTGCTGTAATTCTGCTATGACCACCTGAGGGGGAGGGGTGTCATAGGATACCCTGAGAAATCTCTGCTCCTTATCACCCCTTGCAAGTAATTCTGCACATCTTGGCCACTCACTAAATGTCAGGCATCCCTCTGGATTAAGGTCATGAAGGACAAACAGTGGGCTGCACTTTTCAGAAAATGTGAATACCGTAGGACTATGGCAAGTAACATGCCAGGGAAAATGGAATACAACCTGACTAAATGAAAAAAAAAAAAGATCGCTTTGTTTGCTTAACAAGCAGCGCATAGTACAAACGACACCTGATCCAAGTCCACCTCAACTGACCACAACAACCAGGGGTAAGGGTTTGAAGCAGGCAGCTTCTAACCATGTCAAAGTCTCTGCTTTGGCTCTCGTGCCGGCCGAAGGAAGCCAAAGGTCGTTATAAAGAAAGACCGAAAAGATCAGAGTGGATATCAGAAGAGACTCTGAAACTTGCTCTGAATCATAACGTAGCGAAGGCCAACGGAAGAAATGGCGACATCAAAGAGCTGAATAGAAATTTTCAAAAGGCAGCTCGAGAAGACAAAGTAAAATATGAGACTGAAATGTGAAAAGACCCAGAGGTAGAAAGGCAAAACGAGAAGAACACACTCAGCATATCTTAAACCGAAAGAGCTCAACTGAATCTTTCAAGCCTCGAGTTGCAACGTGGAAAGATTCTATGGGCAAACTACTGAATGATGCAGGAAGCATGGGCAGAATACACGAAGTCACCGTACCAAAAGAACTAGTGGACCTGCCACCATTTCAGGAGGCAGCACATGAGCACGAACCAATGGTGCTGGACTAAAAAATTCAAGCTGCGGGAAAGCATTAGCCCGAAACAAAGCTCCAGCAATGGATGGGATAGCAATCGAAACGTTCCAGCAAGCTGATGCACACAGGAAGCACTCCCTTGTCTGTGCCAAGCCTTTTGAAAGATAGCTTCTTGGCCAACTGACCGGAAGAGATCCGTATTTGTACCCATTCTAAAGAAAGAAAGGTGACCCAACAGAAGGCTCAAATGATAGAACAATATCAAGGCTATCACATGCAAGTAAAGTTTTGCTGAACATGATCCAACAACAGTTGCGGCAGTACACTGATAGGGCGCTGCCACAAGTTCAGGGCAGATTCGGAAGGGGTCATGGAGCATGGGGGATCATTGCTGACATCAAATGGATCGTGGCCGAAAGTAGAGAATACCAGAAAGATGCCCCGTTGTGTTTTATTGACTACATGAGGCCATTTCACTGGGTGGACCTTAACAAACTAGGAACAGCCTTGAGAAGAAGGGGAATTCTAGAACAATCCATCGTGCTCATGTAGAACCTGTAGATGGATCAAGAGGCAGTGGTGTGATCAGAACCAATCACTACTGCATGGTTTAAAATCAGGAAAGGTGTGTGTGAGAGAGAGAGTTGTATCGTCTTACCTTACTTACACAATCTGTAAGCGGACCAGATAATCAGAGAAGCTGACTTGTATAAAGAAGAATGGATCATCAGGGTTGGGAGGAGGCTTATGAACATGTGATATGCAAATGGCAGAGTCTAGCCTGCTGAGAGTGAGGAGGACTTGACGGGCTTGCTGTTAAGATCAAGGATTTCAGCCTTCAGTATGGATTGCAACAATGTACGGAAAACTAAAATTCTCACAACTGGACCAATAAGTAACACCATGCTAAATGGAGAAAAGGTTGAAGTGAGGATTTCGTCTTGCTGGGATCTGCAATCAGTGCTCATGGAAGCAGCAATCGAGAGAGCACATGATGCACTGTATTGGATAAACCTGCTGCACAAACCTCTTTAAAGCGTTGAAAGAAAGGGTGTTACTTTCTGATGTTGTGCCTGACTCAAGCCCTGGGATTTTCAAAAGCCTCGTATGCCTGTGAAAGTCGGACATTACATAAGGAAGATGGAAGAAGATGCATTTGCATGATGGTGCTGACAAAGAATATTGAAAATATTCTAAAAATACCATGGACTACCAAAAGAACAAATAAATCTCCCTTGGAAGAAATACAGCCAGAATGCTCCTTTGAGGCAAGGATGGCAAGATTGTGCCTCATGTACTTGGAACATGTTCTTAGGAGAGACCAGTCCCTGGAGAAGGACATCATGCTTGATGAAGCGGAGGGGCAGCGAAACAGAGGACGTTGTCCTTGATGACATGGATGGACACAATGGCTGCAACAATGGCCTCAAGTAGGACGACAATTGTGGGGGTGGCACAGGACCAGGCAGTGTTCGATTCTGTCGCACATAGAACCGCTAGGAGTTGAACTAGCTCGGCGGCACCTGATATGCATACATATATAATCTGTATGCATATGTGTGTTTTGTGTGTGTGTGCCATGTTGGCACTGTTGGGTAAGTGGTCCCCTTCAAACCAGAAGGTCAGCAATTCAGCCCCAACAGTTGTTCTGCGGGAGAAAGATTAAGCCATTTGCTTCTATAAAGACACCCTATATAAGGTCACTGTGAGTCAATTAACTCAACGGAAGTAGGTTTTTGGTATATGCATACCTGTATATATACAGGTGGCTGTTTTTATGCATAGTGGCTGCAACTATAGGATCAAGCATAGGAACAATTGTGAGGATGGTGCAGGACCGGGCAGTGTTTCATTCTGTGGTACATGGGGTAGCTGTGGGTTGGAACTCACTCAATGGCACCTAACAACAACATGTGTATACATCCACATACATACATGAAGAGGTCTTCAAAAAGCTCGTGAAAATGAGTACTACAAAAAGCTGTGAATGATTTCCCACTCAAATAAACTCATAGTGACTTCTTTTCCCATGCTGGAAAAGGATCTAATTGGAGACCCTAAGAAAGGTAAGATATCATTTGAAAAGATGCCCTACCCTAGCCACATGAATTCTGCTGAAATTGAAGCAAGAACAAACATTCCATTTATAGTGAGGGTTTGATGCAAAGATGGTGAAATCATTGACGCTTTACGAAGAGTTTATGGGGACAATGCGGCAAACTTGTTTTAAGACGGGATAAGACGATGCTAAAGGTAAAAGCCACATGAATTTGTGAGAAAACAATCTTGTGTGTGGCCCAATTTTAAAAGAATGGCAATTAACAACAGAAATAATAACCAACACCATCGATCTCTCAATTGGTTCAACTTACATAATTCTGACTAAAAAACTAAAGTTGAGCAAAATTTGGTGCTAGATGGTACCAAACCTGTTGCACCCAGATCAGCTGCTGCAGACAAGAGCAGAACTTCAGTTGGAAAGTTTGAACACGTGGGATCAAGGGCCTGAAGCATCTCTTGGAAGAACTGCAACCGGAGGTGAAGCATGGCTGCCCCAGTATGAAGACAAAGCACAACCAAAGCAACAGCAACCAAGAAGTGGAAGGGTCCCGTCAACGCAGAAGCTGACCATTCCAAGAGGGAAGTTTTGGTAACAGATTTTTTGGTTTTGGTTCCTTCTGACTCATTTTGGTTGTTATTATTTCCTAATCTTTAAAAAAAATCTTTAAAGGGCACCATTTTTCTTCAGTTAATGTAATTTAAAAAAATTACAACACTGACATGATTTAATTCCCAAGTCCCTCAGTCCTTTAGGGATGAACTAAATGGCCGGTCTCATCCCTTACCAACGTGTCTTGAACGTGATGCTTGTGTTGAGGAATAGCATTTCAATTTTAAATTTTTATATTGCAATTCCATTTTCCCACAAACATTTTGAAAAACCCCGTATGTGTGTACTACCCACCAGGACCGTCAAGTTGATTCTGATTCGCAGAGACCTGATAGGCCAGAGTACAGCTACTCCGTGGGGTTCCCAAAGCTTTAAGTCTTAACTGAAGCAGACTGCCTCAACTTTCTAGCACAGATCACTGGTAAGTTCAAATCACCAACCTTTCGCCTAGAAGCCCAACACTAAACCTCCGAGAGCTCCTTGTACTTCTTGATCGTTTTCAGCTAACTTTACCTTGTAAACATTCTGCCATTGAAAGACATGAACACAACTGAACTCTCAAAAGCCCCTTTCCTCATTCCCTTTGTGTACACCATTCTAGCTGATGTGACCTGCTTAAGGTGGGGTGTGTGTGTATGAAGTGGGGGCTGCTCGTTTAGCAGACTGTATTCCCCAAGCTCCAAGATCCATCCTGAAAATAGACTAAATATGATTTTTTTAAGTGACCTGAAAAACATTTTGTAGCCTAGAAGCATGGTATGGCTTTTCCCTTCAAAGCAGTTTATGTTTCACACACCCCATATTGTCTGGCTTTCTTATGAGGTGAGGGGGGTGGTGGACAGATTTAGTGCAAAACAAAATGTAGGCTAGTCAACAGGAAACCTAGAGCCCTTGACACGCACCTTGGCCTTGAATCAAACCTTGGCATGGCTGCTTTCTCTTTCTTTGACAGGTGTTGCGATAATAATACGATACATTTGACTAAACATCTTCCTGGTAAACAAAACTGGTGCACGCCAAGACATGAAAGAGCCACCTCTGGAGCCAAGGTAGCAGTGGTCACCCTCTGGTTGGTCTCAGCTTGGGCTAAGTCACATGCCATCCTGTTGACATTCAGAGATGTCAGTAACACAGAAAGGTGCCCACTGACCCTCGGAAGCTCTCAGGAGCTGTGTGTCTTTTTGCCCTCATTCCTTGAAAGTCTACCTCCAATGAGAGGCAGAAAGTGCACGTGACGCTGGAACGTGAGCGTCAAAGCATGGCACCTCTCTCAGGGGACAGGACCACTGAGCCAGGAGAAACACAGTAGCTTCCAGCCTGTCTTGTCCCTGGATTGGTTTATCTATTTCCAGGTGAGGACGTGGAAAGGAGGGAGGGCCAGGAGCCAACATTTCCAAAGGAATCTTCTTGGGGGGGGTATGCACATTTTCTTGGGGGGGGGATATGCACATACATTTCCATAACAAACAAATGCTTGTGAAGTTTTCATGTTCTGAATTCCTCATTCAAGTTTCCTGTCCAGTGTTCTAACTTGTGTTGTGCTACCAGAAATTCAGACGAATCTTGATGACGAAATCAAACCTGACTCTTTTTGGAAAGGAAAACCCATTGTCTTGAGCCCCTAAATCCATCCCCCCTTTTAAATGCCTTCTATCCACAGCTCCTGATCCTGTTTCCCTGGGCCCATTGCAAGCAGAACCTATTGGAATTTTTAAGCAGCAGTACCAGACAGCACAGCAAGTACAGTGCGAGAGAATGTTCAACTCCAAGTCTAAGGTCAAGTCCCTTTCTGTGGAAAGTATTATGAAAATGACTTCAACTACTTCCTGTTGGAATCTTTCCTTCAAACACCAGGAGAATGACAGAGCACCCCAAGGGACAGAGAAGTAGTCACCTCTTTCAACCAACCACCTGTCAGGTGAAAGGTACTACTTATTATGTGTAGACTCAGAAGAGACCCCATCCAAAAAACAGCTGGAGATTTTGGGAGATGCAAGGGCTGCGGATCAGAAGCAGCACCTTTCTGCAGAGATTTGAAGATTTGAGTGGATTGAACTCACATTTGCATATGCTCTACAAAGAATTTCTAATGCATATATCACTTCCTTGAAGGTGCATATCATTGTCTCTCATGAAGGAGATAGTAACCATCATCCACGGTCCAGAGAGGTTGTGTTGGCTGTCCCAGGCCACACAGTGAAGTAGGATCTGGCATGCAGATGACCTGGATCTCCTTGCTCATAACCTCACTTCTTCGTCCCTTGTCTGATACAGTGTGGCACATTGCAATCAAAGGCTCTCTCTCAGGGAGTCATGTCGTTAACTGCCACTGAACCCGTATGGATTCGGGAGAAATGTTGACAGATCTCTCCCCATCCCTGTGCTTGTAGATTGCATCATGGTGATTCACAGTGTGATCTTCAGAAGTAGATAGCCAGGCCTTTCTTCCTAGCCTCTCCATCTGAAATGTGTCCAGCATCACCCAAGCCTTGAGAGATGGGTGGTGGCTGTGCATGAGGTACATTGGTCAGGAACTGGGCCCAGGTCTTCCACATAAAAGCAAGAATTCTACCCCAGAACTACCATTGTCTCCTCATACAGATCACTTAAATAAATGAATCTATTTAGTGAGCAGCACGGAGTTTGGGTGCCCCTTTAACCAGTCATTGTGGCAAGTAGATTCTGATGCATGGTGACCCCGTGCATGTCAGAGGACAACTGTTCTTGAAAGGACTTTCGGGGCTGAGTTTGTTCAGAAGTACACCACCAGGCCTTTCTTCTAAGGTACCTCTAGATCAACGCTAACCTGCAACCTTTCCACTAGCAGTCAAATGTGCCAGTTGTTTGCACTACCCAGGAACTTCCTGGTGTTCCTCTTCCCCTCTTGAAATGCCAGCTGTCTACTGCCCCCCGCCCCCTCAAGCCACACATCACATTTCCCAGAACTCCTCGAGGCAATCCTCATTAGACCTGCTTTCCAGAGCGGCTGCTCACACCTTGCACCTAGACCTTTTCTCCCATCGTCATAGTCACAAATCCTTCATCGTATGTCTGTGAGTCCTACTAAGGGCCCCATTGAGATAAGAAGGGAGGAGCCGACCCTGGCATGACTGCCCCACTCGCACCCCGACTGTTGATCAGATCTGTGAGCTCAGCTCCCTGAGCTTCGCATGGCAAATGAGGCTGAGGTTTCCTCACAGACTCCTGTGAAGAGCAATGAAGTCCCACTCTCCCTTCAACCCTTCCTTCTCTCCTAAAGCAGAAGTCTCCCAGCTCACTGACCAGTCTCCCTGCCCCTGGGCCTGGTTCCCTCTGTACATCTCTACTCTGAGCCCAGGACTTGGCCAGGTTTACCCCTGCTTCCTGCCTTCAGTGGCTCCACAGGCCTCAGTCTAGGCCGGGCTCTGTTGTATGACCCATAAGCCACCTTACATCCTGGTGCTGGCTCTTGCTAAGCTCACCAGGGTCACCTGCATGGACTGTAGTCTCTTCTACTTCTAGGGCTTGAATGGGCTGTTCTCTTTTCCGCCATTGTTCTTCTCCTTGCAGGCCCATCCTAACTCCTCTTCTTTCTTTAGATTGTTCTCCTGGAAGTCTTCCTGAGTCGGATCGGATGCCTTCTGTTCTCCTTCCTTCCCTCCTAGTCCCGAGGACATGCAGTAGCTTCCCCTTCCCTCAGAGTCCTGCTGTCCAGGGGCCACACCGGGCCAGCCCTCAGCCCTTCTCCCGACGCCTGCTATGTCAAAGATCATTTCTGAACTGAAACCGGATTTTAAATGGATACTGTGTTCCTCCGAGCAGGACTAAATGGTTCATGAATCAGACAGCGCCCAAGCCCAAATAGAAAGGCGCTCTCACGATAGGAAAACCCACAATAGGTTTCTCTAAGAACAAGGAAGTTAACGATTTAATGGAGGTTCAATATTTGTTTAAAAAAAAGGTGGGGGTAAAGGATTGCAAATCACTTGTCATCATCAATGTAGGGAGTTGGTGATCATGTCGTCTCTTATCGACAATCTGGAGGATGACTCCAAAGAGTGGCTATTTTGCTGTTGTGATTGCCATTCAGCAGCCCTCTGCCCAACAGAATACAGCACCGCCGGGCCCACACCCTCCCACGGTTGCTCCTCTGCTTGAGCTCCTCTTCGGGTCACGGTGTCACTCCGTCTCACTCAGGGCCTTCCTCTCTTTTGCTGCTCTTTTCCAAGGTCTGGCCTCTTCGGATGACACGTCCAAAGCACAAGAGATGAAGTCTCCCCGTCCTCGCCCCTAAGGAGCATGCTGGCTGTACTTCTTCCAAGACAGATTTGTTTGTTCTTTTGGCAGTCCATGGTACTGTCAATATTCTTCTCCAGCCCCAAATTCAAAGGAATCGATTCTTCTTCGGTCTTTCTTATTCAACGTACAAATTTCACGTGCGTATGAGGGGATTGGGGCCAGGCACACTTTAGTTGTGGGTCAAAGAGGGCAATAGACCCCAGATCTAGTGGTTATTTGTGATCAGGTAATTGTTTCCCTCAGAGGTTGAGGCCGCTTTAATTTTTCAGTGGTTGGACCCCCACAAGTCTGCAGGTAGACATTGTTATGTTTGCTCACTCTCGCTGCTATCGAATCAGTGCTAACTCATAGTGCCCCCCTGTGGGTTTCATTAACTGTAACAGTTTATGGGAGTAGAAAGCCCTGTCTGTCCCTCGCAGAGCTGCTGGTGGTTTTGAACTGCTGGCCACGGGGATCGCAGCGCAACATGTAACCACTACTCCAGCGCTCCCTGTTATTTTTACAGTAGTCATTAAAGACAGACCACAAAGGAGTTGCCTGTCCAACTCTGTTCACAATAGCAGCAGGTGGAAAGAGCAGCTAAGTGTCTATCAGCAGCTGAATGGATAAACCCAACAAAATATCTACATATGATGCAATATTACTCCACCCCAAAGAGAAATGGAGACCAACGTGCTATGACATGGAACCAGGTGGTGACCAGGAGCGGAAGGGGGCACCTTTGCTTAGGGACACTGAATGGAGTGGAATCAATTGGAAACGGACAGTGTACATTACAAGTGTAATGAATGTCACTAAATTATACATGTAAAAAGTATTGAATCTATAAATGCTTTGTTACATATATTTTTTGCCACGTTGAAATGATTTTTTAAAGGAAAAGAAGCAAGGAAGGTATGACAGGTAGGTTTATTGGGCCAACCTGGTCAATTAACACATGTAGGATTAATAAGGTCACAGTTTAATTGCAGACAAAGAGATAAATGGCTCGCCGGGCCTCACCTTTCTGTCTTTTGCTCTCTGATGATTGGATCAATGTGCATAGCTAGTTCTCTGCCTCAACTTGTGAGCTACACTGCCTGTGGGACATCAACCAGTGGACTGTGTCACTATAGTTTGAGGTTCCTTTGAGACCTATTTCACCACATTGCTGGTGTATACATCATTTGAGCTGGGGACAGTCAGACCCTGTCATCTGGCTGACTGTTGGTGACCCGCCCTGCTGTTTGCTGCCTATGGGCAGACTGCCTGTATTGCCCTACAGAAGATTCAGCTGTCTGCTTCCTTGACTTGTACTCATCAGCCCGTGTGAGTTGAAGGACTGCCAGTGTATTAACTGTCTCATGGAAGTGAGTTGAACTGAGCCCTCTGTACTGCTCTGTGAACTGATTAGCTATTTATTTCTTAGTGTTCTTTCTATCTATCTATCTATCTATCTATCTATCTATCTAATCATAAGTGTCCTGGTTTTGTTTATCTAGAGAACACTGTGTGACACAGAAGGAGTGAATGCCTATTAAATTCAAGCACCTGGCACTTCTTCTGAGACATAGAAAGCGTTCAATTATTTCTTGGATTATGTTGCTCATAAAAATATTTGCATTTAAAAAATATTTGCATTTTAAAAATGGCCTCAAAGTAACTGATTAACAAAAGGGTGTAGGATGCCTAATGGGGCTTAATCAAGGGCAATGTAACAGTGAGAAATTACTAAACCCAAATGAAGGCCAAACATCATGGTGGGACAAGAGGAAAGTAAAAGGAAATAGAGGAAAGAACCAGGAGGCAAAGGACATATATAAAGGTCTAAAGATAGGCATATACATATGTAAATATATTTTTATAAAATGAGAGGGAAATAGATCTATGTACTTATACCTATATGTTAAGTATTAAGGTAGCAGATGGATATTGGCCTTGACTCAAGTGCTCCATCAACACAAGAACACTTTGTACTAATAATCTGGCATTCTGTGATGCTCACCTTCCCTACACGATCACTGAAGACAAAACAGATGTATAAGCAAATGTGGTGAAGAAAGCTGATGGTGTCCAGCTATCAAAAGACTGTCTAGGGTCTTAAAGGCTTGAAGATAAACAAGTGGCCATCTAGCTGAGAAGCAACAAAGCCCATATGGAAGAAGCACAACAGCCTGTGTGATCACAAGGTGTCAATGGGATAAGGCATCAGGCATCTAAGACCCAGAACAAAATCATACCAATGTGAATGGGGGGGGGGCGGTGGAGACAGGGAGAGAGATGAGATGAAGAGTGGACACTCAAAGCCCATCTGTCGACAATTGCACATCCCCTCACAGAAGGGTCACAAGGGCCAGTCAGGGTGCAGTATAGCACCGATGAAACACACAACTTTCCTCTAGTTCTTTAATGCTTCCTGCCCCCTTCACTATCATGACCTCAATTCTACCTTACAAATCCGATTAGACTAGAACATGCACACTGCCACAGATAAGAGCCTGAAACACAGGGAATCCAGAATAGATAAGCCTCTAAGGGCCAACAATAATATAGAGATACCGGAGAATAAGGGGAAGGTAGGGGGATAAAGGGAGAATTGATCACAAGGATCAACATATAACCCCCCTCCCAGGGGGGCGAACAACAGAAACATGGGTGAAGCTTGGCAGAGGATGTAAGATATGAAAATAATAATCTATAACTTATCAAGGGTTCATGAGGGAAGGAAGGCGAGGGGAAGGGGAAAAATGAGGAACTGATACTAAAGGCTCAAGCAGAAAGAAAATGTTTTGAGAATGATGATGGCAACGAATGTACAAATGTGCCTGACACGATGGATGGATGTATGGATTGTGATAAGAGATGTAAGAGCCCCCAATAAAAGTATTTAATTTAAAAAAGAAAGAACAAAATAAACACCCTGAATAACTTTGGAAACTTAGGTCTAAGCTAATAAAAATAATCTTTTTTAAAATCCAAACGGCTAAAGGGAGATTCACATGATAATAGCACTATAAGATAAATTAGGGGGACAGGACAGCAGAGAAGTGGGTGAAGGGAGACATTGACAAAGTAATGATAAATTATAATTATAATTATAAATTAATTTATAAATTATCAAGAATTCATAAGGGAGTGGGGAGCAGGGAGGGAAGGGGAAAATGAGGAGTTGATACCAAGGGCTCATGTAGAAAGCAAATGTTTTGAGAATGATGAGGGAAACAAATGTACAAATGTGCTTGACACACAATGGATGTATGTGTGGATTGTGGTAAGAGTTGTACAAGGGCCCAATAAAATGATTTGATTATTTTTTTTTAAGATAAATTAGGAGCCCTGTAGCAGAGTGGTTACCTGTTGGGCTGTGATCTGCCTGGTTGGCAGTTTGAAACCACCAGCAGCTCCTCGGGAGAAAGGTTGGGCTTTCTATTCTTGTAACCAGTCTCCGAAACCCACAGTGGGTCACTATGAGTCAGCCTTGACTCGATGGCAGTGAGTTTGGGTTTGTTTCGCGTTTGGGTGGCATAGTGTTGCAGGGAGCCCACCTGTATCCGCGGAGGCGGGGGTGGAGCTGATGTCACTCTACGGAGCTCTGTGATTCTTCTGAGCATGTTTGTGCAGCACCACTGGGAACATCTTGGTCAAGTCCAGCTGGGAGATGGAATCCTCAAGCAGTGCTCCTCAAACTGGAAGATACAACAATCCTGGAGCACTTTAAAAAGAAATGTAGATTCTCAGGTTCTACACTCAGAGCCTGATTCCAGGCATCTGCCTTTCTCCCAAGCAGCCCAGCTGAGTAGGGTGCTGGTGTCCATCCTGCCCTCCTCGGAGGGGAAGAGCTTTGTCTAAGACTGTGACCTGCAGAGCTGAAGCAAAGGCCCGGGACCTGTTTCCCAGGTCGATGTTCTTTCTACTTTACCCCCCACTGACTTTTAAAACACCACAGAGGTAAAGGTATCGACTTCAGTTTTGTGGAAAACCAGAATCCCGTTTTCCCCCTGCACTTCCAGCGTGCTGTTTTGCAGCAGGAGGCGGTAGTGCTTCAATGGCTTCACTCTCACCTCCCCTGTGGACGACACAGGTTTCATTCCCAGCCAGTACACCTCACTGGAGGCTCGTGTGTCCCTATGACAGTCAGCACGTTTCAATGGGGCTTTCAGACTCAGACAGACTAGGAAGAAGGACTGGAGATCTGCTTCCAAAAACCAGCCAGTGGAGGTACTGTAGATCACAAGGGTCTATTCTGCAACCCAGCATGGGGATGAGGTAGGATAGGCGGCATTGTGCTTTGTGTACACGGGGCCACTCAGTGGCTGCCAACAACCATGACAGCACATGGGAAGACATGGATGAATTTGCTGGGTTTTTTTTACATGGTCTCTGCACATTAAATTCACCCAACTGCATAAATATTATGGCTCTAGCCACTAACAAGTAGTTACCTTCTTTAGTGGTGCCGCCTTTAGCATATATCAAGAGCTATAAAGCGTCCTGATTGAACCTACTCACACCTCACTCTAACACTTTCTTAGAGAGCTACACGGGTGACTGTGTGCTAAAAAGAATTCATGCAAGAAGTAGGCCTCACACTACCTGCGATAGTTTATTGTGCCAGCATGGCCGATAAACACAAGTAGGATTAAAGGAAGGGCAGAGGGATAAATGGCTCGGTGAGCCTCACCTTGGTTGTCCTGTGCCTCCGTTTAAAGGGGTACACTACCTGTGGGATGCCTAGCCTGTGGACTGTGTCGCTGTAAGTTGAGGTTCCTTTAAGCCCACACAATTGGAATGTTCATCTCTGGAGCTGGGGGCCGAAAGTTGATGACAGTTGGGGACCTGCCTTGCTGTTTGCTACCTGGGTATATATAGCCCAGCTCTCTCTACAGAAGGGGACTGGCACCTGGCGGCTCTCAAGCCTTAAAGGACTGCTACTGTCTCACTGTTTTATAATTTTACTGTTAATTTCTTGTATTATCTATCTGTATATAATTTAACGGTTCATTTCTTGTATTATATATCTATCTTTATAAATATATTTTTATATAATTACTAGCAATCTGGTTTGTCTCTCTAGAGAACCCTGTCCAACACACTACCTGACCTAAAAACCTACTACATCACCGCAGTAGTCAGAACAGCCAGGCACTGGCATGATGAAAGATACATCGACCAACAGAGCAGAACAGAAAACCCAAATTATAAATGCATCGGCCTGCAGGCAACTGATCTTCAACAAAGGACCTCGAAAGGTCCAATGGGACAAAGACAGCCTCTTCCACACACAGTGGTGGGCAAACTGGGTGCCCACATGCAGAAGGATGAAACGAGACCCATGTCTCTCCCCAGAGACAAGAATGAATGCAAGATGGATTGAAGACTTCAATGTAAACCCCAAGCGATCAGGATCATCAGTGAGAAAGCTGGAACAAACTCAAAGGCCCAATTGCAGGACCTGCACAGACTACCAAGCATAACGAAGGAGGCAGACAGTAGAAGACAAGATAGATGACTGGGGCACTGCTGAAATGACATCACTTATGTACATCAAAAGACTTCCCTGGGATTGTAAAACAAGAGCCCACAGATTGGGAAAAAAATTTTTTTACCAAGAACACATCAGACAAGGAGCTAATTACAAAAAAAATACAGAACTCTACAATAGCTCAATAAGAACATAACAAGCAACCCAATCAAGAAGTGGGGGGAAAAAAGACATGAACAGAGAGTTCACCAAAAATAACATACAAATGGCTAACACACGCATGAGAAAAAACTGGCCATCTGAGAGATGCAAATTAAAACCACAATGAGATGCCAATTTATACCCATTCATAGAAACAGAAAACATCAAGTGCTGGAGAGGTCATGGAGAGAGTGGGATGCATATACACGGTTGGTGGACTTGTAAGTGCATACAACCACTATGGGAAAAGATACAGCGGTACTGAAAGCAACTGGGAATTGAAATCCCATATGATCCAGCAACACCACTAAGAGGCATATCCCCCAAAGAAGTAAGAGACACAACACGAGTGGATGCATGCTCTCCCGTGTTCATAGCAGCACAGTTCACAATAGCAAGAAACTGGAAGCAGCCCAAATGCCCAACAGTGGAAGAATGGATAAAAAAACCAACTATGGTATATACATATAATGGAATATGATGCGTCCATTAACAACAGGGGTGAAAGCATGAAACACCACATGACATGGAAGGCCATAGAAAACATTACGCTGAGTGGAGTTAATCAAGCACAAAAGGATAAATATTATATGAGTCTACTACTACAAGGAGAAACTCAAACCTTAAAGGCCAATTCCCAAAGGGGTAGAAAGTCTGTGTGTGTGTCTGGGTACTTTAGAGAAACAAGTCTACAGAAACTCATATGTATAAGAGAGTTTTATATAAAGGGTAAGAGCACATCAAGAAAACATCCCAACCCAGTGCTGCCCAAGCCCACAAGTCCAACATTAACCCATATGTCCAACACCAATCCACAAAGTCCTCCTCCATGTGGCAAAACACACACTATTACGCTGACTGCAGGAGGAAAGCTGAATCAGTGAGCATGGAAGCATTTCAGCGTGGCAGGGGTCTCCACATGGCTGCTCCAGCACCCAGGGCTGCATCGGGGTAGGTCCATGTGGCTTCTGCTCAGGGATGTCTTGCAGGAAGTCAGCCTTGCCAGCTGAAGCAGGGAACTGGCTAACACAGCTGCACCATGGTCCGACCATCAGAAAGCAAGAGACCCGAGAACTAGAAAGGTGAGGCTCACTGAGCCATTTATCTCGCCACCCTTCAATTAACCCCACATGTGTTTATCGGCCAGGTTTGCAAAATAAACTTTATCTCAGAGTGCCTACTGGCCATGAACACCCCCCTTATGTACACTTTAAAAGAACCACCTTGAAAGAGATCTCACGTGGACTGGGGTCACTCCTTCAAGAAGGGGGAAAAGAGAGATGACCATCTACTTGATGCTGTCCAACATTGAGACAAGGATGCGACAAATCAACAGCCCCTCTACAGGAATGAGAGGACAACCTTACTGGGAAATCAAGTTACAACCAGGGGAGGGGAGCATCTACATTTCAGAGGAGATCCTGCTATTTCTGTTGGTGACTATGGTGGTTGAGCAACGTCACATTGGGAAGGGATGCTAAACAACAGTTGTAGGGAACCTAAGGGGAGAATAAGCCTGGTTCTATGTTGCTGGGTAGATGTTACATTTCTACCCAACCCTCAGTGAACCACACCAGGGACAAAACTATGGTGACTTCAGATGTTGGTCTTACAAGGAACATGGCATCCGCCAAAGACCACATCAAAAGAACTCAACACAGATGCCCGACTGAACAAACTGGGCCCTCCCTAAAACTACTGTAGCCCTTGGACTCAGGACTGAAATTCCCTGATGGGAGAGGGAGCAAAGTATGACCACCCCAAAACTGGGGACATGTTGGTCATTGGATGTTGGGTGGGACCCCTGGTTCAGTGGGCATCCAGTGAAAGGGGACCCAGAACCATCATATAGCTAGCATCTCAATGCTTGTCCGGCAATAGTGTGACAGATATTAATCTGATATGCAAGGATCTATCATTGTAAGAAACCTTGCAGTAAATGTTCTCATGGTACCAACACCCATGTTCAATATAAATAGTTCAATCAATCAAGAAATCTGTGGGGAACAGAACAGGGACGAGTGAAGGACACCTGCATGTTTGTGGGTTGGAGATGCGTCCCACTCACCTTCTCCTAAGTAAAGTCATTCCCCACGATGTCCCCCCATCATAATGCCAAATTTAAGGTCCTGTTCTTTTTTTAAAATCGTTTTATTAGGGGCTCATACAACTCTTATCACAATCCATACATTCATACATTGTGTCAAGCACATTTGTACATTCATTGCCCTCATAGATTCACCTAAGAAGATAAAAGAGGAGAAGGGAAATGAGGGCAGGCCAGGCGGAGCTAACAGAGAGTTAGCAACTGTAAAAGTGGCCCTGTGCTTCCTTGCGGAAGTGTAAGGATGGAAACTTCCACGCACCCCTCTTTGGGAGGAAAGCTACAGGGTGACAATGTTCTAGAAATGTAGACAGACTGATTAGATGGAAACAACTGGAACATGGGTTTCCTCCTGCTCTCTGAGGGATAAGAAAGAGCAGAGCCAAATGTAAACTGAATCCCCACATCTTGTAAGTTTGAGTCAATCGCTGGGAACTCAAATTCGATCCCTAGCCTAAAAAAAAGCTAGTGGAGGGACATGTATGAATTGCTAGGAGCAGGGAGAATGAGGCAAGGTCAGAGTCAGCTTTCAAGACGGACAGGGAGATGAATTTTCTTTCTCTGTTTGAAACAATTTCACTGGAGTCTTAAGGTCTTGGCTTGGGTTAGTTTTCAAAGTGTTTGGTGGAAGTTACTCATGAAGCTGCATTCAGTCACCGCCTGGGGGAGGGCGGGTAGCTCGCTGGGAAATGCAGAGAGGCAGTGACTTGGTGGTTTCTTGTAGCGATCCAGTATTTATTAAAGGTCGCGAAGCACGCAGCAGAGAGGGTTTCTATAATAAGATGCTTTGAACATCGAGTCACCAGCATTGCAGTAGTCAGGAATGTTTCTCTGCAGACAGAGGTGGCAGGCCCCAGGAGGTCAGGAAGCAGGGCTTTGAGCTGGTTCATTCTGGTTTAACTCCTGGCGGAGAATTTGCCTTTCGACCCCCCATATACTGACTCAAGCTCTTGTGAGAATGTAGATTCTGATTCAGTGTATTTGGGGGATGGAAATGCAAAGTCTCGGCAGGGGCCTGAAGCACATTGAATGGATTTGAAGCCCTGCCAGGAAGAGGGGAGGAGCATCCTTCTGTGACCTGTCCAGGGGGCTTGAGCAGATGCCCAATCTTCATCTCATTCCCATTTCCGGGACAAGTTTTCATTTGTACCTTGGAGGAATTGAACTCGATGATAGATTCGTCATCAGGATTTCTACTCTTGGTAACCCATGTGTGTCAGAATAAAACTGCTAAGGTTTACCAGGGCTGGTTTTCCAGCAGCAGCAGATCAACTGTATTCAGTGTTTGCACCGCCCAGGGACTAATAGAGCTCACAGTACAGTGTATCGGTGTTGTCTTTGAGGACTATCTTCTGTCATTCCCCACCTGATTTCCCAGGATTTTATCTCAGATTGGTTGCCCCATGGAAACAAAAGAAAAACAATAACCCTAGAATCCATTTATTTAGAACTTTCTAACAGTTACCTTATTGCTCTTTATTTTCCAGCTTAAATTTCCAAACTCAGTGGTAAGCCTTACCCCTTTGTCCCAGCACTGCTTTGGCAGGGGTGCTAATGAGGGGAAGCCCCTGGACATGGTTTATAGTGATGGTCAAAATCATACACGGAACTTGTCAGGAGTGTCTTCTGTGCCAGGTTCTAGCAGAGCATTGGTGAGGCCTCACCTGTCTGACGTTGGTCCGGTGGGCAGCAACAAGTCCCAGGATGGATGCGGGTGTCATTGAGGTGGCCCTGGCTCATAGCAAAAGGTGCCGCACAGAACACAACGCGACTTGGTCAGGCGCCATCGTAAGATCTTTGGCTCCACACGAGAAAGAGAAAGAATTCATGCGGAAGCCCGTTTTGTAATCCAAGTGGTTTTTTTATGAAGGACGGGAGAAGGTTCAGGTTTTACACTCTTGAAAGAGTCCACGTTCTTTCAGGGAACTGTGCCGGGCTGTGCAGAAGCTGCTTTGGGGACTCACAACTGGGGACGAGCAACCCCTTGGAACAGTGCGCCCACACATGCAGAACTGGGGGAGGGGAATCCCAGGGGGCTGGAGAAAGAGCAAGAGGACTGGGGCCAGAGAGCGCAGGGCTAGAGAGAGTGAGAGAGAGAGAGAGAGAGAGAGAGAGAGAGAGAGAGAGAGAGAGAGAGAGAGAGAGAGAGAGGCTGTGGCCACAGTAGGCCTGGACAGGCACAAGTGAGCCCAGCAGGGGAGTGAGACCTCACCTTCTGACCTGCCACTGACCAGGAGCCGTGTAAAAGGAGGATGGCCTTCCGGCAAACCCTGGCTGGAGAGGCGTGGTTGAAGGTATTGGTTGACCTCATTGGCTGAAGTAAGCCCACCTGGGTGATGTCACAAACCTGGGCCTAGTTTGGACACCGCAGGTGGACCTCCCACCTGGCTCAGGGGGTTGCATTTGCATATGCTCAGTTAGGGCGTCCCTATAGGTGTTTAATGGTCCACTGACTACCTTCCAATCTCTTGTAGGGGCCTGTGCAGGCATGGGAGGGACACCCCCCACCACCACCACCCGGCCTCTATTCTGGCTACCTATCATCATCTCCATGATTGATTACAGATCAGACTATTGTACTCCAGTGGTTGGGTTTTGGAAGTCAGATCTTGCTTCCTTGTCTACCTTAGTCTGGAAGCTCTGCTGAGACTCTTTCAGCAACACACACATTCTCTCTCTCTCTCTCTCTCTCTCTCTCTCTCTCTCTCTCTCTCTCTCTCTCTCTCTCTCTCTCTCTCTCTCTCTCTCTCTCCTAGCAGCTGAGTGGTGGCAGCACACAGGTGCATTGACCAGGAATTAAACTTGGGCGGAGCTCCCGCAGGGAAGGTGAGAAGGGCCAATTAATACAATCAGGCCTCAGTATAGAGAAATGTATGGAATGGTGTAAGGGAGCTTCGCAAAGTATAAAGTAGTAAGTCAGCGAACCCCATGAGTGTCAGAGTAGTACTACGCATCACAAAGTGACCAATGGCTGATTATGGAAAGAAGATGCCTAGGCCTTTCTTCCCAGGGCCTCTGGGTGGTCTAGAACCGCCAACCTTTCTGCCATCAGCCCAGGGTCTCGGGACGCTTCGGAAAGTGGGAGCTTCTGCTGAGATATCTGAAGAGGATCTTGAGGGAAGGTCGGGGTTTAGAAATGTAAAGTTTAGCATGAAGAACACTTCATCCCAGGAAGGACCAGAGGAGGAGCTGCTCAGACGTCTTTGAGGATGATAGGAATGTTTGCGGACAAAGAAGGGACCAGTCAGGCAGGATTCCCAGAACGGAGAGGCATGGGGCTCCTGGAAACGTTTTGAAACAAATTGTGAATGAAAGGTTTGCAAACACATAAGAAAGAACAATGATCATTAGGAATCAATCTTGGGCTCACTTGGAATGAGTCATTTCCTGTTTTTATAAATAAGGTAACTAATTAGTAAACTAGAGAATGTTGTCAAGGGATCTTTGTGATTGGCTGGAACTTAGTCTTTTCTAACCTAGTTTCTACAAGGGGTCTTCAACAAGTTCATAGTCTATACAAAGTTAATGAATGCATATTATGAAAAACTATGAATGGGTTTCTTTTTCTTTCTTCACTAAAATAAATTCATACTAACTTGTTATATCACATGTGAACAGGATCTAATTTGAGGCACCAAGAAGGAGAAGACATCCATTTGAAGAGAGCCCCTATCGGGGCAACATGAATTCAGCACCATTGAGACAAGAACAAACATCCAATTTACAGTGAAGCTTGGGTAAGCATGAGGAAATCATGGATGCTTTACAAAGAGTTTATGGGACAATACCAGAAAGACGTCAGCCATTTACTCATGGATAATCCGTTTTGTTTTGTGTTTGGAAGCTGGATAATTCCTCTTAAGAAGGGACAAGACAAGGCTGAAGAGGAAACCTGCAGTGGCAGATCATCATCATCAATTTGTGAGGAGACAACTAATTTTGTTTCTGCCCTAACTGAAGAATGACAATTAACAAAAGAAACAATAATCAACACCACCACTATCTTAATTCTAACTGAAAAACTAAAGTTGAGCAAATCTGTGCTCCATGGGTGCCCAACCTCAGAGAAGAGCAGAGCTTTCAAAGTTCCAAACAAGTGGGATGAAGATCCAGAAGCATTTCTTGTAACAGAGGAGAGACTGGAAGGGCCAAGATGATGGACAAAAATGACTAGGTATGGTTGTAGAGTACCATAGCTGGGATCAAGAAATTAGCTTCTCAAGAAGTTGCTGGAAAAACCTTTTAACCACTGTTCATGTGAAAAGAGGCTTAGGACTTTTAGATGATCATAGCATCACTAACTTGCCAAAAAAAAAAAAAAGACAGCATTTAATCAATATGTAATGTTTCTATTACCCATATTCTTTCTATTATACACTGGTCTATCCTGCTGTGATGGCTTGTCATCGGTATTTCAGATATTGTCAGGGTCGTCCATGGTAGACAAGCGTCAGCAGTGCTTCCATTTTAAGACAGTCTGAGAAGTAAGGCCTGAGGATAGAATTCTGAACGTTGTTCAGTGAAACCTCCACGGATCACAGTGGAATATTATCCAAGATAGTCTTGGAGGATGAGCCCCTAGGTTGGAAGACGCTTAGATACACAGTAACTGCGCCGATGGATTTGAGTATGTGAAGACGGCACCAAACAGAACACTGCACATAAGGCTGCGTGAGTCAGAGCCGATTCAACCACACCTGACAATAACGTGCTGTGTTCAACCCCCAGTGGGTGGCGGGCACTGGCAGTGAACAGACACGGCCAACAGACATGCATCACTATTCATCTATCCCGTCACTTCACAGGAAGAGAAGCAAATATATAAAACCATTAAGGAGGAGGAGGAGGAGGCCCCACTTTCGCTGGGTAGTCAGGCAGGCCTCTGGAGAAGATGGGCTCAGAATAAAGGGGGAGGAGGCCAAGCGGACAGAGATTTCCAAACAGAACAATGACTGGGCTGGTCCTGACTCTGTTAAGAACTTGATGATGTATTCCAGAAGCAGAAAGAAAACCCGTGAGTCTTAGCCAACCTCCATTCCTCTGTTTGTCCTAAGGCTACAGGCTGCATTACTACATTCCCCAACTTCCTTTGCTGCGGCCATGGCTGTGGCCCTGGGATTGAGTTCTCACGAGTGCTTGCTAACAGCGGCGATCTCCGTTGGGACCTGGACCCTCCAGCAGTGGGCACACCTCCTCCCCACCCGCCCTCCTCTTTTTCCTGGCTCCATCGGGGATTTAACAGCAATCCAGATGGCACCAGAATACCCGTGGAATGACGGAGTCCCTTAGAAGGGGGTCTTTGGCCCTACATGGCTCCAGAAAGCAACACTTGCTAACTTGGATCGCTCACCTCAAGCAGCTACTTGCGAGAGAAAAGATAGTCCGTGTTCCATCAGCAGTCCCTGGATGGAGTAAATAGTTAACAGGGGTGGCCGTTGATGAAAAGATTGGTGGTTTTAGTCTATCCAGAGGCTTCTCAAAGATTCCCCAGCAGCAGGTCGGCTCTGACACACAGCGGGTCACTATGAATTAGAGTTGACTTAGCAGCAACAGCAATTTTTCAGCAGGCAGATTCTTAAATCTCCACGGTCTTCATTCTGCATCCTCCTCCCTGGACTGATGGCGATGTTATGCTTGTAATATTGCTAACCAGGAGGCTCACGCGAGTTTCAATGTCTAGAAATTTCTCCGAGTCTTCCTTGCATCGGCATGATTGATGGACGGCCGGTTGATTGATTGATTAACTACCATCTTACTGAACCCAGTCTCTAGTTCCTCCCACCTGAAGTTGTGAGACTGCTATTGTCAGGTTCCCCGGGTTAGAACTACTTCAGTCCTTGGCTTCGCATGAGAAAAAATTCACCCCGCTGAAGCCTGGTTTGTGATCCACGTGAGTTTTTTTTTAACAAAGGATAGAAGGAGTTTGAGGTTTTACACGGACTCCCTCAAGGCACTTCACACCCATAGGCGGAAACCTGCGGCCAGAGAAACCGCAGCATGGCAGGTGGAGCAAAAGAGAGTTGGTGGTCTCTAAGTTTTTGGCTTTTCAGGGCCCTCTGGTGGGAGGCATGGTCGATGATACTGGTTGACCCCATTGGCTGAATTAAGCCCACCTGGCCTAGATCAGAGTCCTCCTAATCCTGTCTCCTGTCTCAACAGCCTGGATGCATGCATGCCTGTGCTACCCTGTATCAGCTTCCAACTTCCTGAAAAGGGGGAAGGGAGGCCTTAGCATGTAGAGGGACCTTTTCTTTAATCTTTTTTTTTAATTAAAAAAATCACTTTATTGGGGACTCGTACAGCTCTTATCGCAAACCATTGTATCAAGCACCTTTGTACATAGGTTGCCATCATCATTTTCAAAATATTTTTTTCTACGTGAGTCCTTGGTCTCAGCTCACTTCCCTCCCCCTCCCCCAACTTTCCTTTATTCTTGATAGAATCCAAAATATATTTATGGACTAACATTGTTTGAAGGCTTCTCTTTCAAGGCAAGCAATCCCTTTATTCTAAGGAACTCTGGGAGTACTTCAGCTCAGAGTCTCATTCGGACTTCTCACCTAGCTGAAGGGCTATGTCAGGGAGAGACTGATCGGATAAGAAGACAGACTCTCAATGCTGGGAACTCAGCAGGGCCGGTCAAGGTGTGTCAGTGGCCCGGCTAGCTCCTGGACTAAGGTCTCCCAGCTCCAAGCCCAGAGCCTGTGCTAAGGGAACCCTCAACCAGGAACAGTCCCCCCCAAAACCAACCGAGACTAACAGCTCACCCAGAGCTGGGAGTGATCCAGGATATTTAAATGACCCCCGAATTAAAATTCAACCAAGTGCCTTTTACAGATAAGGAATCGGAGGCTTAACAAGGTCACACGGGCAACGGCTGATCTGATTTGAATCTAGTTCCCAGGATTCCTTGCACCAGAGTTTGCCACCCTATCTGTCCCTCACGTGGAGGACCACCACCTTCCTTCCCACACCCACCTGCCCACCGGAGCCATCACCACCCAATTCCACTGTCTGGAACTATCAAGGGTTCTCATGTTGGCTTTGGCCACCAAAGAGAAAACACTGCAGGGCTTGAGAGCATACAGCGGAGGGGGCTGGGGGCGGGGAGGGCTGTTGGAGCCTTGTGTTGTATGTAGTCAAAAGGGAAACATGTGCTTCCCATTTGTCCCGGGGTGGGAAAGACAAACTTTTCCTTTCATTTAATCGTGGTTTAAACAAACAGAGAGACTGCCCTTTTCGTAAACCCTCTGAACGTCAAATATTGTTCACTAGCTGGGCATCGGCTTACTAAGCCCCTTTGGGGTGGGGGGTGGGGGGCCCACGCGCCTCACGTAATTCCCTCGACTGGAAGGCTCTTCAGCAGGAAGAGGGACAACTCCAATCACACACACTTCCTCTGATGGCTGGCGGAGAGTCAACCGGCAAGAGTCGAGTCGCATTTCAAAATCTGGATATGTAACCTCTGGTTTCAGCCCGAGGCCCGAGGCCATGGGCTTCCAGTCATGACTCAGGACTTTGTGAGTGAAAGCAAGCACGTCAAGTGATGTAAGAAAATTCCCCAGTTCCCCATGCCCTGGGGAATTCAGGGTGGGGTGGGGTGGGGGTGGGGGGAGAGGGTGCTCTGGGTGCCCAGTCGCCAGCCTCCCACCCGAGCTGGCAGGCAGGCGGCGTGAGCGCCCGACAAAGGAAGTATTCAGTTACAGCGACTTTCCTGCTTGGATCCCTGTGCTCAGATAATTGCTTCTAGCTGTGTGTGAGAAACTCCTAAAGTAGACCAAGGAACTCAGGGACCAGATCTGGGCAGAAAGGAAGTGTCAAGTGCAGGGAGGGGGAGTGGGGGTGGGCGGTGGAAGAGGGGCAAGTGATGCAAGCCTTCCTTTGAAGTCACTTTGTTTGTGAAATGTGGGCCGGCCTCTCAGAAGGAAACCCCACTGGAATGAAGCTTTCGGGAGCAAGTGGGTTGAGCCCTATTGTTTTTGGCCCCAGCGTTCCCGCTCCAGCCCCAGCTCGGACATGCACGGATCCGCTAACGGCTGCCTCCCTGAAATGGCTCATCTCTCCTGGCATCAGGGGACTTGAACTCTGGCTGCTCTGAAAAGCCTCTTTGTCTTAACAGGGCAGGAAGTGCGCTCCCCGGGTCAGAGAGGCCTCTTCACCGAGCCGCCCCCATCCTGCTGACCTCCTTGGGAGATTTCTGCCGGCCTACCGGCCCAGTCTGGCTCACTGAAGGTTGCTTCAGAGATTGTTCACATCCTTCCCTGGGAGCAGAAGGGCAGCTGCATCCCAGCTGTGGGCTGACCGGCTTCCTTCTGGGGGGAATTTTCCTCAGGCTTGTCCCTGGAGACAGCGATCCGTTAAGGGCCACCCAGGGCCAGGGAAGGGTGGGGTTTTCTGGAAAAGGCTGATGTTCACTCTTCGGTTTCTTCATTCCGATCTCGACTCCGTTTGTTTATTACACACGTCTGAGACCCACCCCCAGACCTTGTGACGATCTCTTCTTAGGCTCCCTCACGTGGCGCCCTGTGTGCACGTGGCATGTCAAACGGGGGGGGGGGGGGGCGGAAGGGGCCAGACGACCCCTGGCAAGAAGATGCTGGAATAAGAAAACACCACTGCCTGCCTCCATTTGACCAACCCCCTTAAGCGCATCAACGCTTCTAGAAAACGGACGTGTGGTTTTTCCCCTTCCTCTCAAACCTCACCCCGTTTTCTCTTGACAGTGGGAGTTGTGGGGCTCAATGATCGAATTCTCACCCCTGCACCTCAAATGCAGCCACCACCTGCCCGTCAGTGGAGGCTTGCTTGTTGCGATGAACAGGCTGAACAAGCTTCAGGGGAGCTCCCGGTGGGGGGGGGGGGCAGACTGAGAGGCAAGGTCTAGTGAGTTACTTCTAGGGCTCAGTCAATGGAAACCACACGGACCCTAATGGTCTGACCTCTGTTAGGCATGGTGTCGTCCTGAATTTGGGGCCCACCTTCCTCGGACAAACCTGACAGCTTTTGACAAAGTTCTAGACGGTTCACGGGGGACCCTTCTGTGGCGCCATTGGATGAAGAGCCCCTCAAAGCGAGCAGCAGGTCACGCATGTCATCGCTGTTAGGTGCCATTGAGTCAGTTCCGACTCGCAGTGACCCTAAGTGCAGCAGACCCCAAGCCCTGCCCAGTCCGGCACCACCCCACAATTGCTATGTTTGAGCCCGTGGGTGCAGCCACTGTGTCCGTCCATCTCGTCGAAGGCTTTCCTCTTTTCCCTGCCCTACTGTTTTGCCAAGCACGAGGTCCTTCTCTAGGGACTGGTCTCTCCTGACAACACACTCAAAGTATGTGAGAGCAAGTCTCAGCATCCTTACCTCGAAGGAGCATTCTGGCTGTACTCCTTCCAAGGTAGGTCTGTTTGGTGTTTTGGCAGTCCATGGTGCTTTCTTTCTTTTTAAAAAAATAATTTTATTAGGGACTCATACACCTCCCATCACAATCCATACGTACATCCATTGTGTAAAGCACATTTGTACATTTGTTGCCCTCATCATTCGCAAAACATTTGCTCTCCACCCAAGCCCCTGGCATCAGCTCATTTTCCCCCTCCCTCCCCACTCCTCCCTCCCTCCCTCATGAACCCCTGATAATTTATAAAAATTGTTATTTTGTCATATCTGGCTCTGTCCCACGCCTCCCTTCCCCCACTTTTCTGTTGTATGTCCCCCAGGGAGGAGGTCACATGCAGATCCTTGCTTTCAGTATTCTTCACCAGCACCCTAATTCAAATGCATCAGTCGTTTGTTGGTCTTACCTCGAAGGAGCATTCTGGCTGTACTTCTTCCAAGGTAGGTCTGTTTGGTGTTTTGGCAGTCCATGGTGCTTTCAGTATTCTTCACCAGCACCATAATTCAAATGTGTCAGTCATTTGTCGGTCTTCCTTAGTCAATGTCCAACTTTCCCATGCATATGAGGGGGGCCCCAACAAATCAGAATTGCGCTGGGCAGAGTGGAGCTTTCATCATACCCATTTTTCCCACCAGGGGGGCGTGGAGTAACTCAGCCTGAGCCAGTGCACCCAATGGTTCTCTCTGGTCACAGTGAATTTTTTTGTCAAAGCGCTTTTACTCAAACCTCATTTTTCATGATGGCCAATTTAAGAGAACAGCATGTGACTGTGAAATTTTGTTTCCTGCTCAGGAAAAATGCCACAGAAACTGGTGTGATGTTGAACACAGTTTACAAGGACAGCGCCACGGGAAAAATTCAAGTGTAGGAGTGGTTTTCTTGTTTCAAATATCAATTGATGACACACTTCGTTCTGGATGTTTATCAACTTCCCCAGTGAATGAGAATGTCAACTCATAGTGCATTTAGAGTTCCTGCCACCAGGTCAGACTGTCAATCAAGCTTTCTCTTTAGAGGTCCTGAAAAGATTGCATAAAAGTGTGTGACAGAAAAAGGCCTGATTTGTGGCAGATGGGGGACTGGTTTTGCTCATGCAGTCATCTCAGTGTGCCAATACTTGGCACAAAAAAAAAAAACCCAGCATGCCTCTCCTGCCCCATGCACCTTACTCACCTTGCTCTATGTGACTTCTCATTTCCGTGAATGAAGAGGGACATGAAAGGACAGTGATTTGAAGACATAGAAGGAGTGAAGAATAAAAACAAAGAGGTGCTGTCAGCCATCCAAACATATGAGTTTGAAAATGTTTCCATAGATTTGGAAGGCAGTTGGGTCTAAGGCAGCTGCACCCTGGTCCGACCATCAGAAAGCAAGAGACCCGAGAACTAGAAAGGCGAGGCTCACTGAGCCATTTATCTCGCTGCCCTTCAATGAACATGTGTTTATCAGCCAAGTTGACACAATAAACTAACTACCTCAACAAATCCTCAGAGAAACTGGTTATATGAAGAAGGAGGTGGCATCAGGATCGGCGAATGGCTTGTTAGCAACCTGCAGTATGCAGATGACACGACCTTGCTTGCCAAGCTTGCTTGCTTGCTTGTGTCGCAGATTTGACAAATGCACTAAGTGTAATGGAGAGTACTGTGAAGGTGATAAGGTTGTTTTGTAAAAAAAAAAAATAAATTAAATACATAGCTTTGAAAAATTCCCTCTTTTTGTGAGGGGTACCTACTTTTATGAGACAATGGAAAATATTATGGCTTGGGCCAGGGCCTCTTAGTCCTCAAAGTAACATCCTTGCTTTTCAACACTTTCAAGAGTTCATGGGCAGCAGGTTGACCCAATGCAAGTCATCGTTGGAGCTTCATGAGCATTGATTGCTTGGAGGCCCAAGCAAGATGAAATCCCTGACCACTTCAATCTTTTCTCCCTTTATCCTATTACCTACCAGTCCAGTTGTGAGAACAATTTTTTCACATTGAGTTGTTATATATGCCGAAGGTCGCGATCCTTGATCTTCATCAATAAGTACTTCAAGACCGCCTCACTCTCAGCAAGCAAGGTTATGTCATCTGCATATAGCAGGTTGTTAATCAGCCATCCTCCGATCCTGATGCCACCTTCGTCTTCTTATAATTCATCTCTAATTATTTGTTTAGCCTACAGGTCGAATAAGTATGACGAGAGAGTGCACCCGTTTCCTGATTTTAAGTCCTGCTGTTTTCCCTTGTTCTGTTTGCACAACTGCTTCTTGATCCACATGCAGGTTCCACGTGAGCAAATGTAGTGTCCTGGGATTCCTATTCTCCTTAAGGCCATCCATAGGCTAGTACGGCCCCCCCCAGTTGGGCGCCTTTGAATAGTTAATAAAATACAATAAACATCTTTCTGGTGTTCTCTACTTTCAGCCAAGATCCATCTGCCATCAACAATGACAGCAACATGTTCCATGTCCTCTTCTCAATCCAGCCTGAACTTGTGGCAGCTCCCTGCCAATGTACCGGTCCAACCATTGTTGCATGATCTTTGGCCAGATTGTACTTGCATGTGACATTAATAATATTGCTTTATAATTTGCACATTCTGCTGGGTCACCTTTCTTTGGAATGCATGCAAAGATGGATCTCTCCCAATTCATGGGCCAAATAGCTGTCTTCCAAATTTCTTGGCATGCATGAGTGAGTGCTTCCTTGTGCTTCCTTGGCCTGTTGAAACATTTCAATGCATATGCCCTTAATTTCTGGAACCTTGGTTTTGGCTAGTGCTTTCAGTACAACTTGAACTTCTTCCTTCAGTACTATCGGCTCTTGCTAAATGCCAAGTTCACACATAGAGCTGCTCTCCTTCAAGGACCCGGCTAAGGGTCATGACTGCGCACATGACAGAGACACGGTCTTCATAACAGGAAGAGGTCCCGGTTTGTTTGGTTCTGTATCTCCTTTTTCCTACATGTCCAAAGAAATCAGTGAATGGGTTTAAGGGAAATGAAAAGAATCAAGTATTGCGGATAGACCCTTGCAATGCAACGAAGTATTGTTATTTTTAAGAGATCATTTTATTGGGGGCTCTTATAACAATCCCTATATCAATTGTATCAAACACGTCTGTACGTATGTTGCCATCATCATTTTCAAAACATTTTCTTTCTACTTGAGCCCTTGGTATCAGCTCCTCTTTTTTCCCTCCCGACCCTCCCATTCTCATGAACACTTTATAAATCACAGATGATTATTATTTTCATATCTCGTATTGTCTCTGTCTCCCTTGCAGTGAGTTATATATCATGAAGCTTCTGGCCATAGTTTGTCACCCTCACCGAATCACTTGCATGTTCCTGATCTGTCTGGGGAAGAAGGTGGGGTAAGGAGATGATGACTAGGTGCTGTGATTCAATTGTGAATGATTGTTGACAGGGTTAGTGGTGAGTGCTGTACTGCTGGGTATAAAAATCAACCATCTCAGAAACAGGAGGGGCATTTCAGTACCAGCAGGAGACAAGAGCCGAGCGGAGTTCGCCCTTTGGACCCCACCCTGTAAGCCTTTGGGGAGAAGGGACTCAGAAGACAAAGTGAGAGAGAGAGCAACGTGAGCAGGGTGAGACAGGACCACAGTGCTGAGAAGGCAGATGGAGCTTTCATGGGCTCACAGAGTTACACATGCGTGACCAGCCGTGGCCGCCCTATTTCAGAAATCAGGGGACCAGAGACCGTGCCTCAGGTGGTCCCCGTGTGAGAGGGACTTGGAGCTCCACACCTGCACTTTAGAATTCTCCACCCTCTGTCAGTCTGCCGTGTTAGGGCGGCTTGCATGCTGTTGTGAAGCTAGAAGTCATACCACCAGTATTTCAAATACCGGCATCAACTACCCATCATCCGGAGGGATCAACTTGCAGAAGGACATCATGTTTGGTGAAGTAGAAGAAGGAATAGGAGACCCTTGGCAAGATGGATGAGCACAAAAGCTGCATGTTGGCCTTGAACGTGTCCGTACTTGTGAGAATAACTCAGGACTGAGCCAGGTCCACTCTTTTGACCATAAGGTTGCCATAAGAGGGAGTCTGCCAACTGATTTATCTACCCATGTATCTCAGGAGAGAGGCTCAACAAATACTTGACAAATGGAATGAGTTTTCCCACAGACTCCTATCTATCCATCAAAACCCCTGAGGGCTAAGGTCCCTGCAAAGGATGCAACTTGGTTGTCTCTGAAAATGGAGCCTGGGAATTTGTAAGGGATTTAAAGCTCCTCCAATCTGTGAAGGTTATTGCCATGGCAAAAACAAGTCTTCCTGAAAATGAACAAATGTTGAATCTATTATTTTAAGACCCTCCTTTGATATTTCATACAAATTTAAGATTTTATTGTTAACGGCCTGTGTTTGTAAGGAATAGCATCCTTCTTGTGCAATGATGTGTGGACCCCCGTGCTGGGTCCTTTCTCAGAAAGGCCTGTGGCCCAGCTTCATCATGGCTGGGTCCAAATGCATCCTGAGCAAAGGTATCATGTGTGGGAACCTTAGGCGCCACGGCCTCGCAACCGAACTTGGCACATCATTGATGCTCAGCAAGCATCTGGTGGCACGGACTATCAATCCTGTATCCTCAGGGTGCTTCCCCAATTCCATTCGATTCTGGAAATTCAAATGGCTGGATTAAGAAAAGGCTGGCCTGGTGATTACAAAACTTGTCTCAGAGAACGCAGCCGTGGCAGAACCAGCCAAGGCAATGCAGAGAGATTGGCAGATCTGCAGGGCCTTACGGGAGCAGCCTCGGTGTGTGCCATTGCAGAAGTTGGACGCGTACCCTTCCTTTCCACAGAGAAAGCCACTTAGTGGATGAAGTTGTAAGCCAGGAGGCCCCGGAGTTTGTGTTTGTTACAGCTTTTATTGTGTTTCCAGTGAAAGCTGACAATTCACATTAGCTTCTCATTTGGCAGTTTCTACACATGGTAGTAAGCCACATGGACAGTTTTCACAAGGCGCAAACATTTCATGTCATCCTGATTATTTCCTTTCATTTCTAGCACTCTATTTACCTCCCCCCTCCCCCTCTTCTCTTCTCATCTTCCCTCTGAGTAATTTTTGAACAGGTTTGATCTCATCCCATTTAGGCAGTTTTTCAATGGAGTACCCTATCCCGGGCACTATCCTTTATTTTGTGTGCCAAGCTGTTATCCTCTCAAAGGTGAGAAAATGGAATGTAAAGATGATGGAAAATTCCACAAAATGTTTGATGCCTCTTGTACATTACAAAAAAAAAATCAGACTTTCCCACCTCTTTCAGGTATACAATTCAGAAACATGTTTATCATGTTGCTCAACCATCAGCATTATGCAATCCCCCAATTTCCCCGCCATCCTTAACAGAAGCTCAGTGCTCCCTAAAATTGAGTTCCCCCTTTCCTCTACCGCCCCTGTCGCACCACCCAAAGAACCCGCTGCCGTGGAGGCAATGTGAGTCATAGTGACCCCCTGTGAGTTTCCGAGACTATAATTGTTTGTTGGAGTAGAAAGCCCAGTCTTTCTACTGTGGAGCTGCTGGTGGTTTTGAACTGCTGACCATGCAGGCTGCAGCCCATCGCATAACCGCTACACCACCAGGGCTCACCTGGGATCTGCTGATAAGCTTTGGGCTTTATATATTTGCTTGTTCTCGACATTTTATGTAAGTGACTGACTTCATTTTCTCAGCAATATTTTTTCAAGATCCTTTCCAGTTGTGACATTTACCAGGATTTCTTTTTCTTTATGGCTGGATAATACTCCATTGTATGCACCACATTTTCTCTCTCCATTTATCTGTTCAAGGACATCTCCCTTTTGGCTATCCTGAATAGTGCTGCATTGAACTGCTAGAAACGTGGGTTTTATTTGTAATTTTAGATTATAAATGATGAACAAGGCATTTTAATAATTTGTACACATGTCCAAATGTCCCAAATTCTAACTTGGCCCTTCCATCTTCTTTCATTCTTATCTCGCCCATCTTACCTAACTGAGAACTTGTTTCTGGAAGGGGCACACTGAACCAGCATATGATGATTGATGACATATTTTGCATTGCACAATTCAAAAAAATTAGTTAATAATTTATTCTAGCATTTGGTAGGCTAGGCCTCTCCCATCCTCACCACACCCTTCTTTGCAGCATTGTTTGCTCCTTTTATTTTTAATTTTTTTGGTATTCATTAAATCTGATTGATTTATTTTTAAACAGCAATTGGTGAATTAGTTCTGTTGGGTTTTTGATGGGCATGATAATGAACCCACAAATTGATCACAGGGGCTAAAGAAATTTTTAAAATTTAACTTTACAAATTGTTAATTGTAACTTAGCAACATTTATTTTATTAAAAATACTTCAACACATGCTAGTTCAGGGTGCTCCTTCCAGAGAGTAGCTCGAGGTGAAGTAAAAATGGATAAGGTGGGGTCTAAAGAAAACAGAAGTGCCAAGCGAGAATTTTGGACATGAAGGCACTGCTGAGCCAAGCGATGGTATTTTCAACCTCCTCGTATGCTTGTAAAAGCTGGACAATGACTCAGGAAAAGCAAAGAAGAATTGATGCACTTGGATGATGGTTTTGATTATACCTTGGAATGACAGAAGGACAGGCACATCTGTTTTGGAGTCGAACAAAATGCTCCTTAGATGTGAAGCATGGTGAGACTTCATCTCGTAAACTCTGGACATGCTGTCCCTGAAGGACGTCATGCTTGGTCGAGTAGAGGGTCCATGAGAAGAGGAAGGCCCTCAACGAGGTGCAGAAGCACAGTGGATACACATAGGAACGATTGTGAGGATGGCATAGGACCAGACAGTAGATCAGTCTACGGTCCTTGAGTAAGAATTTTATCCTCGGGTGAAGGATGCTCTTTTGCTCTCAACTGGTTGCTGTGCTAAGAAGTCAATGATTCCGTGCTCTTCTTCTTTCCCTTATAGGTCTGTCTATCGTTTGACTGAAATGTCCAGCCTTAAGTTCCAGTGTTTAAAGTGGGAAAGTCTCAGGGCTTCCGCTAGATTTGATCTGACCAGCAAGTCTTGTCTTTTTTTGCAATGTTAAGTTTTGAGCTACGGATTTTTTTTCTCACACTATCTAATGCCACCCTGGACAGAGCAACTGGTAGTGATCGCTGAAGACCATCTAGTTCCGCTGATCTCGGGATCACGGAGGCTGAGGCTCATGTGGTCTGTTCATCTACTGGACTAATGGCTTCCATGTGTCTTCAATTTTCTTCACTCTTTCCTTTGGGGAGGGAGAGAACAATAGATGCACTTTAGACGGCCGCTCAAGAGCTTTTAAAGCCCCAGATGCTGCTCACCAAAGTAGGACGTAAAACACTGTGTGCCAGTTAGTTGTCCCTTGAGACTGCTTGAGGTGTTTGGCAATATTTATCTATTAAGTCTCCGTCACTCTGCACCCTTATCTCCACCACGATCACGTATATATTTGCAGTATACATTGGTGCTCACATAGAAACAGCCCTCTGTCAAATCTATATGAATTCAGGAGGTTGTCCCATTCCTGCCCCACACGCAGTATCCATGCCTCTACTCTATGCGTGCATCTACTTGTAGGTCACTACTTATGTAGTGTTATTGTGTATATAACAGTATTTACCTCTGTTGCTTTTAATTCTTGCACTCTCCCCCTTGCTTTCCCCTCACACCATCATTTTCCCCAACCTCCCTCATTGTGTGTGGCCTACATCTTCACCCACGTTAGACTGTGTCTACCCTAAGGTCAGTACTTTACTCATTCTCCCCTTCCCACCCCTGGGAACCATCAACTAATGTTTCTTTTAGCGTGAAGACGTGTTCTTAACTTTTCATAACAGCTGTCTCATGTAATGCTTGCCCTTTTGTGATTGACTTATTATTACTATCATGCAGCATAATGGCCTTCCGGTGCCATTATGCTACCAGGCGTGGTACAGAGTCGTCATCATTCTTTCATTTTGTGTCATATTCCATTGTATGCAAGCACCAAAGTGTGTTTATCCCTCCGTGCACTGATGGGCATTTAGGCTACGTCCATCTATTTGCTATTGCTAAATCACTGTGATGAACATGGTCGTACCTTAAAAGTTCTATTTGTGTCATAACTCTATTTCTCTAGGATGTATACCGAGTAGTGGAATATCTGGATCATAGGGAATTTCTATGTCCAACTTTAAAGGAAGCTGCTTACCATTTTCCATAGTGGTCGCGCCATCTTACAGTACTACCAATACTTTATGATGGGTCCAGTTTGTCCACACTCTGCCAGCATTTGTTGTTTTCCACTATATATATAATTGTTATTCTAGAATTAATATTATATAATATATACTTATATATTCATATTGCTATATAATTTTAATATAATAATATATCATTCATGCTGGGGGAAATGAGATTTCATTGTTTCGATTTGCAGCTCATTAATGACTAATGATCACAGCATGTCTTCATCTGTTTGTTAGCTCCTGGTCTTCTTTGTCAATGAGTCCTTTCATGTCCTCTGTCCATTTAAAAAATGGAATTATTTGTCTTTTTGTTGTTGAGGCTTTGAAGTTCTCTATACATTTTAAGTCTTAGTCCATTGTTTGATACATCATTGCTAACATTGTGCTGACCAGTCTGTGAGCTCTTTCGGCGACATCTTGTGATGCACCCAAGTGTCTAGTCTACAGAAGGTCCCAGTGATCCAGTGGGTCAAGACACACCTGCATGAATCCTGACTCAGGAACATAACAAGGCAACCCATTCCCAAAGGGAATTCTAACCCCAGGCAAGAAAATCTGGAATCACACCACATATTTTGGGGATGCATTTTTATTATTATTTTAATCATTTTATTGGGGGCTCTTACAGCTCTTATCACAATCCATACATCCATCCATTGTGTTGAGCACATTTGTACATTTGTTGCCATCATCATTTAAAAAACATTTTCTTTCGACTTGAGCCCTTGGTATCAGCGCATTTCCTCCCTCCTCCACTCTCTCTTCCTCATGAAACCTTGATAATTTATAAATTTGTTTTTTCATGTCTTACACTGACCGATGTCTCTCTTCACCCACTTTTCTGTTGTCCGTTCCCCTGGGAGGGGGTTATATGCCCATCATTGTGATTGAGCCCCTCTTTCTCCCCATCCCTCCCCCACTTTCCCCTTTCTCTGCTGGTATTGCTACTCCTGTTATTGGTCCTGAGGGGGTTATCTGTCCTGGATTCCTGGGGACACAATTTAATCCATAATCTCTGCCCCGAGCCGTAGGATTACACTGGTTTTATGTTAGCACATCACCAATTCCTCCTCCTTTGGCAATTCTGGGTGGGTTTGAACTGGCAGCCTTTAGGGTAGTGTTGTTGTTGTTGTTAGGGGCCTTCGAGTCGGTTCTGCCCCGTAGTATCCTTATGCACAACACAACGAAAGGCTGCCCGGTCGGAACCACCCTGACACTTGTTCCTATGTCTGAGCCCACTGCTGCGGCCACGGGTCCGTCCCTCTCCTTAAGGGCCTGCCTCTTGTTTCTGCCCCTCCACTTGACCAAGCATGATGTCCTCCAGGGACTGGTCTCTCCTCGTAGCGCTGGCTAAGATTTTGAGCACAATATTGAACAGGAAGGTCATCATTAAAGGACATCTTCATCGAGTCCCCATAATTAAGGGAAGTTCTTTCAGTCTCTCTCCATTGCTAGTAAGGTAGACCAATGATTTTGTATAGATGCCCTTTGTTAGGTTGAGAAATTTCCTTTCTACGCCCATTTTGTTGAGGATTTTTATCATCAGTGGGTGTCGGATTTTGTCAAGTGTCTTTTTCTGCCTCAATTGATATGACCATGTGCTTTTTCCCCTTTGTTTCATTTATGGGGTGAATTTGATTGTTTTTCCAGTGTTGAACTTCCCCTGCAGACCTGGTATCCCCAACACTTGGTCAGGATGTATTATATTTTTGATATGTGCTTTGATTTTATTGGCTAGGACTTAATTGAGAATTTTTTTGTGTATCTTCATGAAGGATATTGGCCTCCACCTTTCTGTTTTAGTGAAGAGTTTGGGGGTTACTCGCTGGGCAGCTGACTGTGAGGTCAGTAATTCAAATCTACCAGCTGCTCTAAAGGAGAAAAATGAGGCTTTCCACTCCTATATAGAATTATAGTCTCAGAAACCCACAGGGGCAGTTCTAGCCCGGCCTATGGGGCCACTGTGAGTTGGAATTGAACTCAGTGGCAGTGAGTTGGGTTTTGTTTGTCTGCTTGAGTTTGGGATCAGGGTAATTCATAAAGCGAATTCATGAGTCTTTCATCCTTTTTAAATATGTTCTAGCTTGGGTAGAATTGGTGTCAACTCTTTTCAGTGATGGCATCTAGGCTCAGAGTTTTGGGGGTAGTGAAGGGCAGAGATTCTTCATGGCCTAATCCATTTCCGCTTTTGTTCTGGGTCTGTTCAACTTTCCTGCCTCCATCTGGGTTGGTTTCTGTACACAGTGTGTTTCCAGAACTTTGCCCATTTCTCCTCAACTTTCAGACTTGTCGGAGCTGTTCATAGTGTTAGCAGAATTCACAGTTGGTTCTGTGATAACAGAGCTCACTTCATTCTTATTTGCATTATTTGCATTTTCAATTTACTGTTTCATTGGCCAATGGTTTCTCAATTTTACCCAAGAAACAATGTGTGGCCTTGTTGATTTTCTTCTATTCATTTTCCATTTCATTTATTTGTGCTCTAATCTTTAATTTCTTCTGGTGACTCTGGCTGATTTTACTGCCCCTTTTCTAATTGTTGAAGATGTTAGGCTAAGTGTTCATTTGGGCTCTTTCTCCTTTTTTCGTGTAAATTATGGCTGTGCGTGCTCTCTGCTTTTGTGGTGTCCCACAGGTTTGGGTGTGTTGTTTCGTTCATCCTCATTTTAGTAAAAATAATTTTTACATTTCATCTTTTATGTATTCTGGTACCCAGTTGTTTTAGAGCAAAGTGTTCTTCGGCATTCGTGTATTAGAGCTTCCCTGTCGCTCTTTCTATCATTGATGTCTAATTGTATTGCATTGTGATCTGAGATGCTTCTTTGTGGTTTCGATGTTGTTAAATGCATTGAAGCCTGCTTCTTGGCCTGCCCAATGGTCGGTTTTGGAGCATGTGCCGTGGGTGCTGGAAACGAATGTATGTAGATTGCGGTGCTGGGCAGAGAGCTTGGTCTGTCCCTGTGGGTTCAAGTTGGCTGAGGGTGTGAGTTTGTCAGTGTCCTTCTAGTTGTTCCGTTCTTCGTGGAAAGTGATGGGCTAAAATATCCTACTATTATAAAATTTCCTGTTTCTCTCTTCAGTTCTATTACGAGTTTGCTTTATGTGTTTTGAGACGCTTTCCTTAGGGCATAAGGATTGCTCTGAATGATTATATAATATCCTTCTTTGTCACTTATCCTGCTTTTGCCTTAAAATCAATTTTGTCAGTAATCAGTATTGTAACTCCTCCTCTGAGCAGTTCAGTCAGCCCTCCAGGGGGCCAGACCGGGGGGGGGGGCAGGGGGGTTGGGGTGGGAGGGAGGGGAGGGGGGGTGGCATGGCAGACACCGTCCAAGATGTCTCTCGGGGAGGTTCTGTAGAGAGAAGGCAGTTGACAGGTGTCCACTGTGCCCTCTCAGAGCGAAGGTATTACGTACGTATGGCCTTTTTAATCCTTCTGAACCACAGGTAAAGGCAAATATATGTGTATGCATAATGAATAATCATGAAAAAAAATTTTAATTTTTTTTAATTAAAATTTTTTAAACTATTTTTTTAATGCAAAAGTGGCATAGGGGAAAAAGCTACTGTATACAAACATTTCTGGGGTGAAGACTGTGTAGTATGGCAGAGACCACATCAAAACCAGAGATGCACATGGTAGACAATGGTGGAGGAGGCGGGGAAAGGAAAATAAAAGGATGAATATAAGGAAGAAAAGGGAAGTGGGGGCATGGGGCACTAATCCACCCAAGGGGAGGGTATTGTTTATATCTCCACAGGGAAAGTGGGACCAGACTTCAACCCAGTGCCGCAAGGTGTGAATGCAATATCCCAGCGTGGAGTAGGGCCCAGCACCAAAAATTAAGTGGATTCCTGCCCCTCCCCCGAAAAGAATTTGTTCCAAAGGATGACATTGACTCTGCAGCTCCGGGAGATGGACATGTCTGATCAGAGCACACGGGAGCAGATGAAGGGGCAGGAGGAGACAGTGGAACACAGCCTGGCCCACGAGGCCATGAGGATGATGTTCCTGAGTAGAGCAGCCAGTCCACAGAGAGAACAACATGGCTGGCCCTACTATGAGAAATGATGCTCCTCAGTGGCTAAGGGCAATACAGGGGACAGCACCGGAGACACAGTGTGGGAATTGCACCTGACCTGATCCCACCACACCGAGGCAAATCACTGGGGGAATGCAGTGGAACAGCAGGGGAATGGAGTGGCAAGGTCCCCAGGGAATGCTGAAAGTGGACTTTGGGGCCAGGGCGTTGTGCCCCAACAGACTGGACTGGAAAATGCTCCTAAGGGCCTGCAAACGATCCTTGAACGAACTACAAGCCTTTCTTTCTTGATGTGTTTTGTTTTGTTCTTTGTCAGTGGTTTGTTGTTGTTGTTTTGTTGTCAGGTTGTATACTGTTGCTTTGTTTTCCTCTGTCTTGTTTTCGTGCATGTTAGTGTCTCCACAGGTCTGTCTGAATAGGACAGGCTGGATGAACTATCCGGAGGAAAAACAATAGGACAGACAGTTCCGGGGGGGACAGACAGATCCGGGTGGGGGAGGGGGAGGAGGGTAAGGAAGTGGTGTTAATAAACACAGGGACAAGGGAACAACATGGGACCCAAAATGGTAGTGAGGGGGGAGTGACATGCCTCATGGGGAACGATCAAGGGTAAGGTTGCGTAGAGAAGAGGTATAGCTGTAGCCCAGGTGGGGACGGAGCATGGTGGTGGGGCAGGAGGAAAGTCAAGGGAGAGGGAGGAAGGAGCTGGGAGTCAAGGGACATTTATGGAGGTCTAGACAAAGATGTGTACATGCAAACATATATATGAGGATGGGGAAATAGATCTAATTATCTACATTTATAGGTTTAATATTAAGGTGGTGGAAGGACCTTGGGCCTCTACTCAAGCACTCCCTCAATGCATGAATACTTTCGTTTATTAAATTGGTACTCTATGATGCTCACTCTCCCGACACAACTGCTGAAGTCAAAGTGGGTGAACAAGTAAATGTGGTGAAGAAAGCTGATGGTGCCCGGCTATCAAAAGAGATAGTGACTGGGGTCTTAAAGGCTTGAAGATAAACAAGCGACCATCTAGCTCAGAAGCAACAAAGCCCACATGGAAGAAGCACACCAGCCAGTGCGATCACGAGGTGTCAAAGGGACCAGGTATAAGGCATCATGCAAAAAAAAAAAAGAATGTGTGTGTATGTGTATATATATATATATATATATATATATATATATATATATATATATATATATATATTTATATATATACCACATTGAATGAAGGGGGAAGTGCAGAGTGGAGACCCAAGGCCCAAGAGTCGGCCACTGGAGATCCCCTCATAGAGGGGCTTAGGAGAGGAGATGGATCAGTCAGGGTGCAAGGTAGTACCGACGAAGAGCACAGCTTTCCCCCAGATCCTGGATGCTTCCTCCCCTCAACTACCATGATCCGAATTCTACCTTGCAGGGCTGGATAGGGCAGAGGTTGTACACTGGTACATATGAGGGCTGGAGGCACAGGGAATCCAGGGTGGACGATACCTTCAGGACCAAGGGTGTGAGGGGCGATGCTGGGAGAGCGTAGGGTGAGTGGGTTGGAAAGGGGGAACTGATTACAGGGATCCACTTGTGATCTCCTCCCTGGGAGAGGGAGGACAGAGAAGGGGGGGGGGGGAGACTCCGGATAGAGCAAGATATGACAAAATAATGATGTATAAATGACAAAGGGCACATGAGGGAGGGGGGAGCGGGGAGGGAGGGGAAAAAAAAGAGGACCTGATGCAAAGGGCTTAAGTGGAGAGCAAATGCTTTGAGAATGATTGGGGCGGGGAATGTATGGATGTGCTTTATACAATTGATGTATGTATATGTATGGATTGTGATAAGAGTTGTATGAGTCCCTAATAAAATGTAAAAAAAGAAAAGGGAAAAGAAAGAAAGAAAAGAAAATGATTAGGGCAAAGAATGTACAGATGTGCTTTATACAATTGATGTATGTATATGTATGGACTGTGATAAGAGTTGCATGAGCCCCTAATAAAACGTCTTAAAAAAATAATTACACAAGAATGTAAGAAAAAAAAAATTTTTTAAGTGAACACAGAGGAACCTTCTTTGGCAGGAAACATGCAAAAAATGCTAGGCTCCCTCCACCCTTCTGCAGAACTGACCCATCACTGAGACTCCACGCTCCTGCTTCCCATTACAGCATTCCCGGGGTCGCCCCACCCGAGGCCCAACAGATCAACCACCAAAACAGCCAGACACACCATAGCTTTTCAGGCCCGAGCCGCCCAGGCAGGGAAGCCAATCCCACCCATAATCCCAGCAGAGAAACCTGCCAAGGCCTTCGGTGTTTCCCCTTCTTCCGGGGACACCGAGCCAGGGAAAGCAGCCTTCTACATGCGCCCTTTCCGCCAAACCAGGCCCCAGGCTGGGAGGGAGTGGTCCCTGCTCCTCTCGGAGGCTGCTCCTGCTTAATGAGCCCAAACCCAGATGCTGCCAGGGCAGATAATCTGCCCTGCGAGAGGGGCGAACCACTCCCTGAGATGGGGTGGGGGCTGGGGAGGGGGGTGCTGCGGAGGCAGGCGGGCCCAGTCTGGCCCAAGGAAGCTGGGCCTGCTGAGTCTGCACGCAGCCAAGGTAAACCTTGGGTCCAAAGCGGCCCCAGAGTGAGCTGGTCGGTTTCTCCAGAAATCTCCTCTGTCCTTGCTTGAATGCCGCTCTCTGACCAGATGGGCAGATAAATAGTCGGTGCTGGGAAACACCTGGGACTTCGCGCCAAGGAGAGCTCTCAGAACAAAAGGCTGTGCCTGGATGTGGTCATAGTATCCTGATGCACACCTGCCCACCCTCTCCCTGCTTCCCAGCACGTGTGCACATTCTCACACGTATCCACACACACCCGCACCACGCCCTCACTAACACACACATTCTCACACTGGTACCCACACAGGCTCAGAGCTACAAGTGTGTACATGCTCACATACACGCATCTGTATAGGCAAGTAGGTATACAAGGGGGTACCCCCCCTAAAACGGATTTTTTTCCTAAGCTATGTATTTTTAATTGTTTTAACCAAACAACCTTATCACCTTCAAAGTACTCTCTATGACACTTAATACTTTTGTCAAATCTGTGATTCCTCTCTGGGAAACATATTTCAAACTCATCTGTTTGGATGGCTGATAGCACCCCCCTCGGGTTCTTCTTCATCTCTTCTATGTCGTCAAATCGCTGTCCTTTCATGTCCCTCTTCAGTTAAGGAAACAAAAAGAAGTCGCGTGGATCAAGGTCAGGTGAGTAAGGTGTGCGGGACAAGAGAGGCATATTGCTATTTGCCAAAAATGAGATGGCTGAGTGAGCAGGTGCATTGTCGTGGTGGCAAACCAGTCCCCGTCTGCCACAAATCAGGCCTTTTTTGGGTCTCACACTGTTATGCAGTCTTTTCAGGACCTCTAAAGGGAAAGCTTGATTAACACTCTGACCTGGTAGAACAAACTATGAGTTGATATTTTCGTCCATTCGGGAATTGACAGATGTCCAGAGTGAGGTTTGTCATCAACAGACATTTTACCTTTTTGAAGTGCGAAAACCACTCATGCACTTGAGTTTTTCCCGTCACGCTGTCCTTGTAAGCGGTGTTCAACATCACAACAGTTTCTGTAGTTTTTTCCTGAGCAGGAAACAAAATTTCACAGTCACCTGCACTTCTCTTAAATTGGCCATCACAAAAAATGAGGTTCAACAAAGTGCTTTGACAAAAAACATTCCAGAGGGAACCTTCCCAGGCGATGCCACTGGGCGCACTATATCAGAGTGAGTTGCTCAGTGCTCGCCTAGTGGGGAAAATGCGTACTAAAAAAGCTGTGCTCTGCCCAGTACAATTCCAGTTTTGGGGGGTACCCCCTTGGACACCCTCACATGTGTATTCACACACATATACAAATACAAGTGTGCAATTGCTCCCCTCTATCTACACATGCACCCTCAAATACATATCCTCACACATGTGTACGTACTGGCACACACATCTGCACACATATCCACCCTCACAATCTCCTCAACACATGTACCTTCACATTAATATTTCTTCACACATGTGTTACATACATGTGTATACAAGGTACACATTCATCTTCAACATCCTCATGTTGAATGTACATTATGCACATAAGCATAAATGTGTAAATGTTCACCTTCACGTAAACATCCTCACAAATGTGTGTCTACATAGAAGGGTGCACACATCCACTCTCACATAAACAAGTGTGTACACATTCAGCTTCACACAACCTCATACATATATGCATACCCATGCACATAAACACAAACATGTACATAATCACCTTCACTCACATTTTCATATACCTACAGGTGTGTACACGGAAAAAATTCAAGAAAAAAATTCAAGCCTCGAGTTGCAATATTGAAAGATTCTACGGGCAAAATATTGAACGATGCAGGAACCATCAAGAGAAGATGGAAAGGATACATTCAGGCTTAGTTCAGATTGAACTAAAAAGAACTATTTGATAGTCTACCATTTTATGACATTCTCCCATGGGCAAGAACTAGTGGTATTGATGGAAGTCGTTCAAGCTGCACTGAAAGCATTAGATTAAAACAAGGCTCCAGGGATCGATGGAACACCACCTGAGATGTTTCAACAACACGACGAAGCACTGGAAGCACTCACTCATCATTGCCAAGAAATTTGGAAGACAGATACTTAGCTACCAGACTGGAAGAAATGCATTTTTGTTCACATTCTAAAGAAAGGTGGCCCGACCGAATGTGAAAATTATAGAACAATAGCATTGATATCACATGCAAATAAAGTGTTCCTTAAGATCATCCAACAATTGTTGCAGCAGTACATTGACAGAGAGCTGTTCAGGCTGAATTCAGAAGAGGACCTAGAACAAGGGATACCATTTCTGACATCAGATGGAGCTGAAAGTACAGAACACCAGACAGATGTTTACTTGTATAAAGACATCTGGCTTTGTGGATCATAAAAGCAACGTAAAGCCTTGAGACGAGTGGGAATTCTTTCATTGTGCTCATGCAGAACTTGTACGTGGGTCAAGAGGCAGCTGTGTGAACAGAACAAGGGAATCAATCGTACTTGGTTTAAAATCAAGAAAGGTGTGCATCAGGGTTATATCCTCTCACCATGCGCACTCACTGTGTGTGCTGAGAAAATCATCCGAGAATGTGGATTCTATGAGGTAGAATGGAGCATCGAGATTGGACGAAGGCTGATTGACAACTTGTGAGGTGCAGTTGACACAACCTGGCTTACCGGGAGCGAGGAAGAGTTGAAGCACCTGCTGATGAAGATCAAAGATCGCGGCCTTCAGTGTGGATTACAACTCCATGTAAAGAAGACCACCAGCTCCACAACCGGACCAATAGGTGACATCATGCTCAACGGAGAAAAAAAGATGGAAGTTGTCAAGGATTTTGTCTTTTTTGGATCCACAATCAATGCTCATGGAAGCAACAGTCAAGAGATTAGGTGATGCATCACGTTGGGTGTCTATACTGCAGAAGACTGATTTAAAGTGTTGAAAAGCAAGGATGTTACTTTGGGGGCTAGGGTATGCCTGACCCATACTATTTTCAGTCACCTCATATGCAAATGAGAGTTGGACATTGAATAAGGAAGATTGAAGAAAAAATGATGTATTGGAACTGTGGTGTTGGCAAGAAATATTGCAAGTACCATGGGCAGCCCAAAGAACAACTAGATCTTGGAAGAAGTACAGCCAGAATCCCCCTTAGAGGCAAGGATGCCAAGACTTTGTCCCACTTTGGACATGTTGTCAGGAGAGACCAGTCCCCGGAGAAACACATGCTTGGTAAAGTGGAGGGGCAACAATATAGAGTAAGACTCTTGACCAGATGGATGGGCACCGTGGCTGCAAACATGGCTTGAATGTAAGAATGCTCGTGAGGATGAGGACCAGATGATGTTGCCTTCTGCGGTACATAGGGTCACTGCGACCTGGAACGGACTCAGTGACACCTAACAGGTGTGCACATATCCACTTTCACACACACAAACACAAGTGTGTGCACATCCACCCTCCAACACATCCTCGCGATGTATGCACACGCCGCGTGCACACACGTTCACCCTCACACATGTCCTCAAAGACGCTTTCACATCACCTCACACACACAGGCACACACCACATGAGCATGTCCATCAGCCTGCCCACACGCAGTGCCACACACAAACTCTTGGGGACACACGCATCCTCATACAAATATGTACCCTCATACATGGATGCACATCCATCCTGCACCTCACACCCCCCTATGGTGCTGGTACTTCTCCCAGAGTTCACTCGACCCTCTCCTCCCTGGCGGCCGATGACTTCCTTTCTCAGCCAGGTTTCAGTTTCAAGTTCACTGCCAAGGACCCAGATTGGCTACTGGCTAACAGCAAAGCCCCAGAGTGTAGACCATGCACAGAAAGAATGGGGAATGGTAGGGTCCCCTCTGTAGCTTGGTGAGTTGGTTCTCTAGCCTCTTGGAGCCTAGAGTATTTCTCTTCTCCAAAAGAGAGGCAATCACACCTCCTTCATGGCGTTAAGAGGGCTGAGGTAATGTGAAGGAATGAAGGTCAGCCCATGCCCCCCCACCCCCCCCCCCCACTAGTGCCACTGGGCCGCTCTCAGTCAACAGAAACCTCCCCAGAGTTTCAGACATGCAGGGACTAGGATCAGGAAACTCAAGTGTGAGGTGCTGAAGGCAGGCCACGTACAAAGGAGCATTTTCTAAAGTGCCAGCTCTCCTGACCCCCCTCTGTGAAGCTTGGCTGGCCACAGGATTTCTAGGGATCTTGACACTGGGGCTGTGTCAGCGTGGATTTGGAAGTGAGGGCAAGACTTGCCTTTTAATCTCTCAAGCCCTGGCAGCCCAGGAGGGGAAAGCTGAGGAAAAAGAAACGCCGGGAGCGGAGCGCCAACGAGCCGTAAGCAGACGCTCTCTGTAGACTGCTGCAAACATCTGGAGAGGTGCTCATGCCACGAAGGAAGAGAACACTGCCAACCCGGCTCCTGGCACCGCTCTGAGAGTCACCTGAGAGGCTGTGGGACTTTTCTCCTGACGTGGGCCTGGCCCAAGGAGTCTGTGAGTTCTCTTCCCACCAAGCCACACTGAGCCTTAGCATTGCCCCTTTTGACAGAGTCCGCTTGTTGTATCTCTGGGGAAATCATCAAAAATCGAATTTGCCAGTCCCAGCGACTGATGGCGTGGTGTTCACACATTGGGCTTCCATCGGCGGGGTCAGCAGTTTGAAACCACCCGCTGCTCCGCAGGGGAAAGATGGGGCTTGCTAACCTCTCAAAGAGTTACAGGCTTGGAAACCCGCAGGGGCAGTTCTACCTGTCCCGTAGGGCCACCGAGCGTCAGCATCGACTCAATGAGAGTGAGCTTTGTTGTTAGGTTTGTACGCACATTGTATGATCACGGAATCGTTAGCCCCGCTCTGCTCATACACCAGTGTTCCTGGCAGCACGATTCAACCCAGACCAAAGGTGGAAACTGACCTCGACATGTGAAAATTGTTGAAATGGGAAATGTCTTTTTAAAACATTTTATTAGGGGCTCATACAACTCTTATCACAATCCATACATATACATACATCAATTGTATAAAGCACATCTGTACATTCTTTGCCCTCCTCATTTTCAAAGCATTTGCTCTCCACTTTGAATCAGGTCCTCTTTTTTTCCCCTCCCTTCCCGCTTCCCCCTCCCTCATGAGCCCTTGATAATTTATAAATCATTATTTTGTCATATCTTGCCCTGTCCGGCGTCTCGAAATGGGAAATGTTTTATGCATATAACTGACCACAATCCAAACATAAACAGAGCCCGAGGCGGCGCTGATGAGACCCGTTTTACAGATTGACATATGCTTATAGAAGGTGTGAGACTTGCCTGAGGCCTCAGAGCTGCCAGGGGCCATTGGGGGATTTGAACCCAGAGCCCTTGGACTTGACCCCTGAGGATGGACAAGTACTCTGCCATCACGTCCTCCCCCACGCTGGGGGAGCCAGAGCCTCCTGGGACCACATGACCGGAGGCTGCCGTCTGCAGCCAGACTCGCAGCTTCGCAGATGGGGAAATTGAGAAGAGCCAGGCCAGGCAGGCATCGAGTCCTCCCGGATTTCTCATGCCTTGGCAGCCCCAGGAGGAGCGGGGAGAAAACCCTCAGAGACACCCCGCGGCAGACAGTTAGGAGGTGGGGCCGTGCCAGCAGGCTCCGTGACACAGCCCTGGTGACGGAAGAACAGTTTCCCTTTTTGAGAAACTCTGGCATCAGACAGGCCTTGAGGGGGAGGCGACGGGAATTTGGCAGGCGCCCGGGCTGCTCATCTGGAGGGTGAGGCCAGGCCCGGGAAAGCCGCTCCTCGTTTGCTTTAGTTCTACCCCGAGGTGGCTTCCAGCCCCGTCCTGTGAGGCCAGCCTGTCTGACTCGGGATTGACAAGGACATGCAAGGAGGGCAACTCAAAACAGATCCCCAAAGTGGGGCAGGGACATGGCCCCATGCCATTTCACAGCCTTAGTTCTGTGGGGCAGAAAGAGGATGGTCAGCCCCCTTCCTGCCCACCCAGAAGCGAGTCTACTATCTTGTCTCGAAGAGGTGACAGCCTAACCCAGGCCACTGTGGCGAATCGGGTCTCAGGTACCCAGGTACTTTGTGTCTGCCCTGCTTTCCCTTGCTGGCTCCCCACCACACCCCTGCGAATCGGGAATCACTGTGCACCCTGAGGACATGAGGCCCACAGCAGTCCACCAAGCCTGTGTGTTTCAGGACCACGGTGTACTGCGGGGTTCGCAGGGGATGAGATTTTGGGGGGGAGATTGCCAGGCCTTTCTTCCAAGGAGCCTCGGTGGGGGGAGGGGGAGGTATTTAAACCTCCAACCTTTCGATCAGCGGCCAAGTGCGCTCACCATTTGTCCAGCCCAGGGACTCCTTGACCAGGTTCCAGCATGGTAGCGTTAGAATCAGGTCCAGGCAGCTGGTCTCCCAGCCAGGCTCTCCCGGGGCACCATGACACATCCATTACCACTCCTGGAGCTTCAAGGGACACCGGCGTATTATTCTACCACAAACGTGGCCCTCCTCTCGCCACATCCTGGCTACTGTCCCCCGGCCCACTGTCCCTTCTGAATCAGAACAGGGAAGTAAGACCCCGGGAGACTCCACACCCAGACCTTCCTGCCCTTGGGATGAGTCAGTTGGCATGTCGAGGCATCTCGGGTTTAGAAGTCTCCGTACCAGGAGCTGGCAGGAGGCAAGAATTTGGAGAATGCACTGTCCTGCCTCCCGTCTACAGAGAAGTTGGCAAGGTGATGGATACAATGTTTGCCATGGGGTTGGGAAGGCAGGTGCATGTAACAATGTAGACAAAGACGGATTCTTGCCTCCGGGCTGCCGACCCAGTTTCACATTTCTCCCACACACATCTGACTCCCAGGGGACCAGAAGCCACCAATGAGGAAGCCAGAGGGAAAACTCTCCCAGTCCCCCATGGGAGGAACGTTCACCTTGGCTTTGGACTCTGCCATCTGGCACACTCTATCTATCTATCTATCTATCTATCTATCTATCTATCTATCTATCTATCTATCTATCTATCCATCCATCCATCCATCTATCCACCCACCCACCCATCCATCCATCCATCCATCCATCCATCCATCCATCCATCCATCCATCCATCCATCTATCTATCTATCTATCTATCTATCTATCTATCCATCCATCCACCCACCCACCGATCGATCTATCCATCCATCCATCCATCCATCCATCCATCCATCCATCCATCCATCCATCCATCCATCTATCTATCTATCTATCTATCTATCTATCTATCTATCTATCTATCTATCCACCCACCCACCCACCCATCTATCTATCTATCTATCTATCTATCTATCTATCTATCTATCTATCTATCTATCTATCTATCTATCCATCCACCCACCCACCGATCTATCTATCCACCCACCCATCTATCTATCTATCTATCTAAGTTTGTCACTATCCCATTCAGAGGCCTTTCCACGTTCCACAGGGCCTTTCGGGCACCTTCTCTTTCAGAGCTCGGTCAGAGACACCAGTACAGAGTGGGGAATAAGACCCTGCACAGACCCCACTCTTGAAGACTTGCCTTCTGGCAGGAGAGCTAGATAACAGAAGGAAACACATCCTTACAAACAGGCTCAGCAAGTTGAGAAAGAAAGTGGGTTCATTTACTTTCCAATGAACTGACTGTTTGGGGGTTCCTCAACCAGGGAAGCCCCGAACCATCGGACGACCCAGCACTTCCATGCTCAAGTATCTGGCCCCACAAAATGAAATGGTAGGAGCGAGACTCACTGCTTTTGAGTTGACACTGACACAGAGAGTTTCCGAGGCTGCCCCTCTTTATAGGAGCAGACGGCTTCATCTTTCTCCTGCAGGCGGTGGGCTTGAATCACCAACCTTGTAGTTCGCAGCCCAAGGCCGAGCCCACAGTGGCCCCTGGGCTCCTGTGTCACCAGGCTTCCCAGTGTCATGCATGGGGTCACCCTAACCCCAACAAAGCTCAAGACCAGGGAGTCCATCCCGACTTATAGAGATTTTATAGAACAGAGTAGAATTGCCACTCTGGGTTTCCAAGACTGTTCATTGATATTTAGAACTATATATAAAATTTTATTGGGGGCTCATAACAGTCCATGCATCCATCGTGTCAAGCACATTTGTACATTTGTTGCCATCATCATTTTCAAAACATTTTCTTTCTACTTGAGCCCTTGGTATCAACTTCTCTTTTTCCCCTCCTTCCCCACCTCCCACACTTGTGAACCCTCGATAAATTAGAAATTATTATTATTTTCATATTTTACACCATCCACTGTGTTGTTCATTCCCCCCCAGGGAGGACCTGTTATACATCCATCATTGTGATTGGTTCCCCTTTCTCCCCTGACCTTCCCCCTACCCTTCTGGTACTCCTTGGGGCTGGTTTATCTGTCCTAGATTCTATGTGTTGAGAGCTCTTATCTGTACCAGTGTTCACGCTCCAGTGTAGCCGGATTTTTAAAGTAGAACTGGAGTCATGATAGGAGGGGGAGGGGGGAAGCATTAAAGAATTAGAGGATTATTGTATGTTTCCTTGGTGCCATCCTGCACCCTGTCTACGGCAGCACTCTTCACAATAGCTGGGAGGGGGAAGCCACCCCAATGTCCAGCGATAGATAAAGGGATAAACAACATGAGATCTATGTTCAGAGGGGTGTTACTGGGTCATCGAGCGGAATGGCGCTCTGATGTGTGCGGTGGCCTGGAGGAACATGGAAACCATCACACTGAGAGCACCAAATCAGACACCAGAGGACACGCACTGTATGATCCCAGACATAAAAAAGCACCCTGACTGCCCTTGAGTCCAGCTCATCCTCATCCTGCAGGCGAGAGAGCTGCTCCTGACGGCGTCCGAGATTGTAAATCCCAGCGGTCTCATTTCTCTCATGAGGGGCATCTAGTGGGCTGGAACTTCAGACCTTGTGGTCAGTAGCCTAATGCTTAACTTACTTTACCACCAACGCTAAACCTAATGCTTAACCTGTTGTCTCCTTTGGTATGACCCTATTTCCGTGAAATACCTGTCTAAGAATACACACATGCGTAAAGACCAAAGTAGATCCGTGGTGCATGTGAAAGCTGTGCATTGAATAAAGCAAACTGAAGAAGTTGATTCACTTGAGTTACAATGGTGGTGAAGAACACTGAGTGTATCATGTACTGCCTAAAAACACTTTAATCTCTCTCAGAAGAAGTACAGCTCCTTAGAAGCAAGAATGGTGAGACTTTTGATTATATATATATGTGTGTGTGTGTATGCATGTATGTGTGTGTATGCATGTGTGTGTGCATGTGTATATGCATGTGTGTGTGTATGTATCCTTATAGTGTTAACGAGAAAAGATGTCACTTTGAGAACTAAAATGTGCCAGCTCCAGTTATGGTATTTTCTATCACCTCATCTGAATGTAAAAGATGGACAACGAGGAAGGAAGACCAAAAAAGAATTGGTGCATTGGAATGGTAGCGTTGGTGGAAGAATATTGACATTACGCTAAGCTTTCAGAAGAACAACGAGAAGCTCTGTCTTGGAAGCAGTACAGCCAGAATGCTCCGTAGAAGCAAGGATCGTGAGACTTTGTTTCACCTGCTTCAGACATTTGATCAGGAGGGATCCTGGAGAACGATGTGGAAAAGTCGAGGGTCAGAGAAGGAGAGGAAGACCTCCCCGAGGAGGATGGGCATCGGGTGCATAGTGTCATGCATAGCACTCTGCTCTCTGCGATGGAGGGACACGGTGGCTGCAAAGTGGGCGCATAGGGTAGGGGTGATGCAGAACCGAGCAGTGTTTGATGCTGTTGTTAGGAATTCAACGGTACCTAACAACAACATATATACACAGCAAGCAAATTCTACTTCAGCGATGTCTACATGGGCAATTCAGAGATCTTGATTACCGTCTTCGAGTGTGTAAACATTGGTGCTCTCTATTAAGAGAGACTCACTGTCTCAGTTCATATGGCCATTCGAGCCATGAACCCTTGTGTGATAGATCAGCATTCTGGACCCTAGGTCTGTGGCTGTAATCCTGTGTTGGAGGATCTTCTCTACTCTTCCAGTGGGCACGACTGGGGTGGGATAAAGACAAGCGGGAGGAAGATGGAGCTTTCCACGCCTGCCAGGAGCGACCATCTCGGGAACTCCCAGGGGGCCTTCTACTCTTCTGTTTAGGGTCCCTATGAGCCGGCATCACCTCAGTGGCAGTGAGTTCGGTTGCTTAATAAAGGTGTGAACCAAGTCACACCTTTTGTTTACTTGGGGGTTGTGACAGTCTGGGTACTCTAGAGAAACAAATCCACAGGAACTCGTGGATAAGGGAGAGTTTTATATAAAGGGTAAGTGCACATCAAGACAATATCCAACCCTGTACTGCCCAAGCCCACAAGTCCAACACTAGCCTATGTGTCCGACACCAATCCACAAAGTCCTCTTCCATCTCAAAACACACACACACACAATGATGCTGACTGCAGGAGGAAAGTCGAATCGGTGAATGCGTAAGCATCTCAGCACTGGCAGGGGTCTCCACACGGCTGCTCCAGCACCCAGGGCTGCATCGGGGTAGGTCCATGTGGCTTCTCCTTGGGGACATCTTGCAAGAAGTGAGCCTTGCCAGCTGAAGCAGGGAACTGGCTAAGGCAGCTTGCACCCTGGTCCGACCATCAGAAAGCAAGAGACCCGAGAATTAGAAAGGTGAGGCTCACCGAGCCATTTATTCCTCCGCCCTTCAATTAACCCCACCTGTGTTTATCGGCCAGGTTGGCTCAATAAACTAACTCAGGGTTTTTTTTAAAATGACTATAAGGTGTGACTGAAGACACCATCCTTTGTTTCCTTGGGTGGGGTGTAAATGCTGGTACCACTAAACAGTTTCTCCATACATCACCTGGAAAACCATACCTCTATTTTTGCAGATTTTTGGCTTCGAGCTCTGGACCTTGTTCACATCTCGTGCATTTCTGTGGGATGTTGTAGTGAATTACAGAGCGCAGGGATCTGAGGACATATACTGAAGGGAGGAGTCTGAGGGGTTTGGAGAGAACAGCGTCTTGGAAGAGTTGGACATTTGGAGCATCTTTCACCTCCCACTCCTTCAGACTAGTCTGGTGTTACTTCTAAAAGAAACGATTGCCATGCCCCTCGACTTCGTATCTACCCTTTGGGGTTGTGATTGTCCATTTGAACTCGCACAGATAATTTGTTAGAAGAGCACAATGCTCTAGGCATTCCGTTCTGATTAAGTTAAACCCTTGTATACGTCTGCGAACACTGCTTGCTGCCAGATGTGTCTCGGCCGAAAGCAGAGAATGCCAGGAATGTTTGCTTGTGTCTTCGTCACGATGCTAAGGCATTTGACTATGTGGATCGTCACAAGTTATGGAGCACATTGAGAACGTGAATTCCAGGACGCTTCAATATGGAACCTGTACGCGGCCCAAGAGGCGGTCCTTCAAGCAGAACATGTGTGGTTGAAAAAGAGGAAAGGTGTGTGTCAGGGTGTATCCTGTCGCCACACTTTTTCAGTGCGTACGCTGAGCACATCATCCGAGAAGCTGACCTAGGGGAAGGAGGACAGTGCATCAGGAGCGGAGAGAGGCTCATTCATAACCTGCAATATGCAGGCGTCACGACTTGGCTTGCTGAAAGCGAGGAGACCTTGAAGCCCTTGCTTGTACTGAGATAGTTAATATTTATTGTGCCAACCTGGCCGATAAACACAGGTGGGGTTAATTGAAGGGTAGAGAGATAAATGGCTCAGTGAGCCTCACCTTTAGAGTTCTCAGGTCTCTTGCTTTCTGATGGTCGGACCAGGGTGCAGCTGCCTGAGCCAGTTCCCTGCTTCAGCTGGCAAGGCTGACTTCCTGCAGGACATCCCTGAGGAGAAGTCGCATGGACCTACACCGATGCAGCTCTGGGTGCTGGAGCAGCCGTGTGGAGACCCCTGCCAGCGCTGAGATGCTGACACATCCACTGACTCGGCTTTCCTCCTGCAGTCAGTGTCATTGCATGTGTTTTGTGAGATGGAGGAGGACTTTGTAGATTGGTGTCAGACAAATGGGCTTATGTTGGACTTGTGGGCTTGGGCAGCACTGGGTTGAGATGTTTGCTTGATGTGCACTTACCCTTTATATAAAACTCTCATACATATGAGTTTCTGTGGATTTGTTTCTCTAATGTACCGAGACTAACACATGCACATAGGGTTGAAATGAGCCAGAACTGACTAGAGGGCATCTAACAGCAACAACAGCAGCAGCAGCATTGTATATTTTAAAGAAATCTTCTGGGGTTAGTGTCAGTCAAGCATCAAGATTTTCTCAGGACAGCCCTTTCAGAGGTCATCAAGCCTCCATGGTTCCCGAAAGCTGAAGTTGTAACTCAGCACCATGTCTTTCTCCTTTGGGATCAGGATTCCCCTGTAGAATCTCTGATCAAAACATTCCGTGATGGTGGCCAGGCGCCCTCCAGGCCTTCCCAGCTCATGGTTTGCCAGGAGGCAGTTCAGAAAACTCAAAGTCACTGCCATCAACTCAATGCCAGCTCACAGAAGACCCCATAGGGCAGGCAGCACTACACCTGTGGGCTTCCAAGACTGTAAGTCCTTGTGGGAATTGAGAAGAATGCCTCATCTTTTAGGGAGCTAGCTTAGGGACAGGGGGTTGTCCCTCCCGTGCCTGCAAAGGCCCCCACAGAGGAGGCTGGAAAGACGTCAGGTGACCATTAGACACCCATGATGACCCCAAACTGAGCATGCTTGTACGTCCTCGAGCCAGGATGGAGGTACACCTGGGCGGGCCAAACTAGGCCCAGGCTCATGACGTCACCCAGGTGGGTGACCAATACCACCAATGCCATCAGCCACGCCTTCCCCCAGCCAGGGGGTGGGCTAGAACAGAGGCAGGGAGCATGCTCTGGGGTGCTCTCTTACCAGAGTGCTTACCAGGTGCTCCTGGTCAGAGGCAGACAGGGGTAGGGTCTCCCTCCCACATGTGGGCGCACTTGTGCCCGCTCCAGGCCTACTTGGGACTCACAGCCTCGGGGCCCACATGCGCTCAGCCTCTAGGGTTCTTGGGCTTCTGGCCTCCCGGGATCCCCCCAAGATCCACACGTGTGGGTGCTCTTTTCCATGTGGTTGTTTGGGTCCAGTTGTGAACCCCCTGGAGACAGTAAAGCCCCAAACTTGTCCAGTCCTTCATAAAAAACCCACTTGGATTGCAAAACGGGCTTGGCATGAATTCTTTCACCCTGCGAAGCCAAGAACCGAGGTCTGACCGACACAGGAACCTCACAACATGCCTCTTCCTCCAGCTGTCCGTGGACCTGTCTGTGTTTTCTCACCACACAATAAAAACGAAATCCTGCTCTTGGAGTTGTGTGCCACCTAAATTTGTTGACTTTCTGGGCATGTTCTGCTGCCTTAGCTGGAGGTCCTGAGGCTGCGCAGGTCCCCTTCGATGTCACCCCCACCCTCCTATGGAACAGCTGGGGGTCCACTGCTCTCCCCCACCCCGCAGTGTGCTCCTTCTCCATCTTCCTTTCCAGGAGCTGCTCAGAGCAGGAAGACACAGTGCCGCACATACCAAGGCATGCACGGCATGCGGAAATCCCTTCAGTACATGTGCCCAGGCCTTTGGTCTTGGTGCCAAGCACGGGGGCGACTTGCAGTAAGTATTTCTCTGGGGGATGGGCATTCCCAGACTCAGCTGACTGTGGAAGGCAGACAGGATATGGGGCTCTGACCAAAGAAACCGTCTTTTAGACAGGGCTCTGTGCCAGGAGTGACTTGGAGCTGGGTGGGTCCAGAAAGTGCACTTGGCCCCCATGTTGCTGCGGAAGGAGGAGGGACTGAGGGTAAAAACTGTTTGATCAGCCCATCTTCTGGAAGTTCAGGCCCACAGATGTTGTCTTGATTGCCTATCAATGTGAGCAAAAGCCAGCAGGCAATGACGCAGAACACTGAGGGAGAAAAACCGCTGGACTGATTATCTTGGCTTTATCGGCCACATCTGTTCTAGCTCAGCATCTCCGCTCAAGAGGTGGATACAGCGCTACAGGATTTTCAGGCTGGAGAGAGCCTAAAAACTCCCTCCTTTCTCCCCCATCAATAAGGGACCTGTCACCCTAGAGGTGGTGACACCCACATCACATGGAGAGCTGAGACCCTGCTGGGGCCGGACCCTCCTCTCTCCCAGATCTGGCCCTCCCAGATCAGCGTCTTTCCCAGTTTTCCAAACTGCCTCCGGGTTCATTCCAAGTCCTTTCAACACATGCCTCCGCCTCTGCTGAGCCTCACTGGTGAGAGACACCGGCCATATGTCCCTGCTTCTCCCTGCCCTTCACTCCCCATAAGAGAAGGAACACAATGTCCGATTCCAGAACACAACCTCTTCTTTCCCCTTCCCCAGCGACGGGCTCTGTCCATGCCAGGCAGCCCCCTACCCCTACCCCACCCCAGGGAGTATCTGATCACACTCACATGGTGTCACTTGAGGGTGTCATCCCCCTGACATAACCCTGACAACCGGAGGCCACCTTTCAGTCAGGCCATCTTGGCCACCATCAGGGCTGCAGTGTCAGCTGGACTCTCCTCAGTGGGACAGGCAGGGTTTAGAGAAGGCAAAGACAGAGACTAGGTGCCCATTTGTGGAGACCCTCTGTTGAGACCAAGCTTTCAGGGAACCAACCAGTTGCTGTCCAGTCAGCTGTGCCCGGGCATGGTGGCCCCTGTGTGTCCACGTGGACCTGAGCCCGTAGCTCTCAATGGTTGACGCTCCACACTCCCATCGCCAGGTCTCTCCTCTGCGGCTCCTCTCGGACACCTGGACCCTGTCAGTGAGCCACCGAGGGTGCAGTTAGCACCACTCAGGGGCTCTAGAGAGCGGGGCAGTTTCCATCCACGCTGCTTCTCCTATTAACGCCGATGACACATGGATTTGAATTGACGAGTCCACCTTGGGACACGATTGTCCTCCGCTAAAGCCAACTGTGGACATTGGGGTTCACGCTGTGTGTGGCACAGTCCTGGATATGCTGAAGGAACGTCCCGAGCCCATCAGCATGGCATCATGCAGACGGGTTTCACTGGCCCCCCTGCCCTGCCCTCGCCACCCCACTTTCTTCTTGCCCCCACTCTTTTCCTGCCGTTCTCTCCACTCAAGCTAATAGGGATGTCCGTCCTCATTAGTAATGCCCTCCCTTCTCCTCCGCCTACCCCTGCGATTGATTGATTGATTTTCACCCCAACAACAACAGAAACCGATATAGAAATTGAGGCTCAGGGAGGTCGCCCCCTGCCCACACTCACCAGCGAGTGAGGTGGGCAGACTCAGAATTTGGACCCAAGTCTGACGCAGGCGCGCTCAGCAGGAGTCCCGCTGGTCTTGTCTTGCAAGGGGGGGGGGGGGGGTGGCGGAGCTTTCCCTCCTAACAGGGGTGAGTATAAGGAGCCCAAAGGGGAGGGCTTGGGGCTGGTGGCAGGAAGGGTGGAACACCGAGGCCCAGGAGAGAGGAGTGCAGGGGCAGGGCTGGAGAGCAACAGGGGAGAGGCGGCGGGAAGGTGGAGCTGAGGGCAGGACAGTGGCCAGTTTGCAAAATCCCACAGGCTCCCGGGCAATGATTGGTTTGTGGGGCGGGGGGGAGGGGGGGAGGTGGAAGGGCCGGGCGTGACTGAGGATGAGTCAGCACAGGAGCTTATGAAAGGAGGGATTGTCCCGACGTCTTAGTCACTGGGCCCACTGGGTCGCCCCCGGGCTGTGAGCTGCTGGTATCAGAGGGTGCTGGGAATTGGCACCGCTCACCGCCCAGGTTGAATAGTAGGGACGTGGGGGCAAACTTGGGGGCCCCCGTCGGCCTCGGTGGTGGCATGACTCAGCTCCGGGGCTGAGTCTCTTCATTGTCCACCCTGCGGGACTGCCGTGACCGTGACCGTGACCGTGGGTCAGCGGCTGGGCACCCTGAGAGCCGGGCCTGACCCCATCCTCTGAGAGGATGCAGGGCTGATTCATGGGGCACCCACCGACCCAAGAGCGAGTCACTCCTTGGCTCAGCTGAGCTCCCAGTCTGTGCACACATGCCTGCGTCCATTCATTCCCACACGGCCTTCCCTCGCCGTGTCTGCCTACACGTGGTTCATCTGCCTGATTGCAAAAGTAACGTACGGTCCAAACATGACATACAACGTAATCATAATCCCACGCTCTGGGGAATTAAAAAAAAAAGCATTATTAACTGTTCGGGCTAGTCCCTCCCAAGCCTTGTGAGAGCGTGTGTGTGTGTGTGTGTGTGTGTGTGTGTGTGTAACAAACATCGGCCCTGAGGTGGGAGGGTGGCCAGTCAGCCACCCTCTTTGCTGTCGTTACTGAAGGTCAGTGTTAGCTTGCTTCCCACTCATCCTTGCTGCCTGCTCCCGACAGGACGTGGGAGGCGGGCGGCAGGGCCACGCGACAATCACTCCCCCCCTACCCGCAACCCCCCTCCCCCTGTCTGGTGATGGCTCAGCCATGCCCGGCTTGGGCTCAGCCCTTCCCACACTGGAACTCACTCAATCCTGACATCAGCTCTCGCCAGGAACCTTTCCCAGGTCTCGGGCCCCGGGCCCAGCAAAGACGGTGGCCACCGCCGCCACTGCAAAGGGAGAAAGAGGCGGCCAGGAGGAGGGGCCCATTAGTCATGCCAGCGACAGGAACAGCCACTGCCATCTGACCTCTGGCACATGCCACCCCCACCTCAATGGCACCACCACCAGGCACATTTCATAGCTGGGGCCTCGGGAGCCTGAGAGTAAAGGAAGGTGCCAGGTCCCCATCTGGAAGCGGCAGAGGATGGCTCACCTTCGGGGTATGTTGCTGGTCTCACGTGCTTGAGTTCCCACGCGGGCCCTTCCGGAAGAGCAGAGTCACCGATGGGAGCACTTGTGCTCCGTACAGGCAGGGCTTTGACTGGGTGCAGCCCAGACTTGGCAGTTCTAACTCACAGGCGGATCCAGAAAACCCCCTGTAAGAGGAGCGCCTCCCCCGCCCCCCACCCCAGGTGTCTCTAACCTGGGGGCACTTGTTGACCATAGATTCTGACTCAGTCTTGCTGGGGTGGAAAAGCAAAATGCTCAGCAGGGGCAAGAGCCAGAATGCCCTGGTTCATGGCCCTTCTTTCAGGAGCCCCGATGACACAGGGGAGAAGCCACGCTAAGATAGGTGGTTCGAACCCACCAGCCACTCCAAGAAAGATGTGGCATCTGCTTCGGTGGAGAGGATGGCTTTAGATTCCCAGTGAGGCAGATTCACGCTGCCCTGTAGTGTCCCTTGCAGTGGGGTGGACCTGACAGGTTGGTTTTCCGAGGCTTGCGACCATCTCTTCATTTCTAGGTTCTCTCAAATGTATTTGGCCAGCCACCCTCTTTTGAGGGGGAGGGGCGGAAATCACTCAGTGTCCCCTTGGCAGGGGCAGGGGAGGGGGCGGGCCATATGGCCTACTTTCAGTGAGTCTTCCTCAAGCCCGGAAACTCTAGGTGCTTGATAAACATTTACAGAGAGAATAGCTGTCCTTCATTTCTCTGTTTAGTCTTCCCCACACCAGTGGGGTAGCAAATTAGGGTATGCGAATGTCGCCCAGGTTAGTCATCGGATTAGCAGGTGAGATGGAGCAACTGGCTCTGTGTCTCAGGGCTCTCGCCTGGCTCCCCTCCCAGTTCTCTCGGCCCCCAGCCAGACGTTGGCCACCAACAGTGAAAGGACAAAGCTGTTAAGAGGGAGGAGGACTCATTAGTCATTACCACCATCATTGAAGCAGCGGCTGTCAGTAGCTTCAAGGAGGCAGGTGCTGGCATCTCCGTTTAACAAATCCAATGGACACCAAGAGGTTAAGTAACGTTCCCACATCACACAGCTGAAGAGCAGAGCTGTTAAAATTCCAGGACAACTTAGACCACTGGGACAGGTAGCGCTCCTGGCTGGAGCCAGAGAGGCTGGGTGCACAGATTGGATGAACTTGTGTGTGTGTGTGTGTGTGTGTGTGTTTAACATTTAATTGTGAATTCGGTGAGGTTTACAGAGCAGATCATAGTGTGATATCCAAGGATTGATACACACGTGGTTTCCACTCCTTCATCACAACGCCCTTCAGGAACATCACATATCCCATCACGTGTCCTTCTTGTGTGTTGCCAGTCGCTACCCCAGCTCCGGTCCTACCCCTTTCCACATTGTCCTTGGGGAAATGCTGCCCTTTCCATCTGAAATGACTGCTTATTCTAACACGGGGGTGACTTCAGTTCCGAGACCTGAAAGGGGACTTGGGAAGGTTCCCCAAAACTTTTTCCTACTGTTACACCTGATCTCTTCAATCATCTGGGGTCTGGTCAATAGTTCTCTCCCACTCTATCCAGGACCTCTTTTAAAATAAATCATTTTATTGGGTGCTCGTACAACTCTTATCAAAATCCATCCGTCCATTGTGTCAAGCACATGTGTACATTCGTTGCCATCATCATTCTCAAAACATTTGCTCTCCACTTAGGCCCCTGGCATCAGCTCCTCATTTCCCCCCTCCCTCCCTGCTTCCCCCCTCCCTCATGAACCCTTGATAATTTATAAATTGTTATTTTGTCATGTCTTGCATTGTCCGACGTCTCCCTTCACCCACTGTAGTCTGTCTTCCAGGGAGGGGGTTATATGTAGATCCTTGTAATCGGTGTCCCCTTTCCACCCCACCCTTCCTCCACCCTCCGGGTATCGCCTTTCTCACCACTGGTCCTGAGGGATCATCCGCCCTTATCCAGGACCTTCTAATGTGATCCTTTCCAGAACAGAACATTGGTTGCGCGTGGTGGCCGGGCACCATCTTGTTCTTCTGGTCTCAGAGGTGTGGAGGCTGATGCTGGTGTGGTCCACTAATTCCCTGGAATAACTGTTGACTTGTTTTCATGTGTTTATCACCTTTCTTTCCTCAGGATGGGGAGAAAGCAATAGGTACCCCTCGAATGGGTACTCGTAAGCTTTTAAGACACAGGATGGGGTGAGTTTCGTGAAGGATGGAATTAAATAAAATGTCACTCATCCCATCTGCCAGCGACATCCACCCATGTGCTCTGCCAAGCATTTGGCCGTAAGGACCCAACTATACACAGCCCAGACCCTCCCTTCCCTCACAGAGCCCTTGGCCTGTGCAGTTCATTGTTTCGTCCGAGCCATGCTGATACCCTTGGGAGGCTGTCCTGCAGGACCCGCATGGAAGGAACCTAGAACAACACGGGAAGTAGCCAGGTACGCACAGGTGGGAGCTGAGGCGACACTGACAGGCAGGAGCCTGCCTCTGATTCGAGCAGGAAGGTGGACAGTGCGGCTGGGTCAGTGAGCAAGGAGGAAAGGAGCCGTCGTCGGGACGTGGCGACGTGAGCCAACAGCAGCCTGGCCCCTCTGGAATCAGGGCCACTGTTACTGTTACTGGTACTTCCACGCTGACCTTTAGCGTGCACGTGGGAAAGAGAGCTTTGAAATTCTCACAACCCCAGATGGCTGAGCGGCTGCAGCCCTCGTTCCTACGGTTGCTGGCATTGACAACAAGTCCAGGGTCTCCCTGGGCATTTACAACCATCTGGAGGGAGAGAAGGCAAGCAGGTGTCAGACCCCACTGAGGAGGTAGCAGCCTGCTCTGAGACCACAGGGCTGGGTCACAGCTAGGGCCTAGGCTTATGGCTGGCAGTAGTCATTGGGTTGGAGTGGTTTGCTCCAGGTCACTCGACCATACCTCATAGTGGCGGTAGCCTTTCTTCCTCTGGACCAGTTACTGTGGAGCTCTGGCGGTGTAACGGTTGATGCTCCACTGTGAGGGAGAGGTTGGCAGTTCGTGAGGGAAAAACAGGGAGGCCTGCTTCTTGTCAAAAAGAATAGCCTGGGAAACCCTGTAGGGCAGGCCTACCTTGTCCTGTAGGGTCGGAAGGGTGCCATCCTGGAGGCACTCACTTATTCATGCCAAGAAATGTGGGAGGCAACCACCTGACCAACTGATGGGAAGAGAGAGATCCACATTTATGCGCATCCCAAAGAACGGTGGCTCCGTGAAAAGTGCAAATTATCAAGCAATATTAATATCCCAGGAAAGCAAAATTATGCTGAAGATGACTCAAAAAGAGTTTCCGCAATAGACAAGGGACTGCAAGAGGTTCGAGCCATAGTCCCAAGGGGATGTGGGACAAAGGATATTATTGCTGATGTCAGTGGAGCTCAGCAGAAAGCTCAGAGACCAAGAGAAGTTTACCTGTGTGTTATTGATTATGCAACGGCATTTCACTCTGTGAGTAATAACTTTAAAATCATGGGTAAGATTGGTGCCTTAGGCTGGGTTCTCTATAGAAGCAAGTTCCAAGTCCTTAGATCAGCTGTCCTGCTGGAAGCTTGTCCTGACTCCTGTAGTTGCAGGGGTCGATGAATCTAAGTTGGGCGGGTTAGATGGGTACAAGGAAGCAGAATTCGGATTCTGCTATGAGAGTTTTGCCAGAAAGTTGACATCAATTATAGAAGTAGGCCATGCTCCTAGGAATTCCCTTTTGATGACCTGCTCAAAGCATGGGCGATTGATTACATCATACCAGATCACATCATGGACCACGACTACATCAGGGCTGCCAAACCACCAAGAATCACGGCCCAGGCCAGCTGACATCACATGGGAATTCTAGAACCTTTCATCGTCCTCTTGTGAAACTTGTACTCGACCAAGAGACACCCATTCTAACAGACTAAGGGATTATGACACGTTTTAAAGTCAGGAAGGTGTCCACCTGAGTTCTGTTCTTTGGCCATGCTTATTTGATCTGCATGCTGAGAATAATCTGAGACGTAAGGAGCTCTATGTAGATCATGGGGTTCAGGATTGGAGGAAGACTCATTAGCCACATGGAATAGTCAGTTGTCACAACCTCGCTTGCTGGATGGAAGCAAAGCGAACTTGAAGCTTTGACTGGTGGAGATCAAAGACCGCAGCTTCCAGTACAGCACACGCTTGAATATAAAGCAAAAGAAACATTCTCACAACTAGACCCATAGGCTTGATCACTGGAGAAGAGATGGAAGTCAATTGTTTTCGTTTTCCTCGGGTCCACAATCTATACCCGTGGGAAGAGCAGTCAAGGATCAAGCCATGTGTTGCATTGTGCAAATCTGCTGCACAAGACCGCTTGAACGCGTTAAAAGGCAAAGGTGTCACCTTGCACACTAAGATGTGACTGACCCCAGCCAAGGGTTTCTCCGCCACCTCCTATGCGCGCAAAGATGGACAATTCATAGGGACGACCGGAGAGTAATTGACACATTTGGGCTGTGATGTTGGTAAAGAGTCTTCATACATGAATCCACGGACTGCCAGATGACCGAAAAAGAATCTGTCTTGGTAAAAGGACGGTCATTCTGCTTCTGAAAAGGGAGGTTGGCAAGCTATGTGTCGAGTGCTTTGGACATGTTATCAGAGAGAACCGGTCCCTGGAGAAGGGCAAAAAGAAGAAGACCCTCAATGAGTTGGATCGACACAATGGCCACCGTAACCAGCCAACATAAGGCGGCAATTGTGCACATGGCCCAGGATGCCTTTGTTGTGTGCGCACAGAGTCACGGTGAGTCAGAATCTAGTTGGCGGTACCTCGCAACAACGATGTGAGTCAGAACCAACTCTCCATCAATGAGATGGATTTTTAACCAGTTGCTGTTGACTTGAGGCTAACTCATGGCAACCCCAATTGGGTCATAACAGAACTGTATTCTATAGGCGTTCCAGTAGTTGATGTGTCAGAAATAGATGACCGGACATTGTTTCTGAGATGCCTCTGAGACTATTCTAAATCCAACGTTGTACTTAGCACCTAAGCTCCTTAGGTTTCGGGGTCACCCAGGAACTCCAGACGTGCTTAACAATGTCTCTGGGTGCTGAAAATGGTCTGTGCTTGACCACTAACCCAAAGGTTGGGAGTGCGTTGGAGGAAAGGCGATGGATCTACTTCCACAGGATCACAGCCGTTGGAAGCCCCATGGAATGTAGCTCTGGGCAGAAATCCGCCGTGAGCAGGAATGGACTTGACTACCACGTGCTTCTGTTGTTGGCAGCTGCGGATGGAGAGCGGGTATGTTGTAAGACACACTCCAGGCAAAGAACTGAGCAAGTAGACTCAAGGTCAGTGGTCAGGAGTCAACTCAGAGCAGCAACCATCATCCTGAGATCCATTGTCACCACTCCTGAATGCATGAGCCCCACCCTGCTAGGTCCAGTGCTTGGTGGCAGGCAGTAATGGAGGCAGATATGTCCCCTGCCCTTAAAGGAGTTACAGAGGATCAGGAAAGCAGTGAATGGGCAGGGTAGCCTGTGAAGCACCAAGGAAGGATGAGACGATCCAGAGAGAGTCCAGGACAAGGGTATGGGGGAATTCCCGAGAGATAGTATTTGAGCCGCACTTTGGAAGCAATTCCAAAACTCACTGCTGTCGAGGCAATGCTTAACTACCCCCTTGTGGGTTTCTGAGACTGTAACTGTTTACAGGAGTAGAAAGCTCAATCTTTCTCCTGAGCAGCTGCTGGTGGTTTCAAACTGCTGACCGTGTGGATCACAGATAACCACAACAGCACCAGGATTCCTATTAGAGCCTTGGAAATGGGAAAGGTGAATGATAAAGGATTCCAAGTGGCTTCTGGTGGGTTTCCAGGGTCTGATGCTAGAGGGTCAGTGAGGGTCAGAGGTCAGAGAGCCTTGGGAGTGCAACTCTGTATTCAGTGCTGAGTAGGAGCTGTGGAGGTCAATAGCAGGACAAGAGCACTTCCTGGAGACCATGAGCACACAGCCTGGACAAGTGCAAGGCTATGTAATTCAGTGAAGTTCAGCTGATGAGGCAGATCCTTCTTTCAAAAGCATTTATTCTGAGTAATTCTTAACTAAGGAAGTGAATTATACACACAGTGGGAGAAAAATCAGCCAAAGTCATTCGGTGTCTCACCGCCCCTAGATAAAGTACTAGGTGGTGTGAGTTGTTTGTGTTCAACTAATCTAAATAGAGAAAAGGCTGAAGGGTTGTTTGTTTGTTTGCTTGTTTGGATTTGGGACTTTGTCTTGCTTGGATCCACAATCAGTGCTCATAGAAGCAGCAGTCAAGAGACTAAAGGAGACATTAGGTAAACTCTGCACATGACCTCTTTTAAGTATTGAAAAGCAAGGGTGTTCCATTGAGGACTAAGGTGCGTCTGACCCAAGCCGTGGTATGTTCCATTGCCTCGTATGCATGTAACAGTTGGACATGAGTAAGAAAGATCAAAGAAGAATCGATGCATGTGAATTGTGGTGCTGGAGATGAATGCTGAAAGGACAAACTGATTTGTCTTGGGAGAAGTACAGCCAGCGTGCTCCTTAGAGGCATGGGTGGCAAGTTTTCATCTTTCATACTTTGGACACGTTGTCAGGAGAGACCAGTCCCTGGAGGATATCATGCTTGGTCAAGTGGAGGGGCAGAAACAAGAGGCAGGCCCTTAAGGAGAGGGACGGACCCGTGGCCGCAGCAGTGGGCTCAGACATAGGAACACTTGTGAGGGTGGTACCGACCGGGCAGCCTTTCATTGTGTTGTGCATAAGGATGCTACGGGGCAGAACCAACTCGAAGGCCCCTAACAACAACAACACTACCCTAAAGGCTGCCAGTTCAAACCCACCCAGAATTGCCAAAGGAGGAGAAATTGGTGATGTGCTAACATAAAGCCAGTGTAATCCTACGGCTCGGGGCAGAGATTATGGATTAAATTGTGCCCCAGCCCCCAATGGGTTCATTCCAAATTTCCTTACCTGTGGTTAGAATTCCATTGGAGAATGAGTTGCCTGTGTTGTGTTCATGGGTCGGGATCTGTGCAGGTGTGTCATGAGTCGATCTCATGTGAGATATAAAAGAGTGTAAACAAGTAAATGAGCAAGCAGGTATGGGAGAAGAGAGATGCCAAGGCAGGTGAAGCTCTCCCAGGAGCAGAAGCTTAGAAGAGACCAAGTCACCTCCACCTGGTCCTCCTTCGATTTCTGTTATAGCCGCACTCCATATTGAAGAGGAGACAGAGGGCTGGGCTCACAGAACACAGACCGATCAAGACCGTGGGTCACGTGCCTACCGAGCGTGCCAGCCTGTCCTCTTGTGTGCCGTGTGCCCCCTCACCCGATCTTCCCAGCAGCCCCATGGCGTGTGTATTTTAGGGCCAGGAAACAGACGTCCACACTCCGGGCTGGGATGTCGCTCACTCAAGGAGCCTTGAGGAGCTGGGCTGTGAGTGTGGGGGCCGCTGGGCCCCAGGGCTCACCCTCACTCGGGTACCTATCCTTTCAGGAATTAGGAGCAGGGTCCCAGGGCAGGAAGGTGGCATGATCGAGGCGCCTGGCACTTGGTCTCATGTTTCAGGGGCCTTATCAGAGTGCCACAGGCCCGGACAATCGCCTCTGTCCATCTGAGGTTGGACTTCTCAGCTGGACCCTCAAGGCTAGAGATAAGGTGGCCCCAGGCACGGGACTCTGACTGTTGGTGACCCCCAGGGAGCTACAAGAGTGCTATCTAGCCCAAGGGGAGTGGGGGGCTCTAGGCTCTGTTGATCCTCTGCTCGAACTGCTCTGGTTGGGTGAATGTGGGCAGACAAAGACAAACCCAAGTGAGAGAAACAGCTCAGGGTGACTGAAAACCCCTCAAGGCTGTGCTGTGCCTTTGGATCTCAGGGCACCTTCCTCCCAGTCTCCACATGGAAAGGCAGGGTGAGGCCTCAGAGCCAGCCCTGGCTGTGAGCCTCAGTTTCCTCATCTGTGAAATGGAAGCTGTCTTCATGCTGTCTCAAGCTCAGAGCCTGACCAGCCTGCGGGCACCTTCCTTCTGGCCCCCGTTTTCTTCCCAGAGGGCTCCCTGCTCTAGAGGGCACCACCTTTGCACCGAGCCAGACAACCAGCCTGTGCCAGGCTGAGAGTTGAGTCAGCTCTCTGTCTACTTCATACCGCCGGGCCGACGAGCCCAGACAACCAAAAGAGTCTTTTCTCGACTCTTGCCTGGCAGTCAGGGTTTACTAGATTCAGGAGGTGGCTTGGTGAAGTGGGGTGAGGGAGCCCCCAATGGGAAGGCTCCGATGTTACCAGGGAGGCTTCTGCACCCTGGAGCGCCAGGCCAGGCACCGGCTCTGCCAGGGGGCCCCTGTCCTCCAACAATAATGTTTTTCCCTGGGCTTTCCAGAAGGCATCAGCTGCTTCCTAATTCAAACCATCAGGAGGTGGCTCACGTGTGCTGAGTCTCATAAAAACGCCCTAGGAGGAAGACGGCTTCTGAGTCAGGCAAGAGCCTGCCAGGCGGGGGGGTTGGCTAAGGGGCCCCAGAACAGGAGGCAGTGGGAGCCTCTTTGGGCCTCTCCTGTCTTGGGCCTCTGCCTTCCACTCCACGTGCACCCGGAAGGCCCACCCCACCCCAGAACTGGCACTGGTTTGGGGGCACTGACCAATCATCTGGTTGTAGCACGTGCCGTGCCCCCAGCCGCTCTCTCCCCGCCACCTGCTATCATGCCATTCCACAGGCGGGGATGTCGAGGCTCAGCCAGGTTAAAAAGACCTTGCCCAAACCCTTCAGGCAGAAGTCGCAGTTGGACCTGTAGCTCTTCTACTAGGCCTTGCTGCCCAGTACACGCAGGGCTTAACGCTCACCCCAGTCATGCCCTCTGGCTTAGAATGAAAAAGTCAGTACAGCCATGTGTCATTTAATGTCCAGAATACCTTCTTGGTGTGAACGTCCAAGTCATGTAACATCTGAGGTCACGCAGCTTGGGTGGGACTGTGGGCCTGACACCGGCAGACACTTCTCCTTGGCACAGGCCTCCCGGCTGGAAAAGGTCAGAGGGCTTACTCCTGGCCTGGGCTGGAGCCTAAGCTCAGAGCCAGGTTCTGCAGCCCTGTGAACTGAAGGGACCCTGAGGCCCCCACCTCCACTCAGACAGCAAGGATAGGGGGCCCAAGCCCGCGCACCTTCACAAGGTCTCCGGAAAGATGCTGGCCTTATCGGACAATCACGAGTCCCCTCTTGTGACCCCCAAGCCTCCCCGGGGTGCAGTTCTTCATCAGCACGACACCACCAGGAAGCCCCACTTCACCTTCCGGAGCACCCATATGACACACCCCGAGGTGCTCTCCCTGACACAACCAGAGGAGTTGCTATACGATCGAGATCCCCGAGACGACCAGGAAGTCGAGAGTGGGAGAAACATCTCATGGCCAAGTCTGAACTGGATCCAGTAAGCACTTCCGTCTCGCCAGCCAGATGCTCCTGCGGTGGGGAGTGGGGGAGGGGGCGAGGATGTAAGACAGCTGAAGCAAGAACCTGCTTGAGGGCCCTTTACCGGAAACCGAAGTGTGGGGACAGCTTGGAGCCAGAGGCCAGTTTGAAGTGACCCACAGGTCAGCCAGCAGGGGCTGGAGCCTGCTTCCAGCAGAGGGGCACCTGGCCATGTCGTGGCGGTACCCAGACCACCAACCTGGAGCTCGCCGCTGTCTAGTGACAGTGACCCCATAGGACAGAGTTGAACTGCTCCGTGGAGTCTCCAAGGCGGCCGGTGTGGATGGGAGCACATGGCCTCGCCTTTCTGCCTTCAGACGGCTGGCCTTTCAGTGAGCAGTCCAGCACTGAGCCCACTGTATCTCCATGAAATCTGCCCTGATTGCCGGGCGAGTCAAACCCCAGCACACGTGTGCGTGCCCTTCTGGAGCCACAAACAGAGATGCGTTGGATGTTGCCAAAACATCCGCTTATCATCGTCGTCATGATTATACCGCACATACCTGACCCAAGCCATGGCATTTCCCATTGCCTCATATGCATTTGAAAGTTGGACATGGACGAAGGAAGACCATAGAAGAATCCATGCATTCGAACGGCGGTGCTGGAGGAGAATTCTGAAAGCGCCATGACAAACCCATCTGTCTTGGAAGAAGGCGGGCCAGTGCTCCTTAGAGGCAGGGATGGCGGGACTGCCTCTTGCCGACTTGGACATGCTGTCAGGAGAGGCCAGTCCCTGGAGGACCTGTATTAGGGTACTTTAGAGAAACCCACAGAAACTCATGGATGAGAGAGTTTTATAAAAAGGTTAAGTGTGCATCAAGAAAACATCCCAACTCAGTGCTGCCCAAGCCTACAAGTTCAACATGAACCCATTAACCCATATGTCCAACACCAATCCACAAAGTCCTCCTCCATCTCACAAAACAGATGCAATGATGCCGACTACAGGAGGAAAGCTGAGTCAGTGAATATGTAAGCATCTCGGTACTTGCAGGGGTCTCCACACGGCTGCTCCAGCACCCAGGGCTGCATTGGGGTAGGTCCATGTGGCTTCTCCTCAGGGATGTCTTGCATGAAGTGAGCCTTGCCAGCTGAAGCAGGCAACTGGCTAAGGCAGCTGCACCCTGGTCCCACCATCAGAAAATGAGACCCGAGAACTAGAAAGGCGAGGCTCACCGAGCCATTTATTCCTCCGCCCTTCAATTAACCCCACATGTGTTTATCGACCAGGTTGGCACAATAATTGAACTACCCCAGACCCTTAAGGAGATGGATTGACCCAGGGGCTGCCGTAATGGGCTCAGACATAGGAGCAACTTGTGAGGATGGTGCCGGACCAAGAAGCATTTCCTTCTGTTGTGCCATGTTAGAATCCACAACACCGTGTTGAGGACCTTCCTCTTTGTCCCTGTCCCCCTGTTTCACTAAGCGTGATGTCCTTCTTCAGTGACTCATCTCTCCTGATAGCATGAGACCAACCACGGGCATCCCGGCTGTCCTTCTCCCAAGACAGGCCTGTGTGTGCTTCTGGCAGCCACAGGACTGTCAGTGTCCTTCGCCAATGCCGGCACGTGAGCGCAATCTGGCTTCTGCCGTCCTGCCTGCTCATTATCACATGAACGTGGCAGAGCAGAACTGCCTTGGCGAGCCGCCTAGCTCTTCTGTCCTGCAGGGTCGCTATGAGTCAGAACCTCCCGGATGACAGGGTGGGGGTCACCTTGATGAGAACGCAGAGGTGGCAGGTGGGTGGCTTGGAACTGCCGGAAGTGACCCAGGCACTTCACCACTGTTCCTTAGGGCAATTCCACAGATAGGGCTGCGCTTGAGAACCGAACATGCGGACCACTCCAAAGCTCGTGCCCCCGTGTAGATAACAGCATCATTCACAATACCAAGCGGTAGGAACAACCCAAGAGGCTTAGAGGCAAAACAAATGGAAACATGATCCAGCCCTGAAGGCCATGGAGTGACATGCTGGGCCATAGAAGGACCCCGGAAATACGATGCCAAGTGAAAGGTGCCACTTGCAAAAGGACACCTATTGTGTGGTTCTATTTCTTCTTTAAATCATTTTACTGGGGGCCCTTACAGCTCTTAGAACTTTCCATAGATCAATTTCATCAAGCATATTTGTCCATCGATTGCCATTATCATTTCCAAAACATGTTCTAATTGAGCCCTTGGTATCAGCTCCTCTTGGGTACCCTCCCTCCCACCCTCTCCCACCCTTGTGAATCCTTGATCAACTGTATATTATTATTCCTCCGTATCTTAACACTGTCCATTGTCCTCCCTTCACCCACATTTCTGTTATTCGTCCTCTTCGGGGTGGGGGCTATATATCCCCAACCATCTCCCTACCCTCATGATATCGCTACTCCCACTACTGTTCGTGAACTCCATGTGCTGAGAGCTCTTATCCGTACCAATGTACGTTCTCCGGTTCAGCCAGATGTACAAGGTAGAACTGGGTCATGGTAGTGGGGGGGCGGAGGAAGCTTCCAGGAGCTAGAGGAATGATGGGTGTTTCGTCGATGCTAGACTGCACCCTGGTTGAATCACCCCTTCCTCATAACCCTTCTCTGGGGGGATGTCCAATTGTCTACACTCCAAACCAGCTCGTTCGCATCAGTATAGTTGTTTGTTTTGGATCTTTTGATACCTGATACCTGGTCCCGTGTGTGATCCTATTTCTATGAAATGCCCAGAGCAGGGCCATCTTTAGAGGTAGGGTCTTGGGGAGAAGGGCTAGTATTTTGGAGGGTGTCTGCCAGTGGCACATTGGGGGGTGGGGATGGGTGGGCAGTTGTTGGGAACTCAGCAGCAACTCATTTTGGTGCTGATGGTGTAACTCTTTGGCTATATGGAAAGCACTGAAGTGGGCATCTCAAGGGGCGAGTTGCAGGGAATGTGGGTCATGTCTCAAGAAAGCGGTTTCAAGAGGAGGAGGAGGTTGGGTTCCAGCCTTTCGGGAGCTCACACATCAGTGGGAGAGAGAGCAGAGTAGCACCCAGTTCCAGAACAGTCCATGAGGTTCACCATGCCAGCGGCACAGGCTGGGGCGAAGGGGAGGAGGTGACCTGTGGGCCAGGCTGTGGGCAAGTTTTCCCCCCTGGTCACCTTGGCATCGGGGTATGGGAAGAGAGGTGAGGGCAAAGGGGGCATTTCTCAGGCTGTGGAGAAGGGGCCCAAAGAGGAAGCAATCTGGGAAGACCTCCTGGAGGTGGTGATACTAGGCTGAAGTCATGCAGGTAAGTGAGGGGCAGGAAAAGGAAGGGGAGAAGATGGAGAGAGGGTGCTGAGGAGCTAGACTATGGGTGGGGGTAGAGGCAGACAGGATCCTGGGGGAATATGCTGTGTATCCCCCTTCCTGCCCGGCAGAGTGTGCAAGGTGCCCCCACGCCCACCCTGTGCTGCCACCCCCACCCTATTCCCCCTCTCCTTCATAAAGTCTTCTGTCTCTGAAGCTGTGGTTCTCTGATTCAGCCTCTCAAATGAGGTTGAGAGATAAGGGCTAGCAGGTGGCAGAGAGGGGACAGGAGGTGAGAGGGGTTGGTGTGCAGGGGGGAAAGGGGGGGCTGAGCTGCCCAGGGGGCTCCCCCACCTCCAGGAAACACAGTGCCGGAGGAGAAATGGAAACAGAAACACAGGTGTCTTTCTCTGGGACAATTCCAAGAAAGAAAAGAAAGTCACTTCTCGAGAGTCGAGCCGCGGCTTTGAGGGGAGGAAGGAAATGCAGGCCGCAGTCCAGAGGGACCGGAAGAGCAGCGTGGAGGGAGCTGGGTGTGGCTGGGACGGGCAGTGCATGAGACACCAGCAGCCCCTGCCCGGCCTGCACTCCCACCTTCCCAGATGCCCCACTGGGCCACCGTGGGATTCCCTAGTACCCCATTCGACAGGGCTCAAAACAGAGGCTCAGGGGAGCTGCGTGGCCCAGAGCCTCAGAGGCAGGAGCAGTGAATGGGGACTGTTGGGTTCCCAGGGGGTTCCCAGGGGGCTCCCAGGGGGCCCAGGGGGCCGCTGATGCAATGAGGTGAGGGAATCTCGTGTGTCTCACACAGGAGCTGGGTTCCCCAAGGCACACTACAGCTCCAGGGAGGGGATTTGCTCTGCAGCTGGGCAGATGTGCTTTTGTACCCCCAAACTTTGGGAAGTGGCTCATAGGGTCTAGGTGGTTCCTAGGGCAGGACAAAAGCTCAGAAGCTGTAGGAACAAGAAAAAGACTCTTTCAACCCATTATGAAGAAGAGCATGCTGAATACACCAATGTGCTTGCAGGGCAGCAGGCCACCTTAGGGGTAGTGAGTCCCCCCACCTGGGGGCACTTGAGTCTCCTAGGACAATGGGTTGGGGGAGGTGATTGCAAGAGCAAATGCTAGGACACAGTGTGGGGCCTGAGGTGGTGTCTGTAACTCCCACCAACTGGCTGGGTGGCAACCTGTAAATAGGGTGTTGTGGTGGTTACATAATCTGGTGTCAACTTGAGACGATTAGAGCGAGGGGGTGGAGTCTAGCCTGTCAATCAGGTTGCAGCTTGATGACCTCATTTGGAGGCGCCAAGGAGATAAATAGCTCACTGGAGACCAGACCCACACTGCCACTCTGCTTGCCTTCCTGCTGACAAGCCACGTGGAGACCCCTGATGGAACCAGAGCTCGGGAGCTGGAGGAGCCACATGGAGACCCACGCCAGCCAGCGCTAAGATGCTTCCACTGCCACTGGATCCACAAGACTTTCCACCTACTGGCCTGTGATCTTCCTGCACTCAGCATCACTGCATGTGTTGTGTGAGTATGAAGAGGATGTTGTAGATTGGTATCGGACATATGGGTTAATATCAGACTTATGATCGTGATCTGGACTGGCCTGGGATGTTTTCTTAATGTCCAATTGCTGTTTGATAGAAAGTTCTGTCTCACACACATAGGGGTGTCTCTGGATTTGTTTCCCTAGTCAACCCCAACGAACACAGGTGTATAAAAGTCTAACATAGAATTGGTCATTTCTGCCAGGTCTAAAATGATCCATCTCAGAAGTGGAACCTGGTAGAGGGGCAGTGGGGGTGGGAGGCATCCCACCCCATCTAGAAAGAAGAGCCAGGAGTGAAGGGGGTCCTCAGAGCCTGGAATTCCCGCACGGCACCTCTATGATCATGGAGACAGCTGTGATACCAGAGAGGCAGCAGTGTGGTAACACGGTGGAGAAGCAGGGACCAACCACAAGGTCAACAGCAACAAACGTAGGGGACCAAACGATGGGGGTCACAGCCCACAGGGTGAGAAAGCTGAGCGCCTTCAGGCAGGAGACAGGCCTGCAAGCGGGTGCCACCAGGAAGCTAAGAGTTGCTAACTCGCAGAGCTAGAGCTGGGAGTGTCAGGGGAAGCCAGCCCCTAACACATCATTCCGGGTCCGGTAGGCGCAATTGTACAGCGATAATAAGTAAAGATCATAGTAAAGTTATAGAGAGTATGAAAGATAGAAGAGAAGTATTGAAATAAATGGAGTCAGTCACAATTCACGGTAGCATACTCACCTCAGCCCCACTTGGTGGTCCACGTGAAAGGAGAGAGATATTTAATGCTCACCAAGCCCTCTAATTACAGGTGAAGACATACGTCACAGGAAGGGCTTGTGCTATAGGTAATACAGTAATGGGAGGGGGTGATCTAGGGGTATCCACGTAATAGGAAGAGGAGGGACTGGGGGCATACATGTGGCAAGATGGGCGGATCCTAGATTTAGGATGGCAACTTAACTTTGGATGTCACAGTGCCAGTTTGGCCTGTTCCCTGGCTCAACTGATAGAGACCATTATTGGTAGGGTGTGAAAGGTTGGTCGCAGGCCTCAGGGAGAAATAGTTCATTGTCCCCAGCAGCAGGGAGGAGGGCCTACCCTGTAGTCTGGTGACTAACTGCCCTCAGGGAAGATGTCTGTAAATGGTGGGTGCCTTCATACGAGGCTTATGATCGAAGTGGAGTACCCCTTGGGCATTTATTGGCAATGCTAATACAGTTTGTACAGTGACCACAGAGCCACATGACTGGGGGCCTGAGAGCCGGACAGGGACTTGCATGCAAACAACTTGAGAGAAGGTCCTCTTGACCAGAGAACTGGAGTATCCTGGACATTTCTGATCCCGAACTGTAACCTGGTAACTTACCCGAATAACCGCCAGGACTGTGAGTGTTGTACGGGCGTTCTGGATGGCCATTGCAGCGGCTTCTCTAACCCAATAGAATGCTAGAGTGCATGGGCCGATTTAAAAAACTGGTGGCGATTCTGCGCCTCGTGCCTTGTGAAGTCGGAGGTGGTCAGATGTCACCCCCACGCCATTACACGCACCTTAGCCTCCAGCAGGGTCCTTAACCCCGGCATGATTGACCTTTGGCCAGGGTACATCTTTCATGAGGGGCTGCCCTGTACATTGCAGGGTGTTGAGCTGCATCTCTGCCTTCCTCACACCAAGTGCCGGTAGCTGCCCCCCAACTTCCTACAAGTTGTGAATACAAAAAAAATCTCTGGATGATCCTAATCCCCTGGGGCATGGAAGACCAGGAGTCTAGCTGACCCTCGAAGATCCCTGTTGCCCTGAGCCTATGAGCTCATCACACAAGAAACCACAGAAATCTCTGTTCTATTCCTGGCCTATCCTAGTAGGACCCAATTCAGGTGGTCCTCCAGCTCCGGAGCCTGGCACGGCCATTCTTCTCCTTATATCCCCACAAAGAGCCTCCCTGGTCCCAGCACTGGCCCTCTTTGGTTGTGTTCAGACACCCCATTCTGTCCCTGAAGAGGACAGAATTTGCTTGATGTTCAACTTGATGTCTGTCTCCCACTGGATGGTGGGCTCCTGCAGGGCCACATCCGAGGAGCTGGTCCATCTCTGGGCCTCCACACAGCAAGGAGTGAGGCAGCGCTGTCCGTTAAGTGGTGTAAGGGGGCCTGCTATGGTCAGTCTAGCCACCTGGCTCTGCATCCAGAGCGTGGTCACCCCCCCCCCATGCTGCCTGATGATTCCCTGGGGCAGAGAACCCCTCTGGGGAAAGGCCTGCTGCCAGGGGCTTCCTAGCTCCCCCCACACTGCTCCATGACCCAGACCTCAGCCAGAATCCAGATACAGAAAGTTCAAATTGGGGGTCCAAATAGGCAGGACCATCCCCTGTCTGAGGAAATAACCTGGATCAATAGAGTGACCACAGACATGTTGACCAAACCCCAGTCCCGGAGACGATCCCTGTGGGCTGGAAGGAGGTCACTTGGGGATAAATGGGGCATGCCCATGGCAGGGGCTGAACAAATATTCTGGATAGATGAGTGTCTTTCCACAGGAAGACAGGAAGCCCACAGCTGCTCCTGGGATCAGGCCAGGCCTTGGGAGCAGACCACCCCCCACCCACCCCCACAGCACAATCAGCTGGACCACTTCCATTCAGGGATCTAGAATATTTGAACCACATCGGTTCCTTTCCAACGTTGTGGATGTTTTTTAGTTTGTGTTTAATAAATGAAAACTTGCTTTATTAAAGGGAAATCTCACATGATAGCACAATATGAGAAACCTCAAGCTATAAGAACAAAAAAATCATTTAATTGTGTGCTCACCTTCCAGATATGATTGCTAAAGACAAAGAGGGTGCATAAGCAAATGTGGTGAAGAAGGCTAATGGTGCTTGGGTATCCAAAAATACAGCTGATGATGCTTGGCTATCAAAAGATATAGCGTCTGGGGTCTGAAAGGCTTGAAGGTAAACAAGTGGCCATCTAGCTCAGAAGCAACAAAGCCCACATGTAAGAAGCACACCAGTCTGTGTGATCATGAGGTACCTAACGGATCAGTTATTAGGCATCAAAGAACAAAAAATCATATCATTGTGTGATCATCTCCCTGATATGATTGCTGAAGATAAATGGGTGCATAAGCAAATGTGATGAAGAAAGCTGATGATGTGTGGCTATCAAAGGATATAACATCTGGGGTCTTAAAGGCTTGAAGGTAAGCAAGTGTCCATCTAGCTCAGAAGCAACAAAGCCCACATGGAAGAAGCACACAAGCCTGTGCGATTACAAGGTGTCGAAGGGATCAGGGATCAAGCATCAAAAACAAAAAATTAAATCATTGTGAATGAGGAGGAGTACAGATTGGAGACCCAAAGCCCATCTGTAGGCAACTGGACATCCCCTTACAGAAGGGTCTCGGGGAGAAGACGAGCCAGTCAAGGTGCAGTGTAGCAACGATGAAACATACAACTTTCCTCTAGTTCCTAAATGCTTCCTCCGCCGCTACTATCATGATCCCAATTCTAACTTACAAATTAGGTAGACCAGAGGATATATACTGGTACAGATAGGAACTGGAAACACAGGGAAGCCAGGACAGCTGATCTCTTCAGGACCAGTGCTGAGAATGGCGATACTGGGAGGGTGAATTGAGGGTGGGGTGGAAAGGAGGAACTGTTTACAAGGATCTACATATAACCTCCTCCCTGGGGGATGGACAACAGAAACGTAGGTGAAAGGAGACATCAGACAGTGTAAGATATGACAAAATAATAATAATTTACAAATTATCAAGGGTTCATGAGGAAGAGGGGAGCAGGGAGGGAGGGGAAAAATGAGCTGATACCAAGGGCTCAAGTAGAAAGCAAATGTTTTGAGAATGATGATGGCAACAAATGTACAAATGTGTTTGACACAATGGATGTATGTGTGAATTGTGAGAAGAGTTGTATGAGCCCCCAATAAAATGATTAAAAAAAAAAAACCTGAAGCTCTGTCTTCTTGGTGTCCCCAGCCCTCACCTGCCTCAAGGTCACCTCCTGTGTTAACTCAGGTTTCCTAGAGAAGCCAAACCAATCATGGTTGTATGTGTTGTATATAGAAAGAACTTTATATCAAGAAATGGCTTACGCGGTTGTAGAAATAGCTAAGTTCAGTATAGTTCAAGTCAGGCTTCTCCTGAATCATGGAAGTGGGTGAACAGGAAACAGGATGTCAGAGACCGCAGGAAGCACAGGCTGGTGGATGCCGAGGGCCAAAGTCAGACACAAGAATCCACCGTCAGGAATCTGCTGACAGCCCCTGGGAACGGCAGGCAAGGCAACAGGCAATCGAGGAACCGAAGGAGAGGCCCAGCTCTGGTAGAAGACGCAGGGCCAAAGAGACGTCACTTTTCCACCGTCTCTCCCTCTCTTTTTCGAAAAGGGTTAAAACAACCAGGAGGAGTCATCAGGTTGGGATGCAATTAATAAGTTGAGCCTACCCTTCCTCACCCAGAAGAGTCTGGCTGACATGATCCATAGCCACCATACCTCCCAACCCCACAGGCCTGTGTTAGACAGGGTTCTCCAGAGAAACAAAACCAGGACACTTAGAATTTTCTATCTCTATCTCTATCATCTCTATCTATATCTAGATGTAGATATATAGATAGATACAGCACTAAGGAATATAACAGCTAATTAGTCCATGCAGAGGGCTCAGTTCAACTCACTTCAGTGGAACCGTTAATATGCTGGAAGTCCTTCATCTCACAAGGGCTTCTGGGTCCAAGGGCAGGAAGCAGACAGCTGAGTCTAGAGCAATGCAGGCAGCCCCATCACAGACAGAACACAACATGGCGGGTCACCAATAGCAGCTTAGGAGCTTAGCGAAGCAGGCCAGCATGGGATACCGAACTGAAGCAATGCAAGACGACAGGATCCCACAGCCTCAAGCTCAAGCGATGGTGCAGCAGGTCTTGAAGAAACCTCAAGCTCTAGAAACACGATCCACAGGTTGGCTGTCCCACAGGTAGTGTAGCTCACAAGTTGAAGCAGAGAACTAGCTAAATCAGTCACACGCTGATCTTATCAGATCACCAGAGAGCAAGAGAGACTGGGGTCGGGGCTTGCCGAGCCACTGATCTCTTTGCTCTCCAATCCAACTTCCACCTTATGAATCCCACCTGTTCCTATCGGCCAGGTTGGCAAAATAAACCTACTTATCACAGGCCTCCTCAGAGCCAATCAGAAACCTGCCGGTCTTTCTCCAGTAGTGTCTGGGTGGGGCAAATGGTCAAGCGGTCAGCTCCTAGTGGAAAAGTTAGCAGGCTGCACTTGCCTAGAAGTGCCTGCAAAGGCAGGCCTGGCAAGCTGTTTCTGAGAAAGGCAGCACTGAGAACCCTACAAATGAGCTCTCATGCCCACGGGGTCGCCAGGGCTTGACACTGATGGAATGGTGACTGGTTTGAGGGCAGGCAGTCTGCGATCCCATTACTGGCCCCACAAGGAGACCCAATGAAACACAACCATCAGGGGCTGTCAGGGGTGTCTGAGGCACTGGAGTGAATTTGAACGGTGACTTGGGTTACCCTTGAACATGCTGAGATGGAAAATTCTGGTCACCCGAGTCTTCTGTTTGTCTCTGTGGGTCTCTGGATAAACAGGAATCCACTGTACCCAGCAAAGATAAACGTCGGCCGCTCGTGACCTCAGGACGAGTTATAGCCAAGAACAGACACGCACTGAAGCAGGCCCCCTGTGTTTGGAGGACAGCAGCCAGAGAGGGACACCCCAGAACCTCTCGCCGCCTGACAGCAGCAACCACAGCCGGAGACGGCAGCCCACGAGGGCTCGCCCTGCAGAGCCACAGGATGAGAAATGCTCTCTTGGAGGGTGGCTGTCCGATGCTCCCCCTTTCTGCATTCTTAGGGGCCCAGCACGGCCAGTTCTCACCTCCACAGTTGGGGCCGTCCTTGCTATCCACTCAGGGCTGCGAGCAGACCGGCCCTCTTCCAGCCGTGGCCGTCCACTCTGGAGAGAAATGTATTTGAAGAGCTCCTTCCCACCGACACATGAGAACTAGGACTCAGTTTTCTAACTGCCCCCAAGTCACTTCCGACGCAGGGTGGCCCCAATTGTTTCCTGCAGAGGGTTTTTCACACCTGTGACATTCGGCCACAGATCACCAGGCCTTTCTTCTGTGGTGCCTGTAAATGGATTCGAACTGCCAACCTTCCAGCTACAGCCCAATGCGTCGCTGTGACACCAGCTAGGGGTTTCTTGTGGTTAGATTTCAAAGTAAAAGAGAAGGAGAAACTCTCATTGCAGCCAAGGCTTGCCGCTCGCAGCAGCTCACAGGATGGGAAGGCCCGCAGGCAGCAACACAGTTGGCACCCTGGCGGGGGCAGACAGGGTAGACTGAGGAATGGACAGGAGGAGGAGGACTGGGGCCAGCTTCTACCTCCTATCCTGCTTCCCTGCTTCCATTCCCAGGAGGAATGTCCAGTTCCCTGGGTCCACAACTGGCCTAGCTGACAGGCTGCAGGATCTAGCGCAGCGGTTCTCAAGCTGTGGGTCGCGATCCTTTTGGGGGCCGCACAACCCTTTCGAAGGGGTCGCCCGATTCATAGCAGTATCAAAATGACAGTGATGAAGTAGCAACGAAAATAATGTTATGGTTGGGGGTCACCACCACATGAGGAGCTGTACTAAAGGGTTGTGGCGTTAGGAAGGTAGAGAATCACTGATAGTGAGAGGTAGTGGCGGGGGGGCAGGGTAGAGTGACCCCACCATGAGGGTTTCTGCCTGGGCTACTATTGGACAAGTGGGCCACACACTCACTCCCAGCCCTCAAGGGCAGGCTAGAACCCTCTGAGATGCCCAACCTGCGTGTCCTCAGATGTAGAGACATATATGGCCTAGGCCCTCTGGCTTGGAGCAGGGTAGGGCAGTGGCCAAACCCCACCGTGCTCCCTTGCCCCTCCGAACGCCCAGCGACATCCAGTCCTGCCCCATAGCCCCTCGTCCACATCACAGCTGCCTGGAGCTCAGCTTTTGACCTAGACCTGGGTTTGGCGGCATTAACTTGGTCAATTAGTTGCCATCGGCTGAATGGACACAATGCTAGATAACCCAACGTGCAATTTAATTGGGGCCATTGTGACTAATGGAACTCCAGGCAAAGAGCCAGCCAGCTGTGGGGAGTAAGGACCTTGAACTACCGTGAATGGAGAAAAAGAGCCCCTTATGCACGAACAGGGGGCCCTCACGCTGAATAACCCAAACTCATCTCACAGGCATTCATTCACGTTGCTCATTTCCTCCTGGCCCTGTTGGAGGTTCGTTCTGACTTTACACTCTCTGCCCTTCTCCCTTCCCACTCTTCTTCCTTCTGCCCACTTGTTTTCTCTGATTCCTTGACTTTTTCCTTCTCTTCCCTCCCCGTTCCTCCTTCTCTCTCTTTCTCTAATTCATTGACACACAGCAGACACACACACCCCACCCCCCAGGAAGAAACACAGGCTCCTCTTATGGGCAGGCAGTGTGTGTACACACACACACACACACACACACACACACATACTAACACCACAACTCCCCCAAACGGGGGCAAGGGCAGGAAAAACTGAGGTTCAGGGAATCAGTGGGTGGCCCTGCAAAGCCTCTACCCACCCCAGCCTTGCATCTCCTCTGCCAGGGCTCTTGTTTGTATGACAACATGGTCCAAAGTGGGCTCCACCATCTTTAGCGGCCAGGGACGTGCAGAGGTGGCTAGTGTAAAATGACGTCACATCAAACGTTTCCGAAACACAGTCGCAGGGAGGAGACGAGCCAGTCAGCGTGCAGTGTAGCAACAATGAAATATACAGCTTTTCCACTAGTTCCTAAATGCTTCTCCCTCCCCCCACTACTATCATGATCCTAATTCTACCTTACAAATCCAGCTAGACCAGAGGATGTACTCTGGTACAGATAGGAACTGGAAACAGGGAATCCATGGCAGATGATCCCTTCAGGGCCAGTGCCGAGAGTGGTGACACCAAGAGGGTGGAGGGAAGGTGGGTTGAAAAGGGGAAACTGATAACAAGGATCTACATATAACCCCTCCCTGGGGGATGGACAACAGAAACGTGGGTGAAGGGAGACGTTAGACAGTGTAAGACATGACAAAATAATAATAATTTATAAATTATCAAGGGTTCATGAGGGAGGGGGGAGGGGGGAAGGAGAAGGGAAAATGAGGAGCTGATACCAAGGGCTTAAGTGGAGAGCAAATGTACTTGACACAATGGATGGATGAATGGATTGTGATGAGTTGTATGAGCTCCCAATAAAATGATTAAAAAATAAAGTTTCCAAAACAACATGAAGCAGATGTCCTCCTTGTGAGACTTCTTAGAGTTTTTAGGAATCGGCGGGGGGTGGGGTGGAGGGCCGGGGGGCAGCATGTGCAGCGTGCTCGTGGATCCTGGACACGGCCTGGGTGTCACCCCCACAAAGGCTGGCCTTGGGCTAACGTCTGTCTGAAGACAGTTTCTCAGAGACCAGAAGGAAGGGGTTCAAACAGGCAGAGCTCCTCCTGCCCGGCATCAGCCTCATTCCACAAGTGCCAATCAAGGGCCCAGAGCTGAACTTGGGGTCATAACCTTGGTATCCTCAGAAGGGGAGTCCCATAGGTATACCCTGCAGCCACTGGCCTCACCAGACCAGGCCCAAGACCCCAGTCATGGCAGGGGCCAGCGTAATCGTTATGAACCAACACCGGGCTGTATCACTTGTGTTGAAAACCTTCCACAGCGCCCAGCATCCTAGGATAAAGTCAGAGCGTTATCCGGGAACCCTCACCTCCACCCCAAGCTCACGCCCAATGTTTCTGCTGTCCATGCCAGTGAGCCAGAGCTGCCTGAGGGCCCACCCTCCACCAGGCTCATCCAACGTCCCTGTCCCTATGCGCAAGCCCCAATCCTAGGACCCCCATGTAGTTCTTCCTCTTCTGGAACATTTTATTCCTGTTTCCAAGATCTCCTGCACTCCAGACTGGCCTCTCTTCGCCACCCCCACCCCTTCCCTACCACGAATTTATCTCGGATGTGCCTATCTCCCCAGCAGGCTGTAGACCCTAGTTCTGTTCAGCAGCACAGTCCCGGGGGCCCCAGAGTCACACAGAGGACCCTACCACGGTCGGCATCCACACTTGTGTTCCAACCTCCTACGGTGTCAGGTCCCCAGGGAGAGAGAGCAGGCACCCAGATACACCCAGGTTGTGTGACCCTCGGCTACTTCCTCACCCTCTCTGCGTTTCTTCCTGGTCTGTAGCCTGGCGCTGGGCTGATGGATGTAGAACCCAGGACACGACTGAGCCCGTGGTAAGTGGCATGCCTGCTGTGCCGTGGTGCCGATGGTGGTATCAGCTCACGGGCCTGGGCACAGAACCGGCATTGCAGTTCGGGGAAGAGCCCTTTCCTGTCCGGGGCCTCAGCACCCCCCCCCCACACACACACACTGTAAAATGAGACTGATTCTTAGAAAGTGCTTCCAGTTCCAACAAGAACGGCCCCAGACCGAGCCTCTCACACATATAAAAAATATCTGAAACCTCCCCCCATGAGCAGCTCTGGGGACCCCAAAACCAGGACGCTGCCTCTGGAAGGCAAACACGATCCCTCTCTGAGATGCGGCCACCAAAGGAGGGAATGCTAGACACACACCCCCGCCCTCCTCTGCCCTGCAGCTGTGGCGCTGAGAGTGGGGGCGACCTTCGGGGTCTCCCCACACGCTTCTCCCTGGGCACTGGCCCTTCCCGCCTCCTCCACCTGACACTGGGCTCTCCGCTTGCCATGGGTTTGTGCAGCTCAACTTTTGGAAGTAGCCTTCCTCCCATGCTCCCTCAGCTCGGCCACCTCTTTGTGCCCCTGGTGTGGCACCCTGCACACTGTATTGAGTCGTCTGTCTCACCTGATCCCACATCTTTATTCATTTCTCTAGTATGGGCACGTGCAGGGAGTGGTGATGTGTTGGGCTGCAATCCCCGTGGTCGGTGGTTCAAACCTTGCAGCAGCTCCGTGGGAGAGACACCAGGCTTTCTACTCCCACCATCAGTTCGTGTCTCAGAAGCCCATGAGGAGTCGTTATGCTTCAGCCTGGACTCGATGGCAGGAAGAGTTTAGCTAAGTTCTAGGAGTCCGTGGGTGGAGGGGGGGGCGGGACAGCGAAGCACCCACATGCTAATGATCAAGAGGCGGCTGGTTCGAGCCCCCCAGCCACTCTGCAGGAGGAAGGTGAGACGGCCTGCTTCCTCGGAGAAGGCAGCTCTACTCTGTCCTGAAGGGTTGTGAGGGGTGGGAATCGACTTGGCTGCATTGAGAGCCCGGATGTTGAGCAGCATCGCAGACCTTTCTCAATGGGGCCCCTTGGGAGGCACCATCACTTGTGATGGAAGCAGCGGTGTGAAGCTCCTCAAGGGGCTCCCCAGAACCGCTCACTCCTCAACACCCCCCCCCAAGAGGCCATGAACTGAGTCCCCTGGCCCTCCCCCCAGGAAACAAGAATAAAACCTCACTGTCCTGGAGTTGATTCTGACTCCTAACGACCCTACAGGCCTCCTCCTGAAGGCCCCTGGGAAGAACGCAGCAGAGGCCGGAGGCCCCGGACTGCAGCGGGACAGCCCTTCGCCTGGGAGCAGAAATGCCTGACTCCAGCCACGTGGGTGGCGGCCTTCTCTGCGTCAGGCTGGTCTGGTGGAGACAATGACCTCACCTGCTTGGAAGAGCCCGTGGCGGCTGCTGGGCTCTGGGGTCGGGGAGGGGTCCAAGAGCCAGACTGAGAGGAGCTTGGGGGCTGAGAATACCTCCTCCCTGGCCTGGCCGTGGCCCAGCGCTGTGGCCTGTGGTCTGGCCGGGAGCAGGGGACCAGACCTCCCCGTGGCTGGCACGCATGCAGCAGCTGCATCCCTACCACGGTGGGAACTGGAGAGGGGCTGACTGACGTGGGCGGCTGACCTCACGCCTCCCCATGTCCCCTCCCTCCCCCTGCCCCCTCGTCATGCCTCGCTGCTGTGGGGAGCAGGACCTACAGGGTCGGTGGTCCAGACTGGGGGAAGGGGAGCATCACTGCAGAAGGCCCAAGGGAGTGGGCTCCTAGGCCGAGTAAGGGCCCACTGCAGGGACACAGGAAGGACACCCCTCCCACCGCCCCCGTGGACTAGAGAGAGCTGACATCCCTCGCCCTGAGGAGGGTCGCCTGATGGGGACTTGAGCAGCCCAGACAGTCACATGAATCAAAGGCAGAGCACATAGTCAGCTGAGACCTGGCTCACTCATCCATGGGCCTACTGTGGGCCACATCGCTCCATTGGAGGCTCCTGTGATGGATCTGAAACCAAGGCCCAGGAAGTTGAGGCGCTTTCCAAAGCTGCAGGCAGATGGATGGCCAGGCTGGTGCCACAGATGCCACTCAGATCAAAGGAACAGAAATCCCCAGGTGGGCTGAGCTCCCAGGGCTGCAGCCCTGGCAGCTCTGGGCTCTGGTCACTTACTACAGAGGACAACTACCCCAGAGAGTCTCCTTCTCCCACCGAGGGGCTGGAGGGTTCGAACTGCCCTCTCTTCAGTTAGCAACCTGGTGTGTAATCACCACGCCACCAGGCTTCCTTCTGTGTACACAGGGATTGGAGAAACCAGTGTCGCCCCTGTGGAGCCGGACAAGTCAAGGGCCAGCATGGGGAGGTCTAGAGGCCAAGCCACCATAGACCTGGGAAGGTCAAACCTGAAGGGCCCAAGAAAGACGTCAGCCAAGAAAAGATACTTGTCTTAGTCTTGAAGGCCAGAATGTCTTCCGCACGGAGGAGGAAGCGTCGTGCAAAGATGTGGGGAGGTGGGAAAATGCGGCAATGAACGGACCCTCGAGCCAGTGCCCCAGCTGGAGGAGGAGCAGTGGGGGAGGGGATCCGAGAAGATGGCGTTGGGCAGGATCTTGCACATCTGGAGGCCCCCTAATCTGAAGGTTGGCAGTTCAGGATAAACGGGGGCACAGACACACCACAAGACGGCATGTCATGCATCACTGAAAAACAATGCTGAGAACACAAAGCGCCTCGGGACACGGTGGCCCAGGAGAACATGATGCCGTGTGAAGCGTGTCGATCACAAAAGGACAAATGCTGCAGGAGGGACGACTATACGGATACGAACCAAGAGCAAGACTTGCGCACCAAAGGAGCAGACTTTGAGAGTTCCCAGGCGGGGGGAGGGGTGGGGGGGGTCTTGAGCTGGGGAAGGAGGACCAGTCTGTTCAGAAGCCGGGAGAGGTGACTTGGGTGGGAGGGAGGATGGGGTTCGTGAAAGGGAAACAAGACGTCAAGGCGTCGCGGTGGGATGCACGACAGGGGTGAGGGTGGATGAGTGGTCTGGATGCGAACTTGATGTTCGGAATGCAACCCCCACTGAATTCACCATCAAGAAAAAAATCATTTAAAAAAATTGGAGTCTCCAGTGCAGTCCCCAGGGAGCAGAGCTGCTGGTGGATCTGTGTGACCAACCTTGCAGTTAGTGGCACAGGATCTGGGCCATCGTGCCACCCAGGCTCCTGCGTCTCCAGCCCCCCCCCCCCCCCCATGGAGGTCACCACCAATCAGAATCCATTCCAAGCGACAGCAATGGGTTGCAGAGTTGCTTTTGTCTTGAGCCCTTGGAGTTCACGGCTCCAGCTACTAGGTGAAAGGACGGTGAGCCGAGTCCCCTCCCTGAGAGACACTGCCGAAGAAAGAGCTGCCGATCCACTTCTGGAAAAGAAAAGAAAAAAACAAAAAAAATCTCCCAAACCATTGATCATACATACCACAGAGCACACGTGGCGTTGCCGGCAGACAGCATTGACTGGCGAAACAAAACTGCAAACCCCTTGCTTAACCTAACGGGAGCCCTGAGAGGGTGTTGTGGATTTCAAGTTGGGCTGCTAACTGAAAGGTCGGGAGTTCAAAAGCACCACCCGCTCCAGGGGAGAAAGACAAGGCTTTCTACTGCCATTAAGAGAGGCCATCTCGGGAACCCACGGGACAGTTCTACTCCGTCCGTAGGGCCACTGAATCAGGATGTACGTGACAGTTTTGTTCAAAAACAATGAAGAATTTCAAGATGTCGAGAACAGAGCCTTAAACGAAGCCTGGGGCCCTTCTGAGCAGAGGGGTGGGCATGAAGTCAGGCAGGAGGCTGGGGCCTTGGACTACACCTTGGTGCACAGCAAGGGGGTGGCCTCAGCCTCTCAGTAATTTGAACTTTTGGAAGCTTCTGGAATGCAGGGTGGTTGGACCAGCTTGGAAGGGGGACCAGCGTTGAGGCAGGGTGGTGGTCTGCAGGCTGTGGTGATGTAATAAGGGCCTGGGGCAGGGGAGTTGGCAGGAGGGAATGTTTCAGAGGTGACGTGAATCCAAACTGGACACGGGGTCAGATAGTATTGTCCAAGGGCTACCTAACAATTGTGTATAAAACTGAGATTTCTCTTATCAGAGGCCCAGGAGGAGTGTACTCCCTCTGACAGTTCTAGGGGGAACTCTGCCTTGCCTTCCTCCCCCGCCTTGGCCGCCTTTACAAGGCCTTCTCTTGGTCTGCCTGCCTCCCTCGGGTGGCTCTTAGAAGGACAGTTGTCGCTACATTTTTGGCTCAGTGGATCATCTAGAATGAGCTCAACTTAAGATCCTTCACTCACTGTCAGCTCCTCTTTTCCCAAATAGGGTCACATCCACGGGTTCCCGAGATTAGGGTGCGGCTGAGGGTGATGCATGTGACACCCCCTTCCCCAAACAGGACAAGAGCCCCAGGGAGGACAAGGTTCCCACGCCGCCGGCCGCTGCTGCTCCTGCCCGGCGGCATTCTCCACTCTCGTCTGGGGAGCTGGGTGGGGACTGGGGAGCCGGGCCAAGGAGAAAGCCTGCTGACAGGTAGAGCCCGCCCAGCTTTGATTCATTGACCGTCTGGGCCAGAGCTGGACCAAGGCAATGGGAATGACAAGAATGGCTCACACAGACTTTCCTCTTGCTTGGCGGTTTGGTTGGCAGCCTCCAGAGAGGGGCTGTCTGCTCCCTGCACCCCCAGCTTGGCTCTCCACCCCATCATCGCATCTGTGGCTACCCTTCTCATCCCACCCACACCTCACCTCCTTGAGACATCTTCTCTGCCCCCCCCAGCCTCCGCCCCCCTCCCCCTCACCGTCTTTGAGTCTCAAAGAGTGGGCAGGCCCTGACCACGTCCTCATAATTGAAATATTTGCCCTGAAGTGAGTCCGGGCCAGGGCGGTGCTACCCCCCACTCCAAGGGAGGACATCGTCTGGGAAGTGGCCTAGATGCCCAAGCCAAACACCCAGCCCATGGCCATCAGGTTGGTTCCAAAGCATAGCAACCCTTCTAGGACAGAGTAGAACTGACACCCCCGCCCCCACCCCCACAAGTCTCGGAGGCCTTTTTAATTTTTTCCCCCAATTTCTTCCTTCTGTTTTAGACAATTTTATTGGCATATAATTCATGTATCATACAGTTCAATACTATACTTCAATCATATTAAAAAGAGCTGGACAATCATCAACACAATTCATTTTAGAATATATTTTTGAGGTCTTGTGCTCATTGTTATGAGCCCCCCCAACCCCCCTGCTGTGCCCCCAGGGAACCACCAATCCCGTTACTGTCACCAGAGATTTAGCTGTCCTGGATTTCATAAGACTGAAAGACCTTCTACAAACAAACAAACAGAGAGCCCAACAACAATAACAAAGTAAAAGAGAGAGAAACCTCAGTGGAAAAGAAAGCAAAAAATATGAAAAACCAGAACAAACTTAAAGCGGGCCAAAAGTAAGATCCAAATGATGAGATGTTAGGTTTAACCTAACTGCATCTGCAATTACCCCCCCCCTTCCAGAGCAGCCTGCATGGCAGCAAGGCGATCCCTGCCCACTGCGCTAGGGATTCCCTGGCTTGGCTTGTCTCTCCAGAATCTTCCAGACAGGAGGGAGGCGCCTGATGGACCTTTTGTAAATATATCATATGTCGATGGAAAGCTTAGAAAACCCCGAGGCAATTCGTCTATCCAGTCACTCAAAGATAGGAAGAGCCACAAGGTCCAGAGGCAAACATCTGGAGACACCCCCCCCACACACACACACGCACAGGTGTGCCACGCTCCGCAGGGGAGTATCAGTCCATCATAAACGGGAAAAAGGTTCGGATCAATGCTACACCATCCAGAGCCTTGACCTCATCATGCCGAGGGAAATAAGTCCGTTGTCAGGGGACAGGTACACTGTGATTGCACTGCTATGAAGCATCTGGAATTGGCAATTATATACAAACCAGAGCTTGCTTGTGGTGATTACCCATGGAAGCGGGAAGGAAAGGGGGCATCCTTGCTTAGGGGACACTGAATTTCTGTGACGGATGATGGAAACTTTTACAAACGGAGAGTGGGGTGGTTGTACAACATAAGTAATGTCACAGAATTGTGACAAGGGACAGCGTTTTCTTACATATTCTTTTTCGCCACAACTTTGCTTTTTAATGTCTGAGGGGTGGGGGGAGATGCTTCTGAGCCATGTTTGGTCTCTGTCCTACCCTGAGACTCATCAGCCCCCCTCTTGGATTGGGCTAAAGCCCCAGCTTCTGCTAGGTGCCCCGGTCCCTGCGGGCGTCCCCAGTGTTGAGCTTCTTTTGATAATTGTGACCCAGCTTCTGCAAAGACCACCACAGGGCCAGTGGGGAACCCTTCATGAAGGATGCCCTCTTGGAGGGCACTCAGCCACTTCCCACTCACACATCTCCACCTTCTCAGGAGTCTGGAAAGAAATTCCCTTTAGGACTCAGGGTGAGGGTGGGCACGGGGGGAGGGGGCAGGAACCCCCCCTCCCCTTTCTGATGGTAAAAAATAACATTACAGATCACCGTTCCCTTTTCCCTATTGTGGCCAGGAGTCTCGGCGCCAATTTGCAACTGGGCCAGGGTAATTAGGTGGTCCCTGGGCCAGGGTAATTAGGTGGTCCTTGGTGAGATGAGGAATCTATGTCCCGTATTTCCATGGTCTTGGCTTTATCCATCAGCTTGTACCCTCTTGGATCCTGATTCTCGTTTCTCTACTGGCCACCCTATATTTTCTCAGTCTCTTTGATTGGGTCCTTTCTGTTGTGAGGGTCGTGGGTGCTGTTTAGAAGCAATAAGGTTATAAATAAGGAAACATGAGGATATTAATACTTCTTTCTGGAAATGTGATGCTTCTGGGGTAGGGAAGGGGGGCTGGGTGCAGTGTACTTTATTGATGGTATATGACAAGGTTGGGCTCTCTAAGCCCCTCCCCTTCTTCCAGGTTCTGGATGGAAACTCAAGGGCTATTCTGTGTGTTGAGGGATCAAGTTGGGGCAAAGACTCCCCAGCATCTGAGGGCCTCTCTCTTCCTCTAGTGCTGTTCCTGGGGCTGGTGACCCATGGGGGACTCAGTCCTTGGAGGTCATGTGGACCATAAGGTCCACCACTCTGCTGCTGTAGCCAAATTCATTGTCATGATCCCCTGGGAAGGGCCACCCCTGTCAAGGGCCACTGGGAAGGGATCACCCAGTCAGGGTGCAGTATAGCACCGATGAAACATACAACTTTCCTCTAGTTCTTTAATACTTCCACCCCCACTGTCATGACCCCAGTTCTGCCTTACAAATAGGCCTAGACCAGAGCATGTGCACTTGTACAGATAAGAGCTCTCGACACACTGAATCCAGAATCCCGCTGGACCAATAATGAGAGTAGCGATACCATGAGGTTAAGGGCAATGTGGGGGGAGAAGGGGGAGAGAGGAGAACTGATCACAATTATCGACATATAACCCTCCCCCCAGGGGGACAAACAACAGGAATGTGGGTGAAGGGAGACAGCAAACGGTGTAAAATATGAAAAAAATATATAAATTATCAAGGGTTCAAGAGGATAGGAGGGTGGGAGACGGAGGAGGAAAAAGAGGAGCTGATACCAAGGGCTCAAGTAAAAAGAAAATGCTTGGAAAATGATGATGGCAACCTATGTACAAATATGCTCGATACGGTTGATGTATGGATTGCTACAAGAGCTATAAGAGCTCCCAATAGAATGATCTTTAAAAAAAAAAAATCATTGTCATACCAGGACATGATCTTGACAACGTGGTCGCCGAGGGCAATGCCAGCCCCGGCATCAGAGGTGGAGGAGCAGGGGTCACTGTGGAAGTCGCAGGAGACACCCTGGTCCTCAGTGTAGCACAGGATGCCCTTTAGGGACCATCGGACACCTGCTTTGCCACTTCCTTGATGTCATCGTACTTGGCAGCTGTCCCCAGACGGCAGGTGAGACCCACGACCAACACTTTGGGGTGGGGGGGTGGGGGGTATGACGATGGCACAGAAGTTTCCCATTCAGCTCTGGGACCTTGCCCACAGCCTTGGCAGTGCCAGTAGATGCGGAGATGAGGTTCTGGGCAGTCCCACGGCCGTCGCAGGAGACTTTCCCAGAGGGGCTGTGCGGGATATAAAAAGAGTGTTTGTTCCTCAGCTTGTCTCCCCCAAATATATGTTAGTCCTAGTATGCTGATTGACGTTGGCGGAATCTCGCTCCTAGACGGTGGAGATGGAGTTCCCATGGATGATAAGCTTCCCTTGACGAATCACACTGGAACACATAGACATATGTCTTTCAGGTCAATGAAGGGGTCATCGAGGACAGCAATGTCCATTTTGCCAGAATCGATAGCAGCCCTGGTGACCAGGCGCCCAGTGTGGCCAAATCCATTGACTCCGCCCTTCCCCACTGTGTGCCCGGGATGCAGCTGCACTGCGCGGGAACAGGAAGATGCATCAAAGCCTGGAAATATGCTTTTGTGAAATCAAAGGTCTCTCTCTGCATAGAGCCAGGAGCCACGGAGCCGATGCTGGTGCCTGGGCACCCACGGGGTTGGAGCGCAACTGTGCTTCATAGGCGTTTCCATGACAAGCACTTTAACCACCTGAGGCACCAAGGAGGCCGCCCACCCCCAGACCTGCTGGAGGGGGTTTCCTGGACCTGCCGGAACAGGGTGTAGTTTGGGAGGGAATATGACAGGAAGTTCCTGAGCAAGGCTAGGAGCGATCAGCTGTTTCTAACTCCGTGTCCCCAGGTCCACTCCCAATACTCTGGTGCCTGCTGGCCCTACTGCCTGAAGCGCAACCCACGGCCAACCTCACAAAGCTGTCCTCCCATCAGGGCCACCGATCGGAGACAAGGTTGGAGTTTTGCAAAAGAACCTCTACTAAGACCTGAAAGACTGGCAGCCCTCAAATGCTGCCCAGAGAGGCAAAAGGGCCACGCAGCATTCAGTCCCTGAACTCCTGTACCTTCCTGCTGTCGAACGAATTCTCTGGTCCCTGATGAGAGGGCAGGAATTGTGTTCTCTGTCCTCCCTTGGTCAGAGAGAACAAAGGGCTGGGAGCCAGAGACTGGGTCACTCTCAAGGCAGAGAGTGAAAACGGTCACTCACTGGGAGAAATGGAGCAGGCGGGGGCGGGGGGTGTGTGTGCCTATGTCCTCGCCTGGGCTCTGCTCTATCCCATCCTGTGCCCCTGAGGGGTAGGTCCCAAAGTGTGAGATCAGTTGGGAAATATTGAGAGTAATAAAGACCAACACTGATTATGATCTTTAACAAAGTTGCTAGAAGGATCCCGGAGCAGGAGGCAGGCATGCGCCTTGGAGAAGAATCCAGTCTGCCCACACGCTCCCCAGCAGGACAAGGGGGCACTCTCTCCTGGGGTCTGCAGGATTCTGACAGCTCTGATCCAAGACCACAGGCCAGGCGGATGGGGCAGGGGACCAGGGAGGACGACATTCCCAGCTGATTCCTCCGCTCGCTCAGGGTCCTGGTCCCAGGGCTCAAGGAGACCTGGCAGGTACATTTCTTATCCATGTGGCAGAGGGGGCAGCGCAGCCAGGTCCCCAGCCGGGTCTCCTCTCTGCCATCTGAAATGTCGTGAGGCCTCAGAGGACATGGGAACCCCCCACACCAGCAGCCCCAGATGCCCACGCTCATAGTCTATGCAGGCCCTGGGTTTTTCACATTGAAATACGTTTCCTGACTCAGCCTCAGTGCCTGTGAACCCCTCTGTGAGGGGGGGCTGGGTTCTAGTCTCCGTTGAGACAAAAGATGCAGAAATGGAGGCTCTGGGAGGCTAGAGAACTGCCCTGTCATCACCCAGCTCCCAGGAGATGCTGCCCGTGTCCCCTCATGTTCATGTCCTTTCTGTCTCCAGGAACTCACGTCGTTGAGCCTGGGAAAGCCTCCCCAGGGGGGTGGTCCCCAGGGGACTCAGGGTTCTTGGCTAAAGATAAAGACGTTTCCAGACCAGCGCCCCCTAGAATGACTAGGCAGCGGAGTCTTACTTGGGGGGTTGCAGAGGCTCATGTGCTGGGCTGCTAACGGAAAGGTTGAGCGTTTGAGCCAACCCGGAGGCTCTTCTGAAGAAAGGTCTGGTCTCTACAATGGAACAAGCAGTCAGGGTTCCTGGCCTGTGAGCCCAGATCTGCCCCCACGCCTGGTGCCTCCATGAATAAGAATCGACATAGGCGACCAGAAACAGAAACGAAGGTACAGAGGTGGGCTGTATTTGGGAAAGAGAGAAGTAAAGAAGTTGGGTTGCAGAACCAGAATGAGGTGGAAGGTTGGGAGGATCTCACCCACTTACCCTCCATGGGGTCCCTATGGGAGTGGACCCAGCTGACCCAGCTGGAGAGATGGGAAGACAGGTCCTCCTGGACCAGGAGGATGAGGGATGAGTCTCTTGAGTCAGAGGGACTCGAGGGGTTTTGACTCATGGAAGTAATGGGTGGAATGATTAGGTGTGACCAGGTCTTGGATGCAATTGGTAGGAACACCTGGTATCCTGCAGGGAGATATAAGCAGATGGAGAGAAGCAGGGATAGCGAGAGACAGAGGGAGCGAGATCTTGGCCCCAGAGCTGCCGGTGAAGATCCGGTGTGAGCTGAGTCTCTGCGTCCATCCCTACATCCGTCATGGTGCCTTTCTGCAGGATCCCAGGACTCCTGTCCCTGCTGCTTGGTCTGCACTGGAATCTAGGGGGAGGGAAGCCCCTTCTTAGCACGCCAGCCAACGCGTCCTGCACTTTGGACACCCCGTGTCCCAGCAACATCAAGACCCAGATCAGGAGCCAGCTGATGCAGCTCCACAGTGGCGCGGACACCCTCCTCGCTGTCTATGTAAGTTACGCCTTTCCGTTGCAGGGGACTGAGGAACAAGTGTGGGTGGGCTTGGGCAGCAGCAGTGAGCATAATTTATGCAGATACCTGGAGAGGCGCACTGATTTGGGCTGGGCATGGTGGCCAGCGAGAGAATACTTTGAAGCTGAAAGCAGATGAAGGAGATACAGAAAGACTTGAAAGAAGGTGTTCAGTGAGGTGCTGTGGATGGGGACCGTGGGTGCAGAGAGAGGCCCAGGTGGGTGAAAGGAGATGTGTGTGTGTGTGTGTGTGTGTGTGTGTGTGTGTGGCGCGGCTTTGAAGATGAGGCATCCTGATTGTCCTTCCTTCTCCATGGGCTCACGACAACGAAAAGGAAAGCAGAACCAGTGGCTGCCAGTTAATTCTGCCTCACGGTGGCCATATTGGAGCACTGGTGGTGTCCTGGTCTGTAACTATGGGGTCAGCAGTTCGAACCACCAGGCTCTCCATGAGAGAAAGATGAGGTTTTCTCCTCCTTTAAAGAGTCACAGTTCGATATTCCTGCTCAGAGCAGAGAATGCACAGAGAGGACCATAGGGCCGGCCCCACCACAAGACAAGATATTGCTCACTGAGCCATAGAGCTACAGGGGACAGCACTGGGGACACAGCGAGGGAATTATGTCCAATCACGCTGGGGTGAAACACTAAGGGCATGCCACAGAGCAGCAAGGGGAGCAAAGCGATGAAATCCCCAGGAATACCAAAAATAGAATTGGGAGAAAGTGTGGCACTCCATCAGCCTCGACTGGAAAACACTCCTAAAGATCACAAAACAGACCTGGAAGGAGTTATAGGCTTTTCCATTTTTGGTCCTTGGCTTTCTTTTTGTTGTTATTTTGGTTGTTGTTGTTATTGTTGTTTTGTCTTCCTTTGGTCTTTTGTTTGGCTTTACCTGTTTTTTTCACTTATTGTCTCTGCATGTCTATCTAGATAAGATAGGCAGGATAAAGAATTCAGAGACAAAAACAACCAAACCAATGGTTCGGTGGGAGGTGGGGGGGACACAGGAGAAGGGAAGACAGGAGAAAGGAAGGGACTGGTCAACCAACCCAGGGACAAGGGAACAACAAGTGAACTAAAATCAATGGAAAGAAAGGCATAGGATGTTTAGTGGGGCTTAATCAAGGGCAGTGTAACAGCAAGGAATTGCTAAACCCGAATGAAGGTGGAACATGATAGTGGGACAAGAGGAAAGTAAAAGGAAATAGAGGAAAGAACTAGGAGGCAAAGGACATTTATAGAGGTCTAAATACAGGCATGTACATATGTAAATATATTTATATATAATGATAGGGAAATGCATCTGTGTACCTATATCTATATGTTAAGAATTAGATAGCAGATGGATATTGGGCCTTGGCTCAAGTACTCCCTCAACACAAGAACACTTTGTTCTAAGAATCCAGCATTCTGGTTCCCCCGGGCTCCGCACCCCTGATGCTACGCGGGAGCTGAGCCCTCTCTGGCCGGGACGATGGTGAAGTATTTCCTGGGCCAGAGCGTGCTCCGGAGTTCCTGGGACCAAGTGTTCACCGCCTTCTGGCAGCGGTACCCGAATCCCTACAGCAAGCATGTCCTGACAGAAGACATCGTGCACTGGGAGGTGACCCCTGACCAGAAGCTCCTATCCAGGCGACTCCTGACCAAGACCAACAGGATGCCCCGCTGGGCCGAGCGACTGTTTCCCGCCAATGTCGCTCCAATGTCGCTCACTCGGTCGCTCACTCCGTTGTGGACCCACAGAATCAGACCATGACCACCTTCACCTGGAACATCAACCATGCTCGGCTCATGGAATTTGATCTGGCCCGGTTTAAAAGCAATGTGACCAAGACTATGAAGGGCTTTGAATACATCCTGGCCAAGGTGAGGCCCCTTCTAGACGCTTGTTGAAACAGCCAAGGAAGCCACAGAAAAGGCAAAGGAGACGGCACTGGCAGCTACCGAGAAGGCCAAGGACCTGGCCAGCAAGGCAGCCACCAAGAAGCAGCAGCAGCAGTTCGTGTAGCCAGCCCAGCCCCCTGCCCCCACCCATGACCAGACGATCTGGCTCCACCCCCCTGAGGAGCCTGCAGTATGCTTTCTTAATTAAAAATCAACTTCCAGCCCCTATGTACTGTCTGGGGGCATGTGGGGGGGAGGTGTCCATTTGGCACTACAGGACACCAAGCACGCCACCCATGTGTGTGCCAGGCCTGCTTATTTCCCCCGTGGGCAGCTGAGGGACAGACAGAGAGGTGCAGACCTGCCCTCACAGCTCACAGTGGCCAGGAGATGTCTTGAACACTGGACTGTAAGCTCCACAGGAGCAGAGATCTGTTTGCTCTCTGATGTGTCCCAGGTACTGAAACCATACTTAGCACATAAGAAGCACTCAATAAATACTTGTTGAATTCAACTAGCCTCAAAAAAAAAAAAAAAAAAAAAAGAATCCAGCATTCTGTGATGCTCACCTTTCTGACAGGATCTCTGGAGGCAAAATGGGTGCATAAGCAAATATGGTAAAGAAAGCTGATGGTGGCCAGCTATAAAAAGATACAGTGTCTAGGCTCTTAAAAGCTTGAAGATAAACACGAGGCCATCTAGCTGAGAAGCAACAGGGTGCAAATGGAAGAAGCACACCAGCCTGTGTGATCATGAGGTGTCGATGGGATCAGGTATGGGCGGGGTGAGAGTGGAGTGGAGATGCAAAACCTATCTGTAGACAATTTACATTCCCTTACAGAAGGGTCACAAGGAAAAGATGAGCTAGTCAGGGTACAGAGTAGCACGGATAAAATGTACAACGTTCCTCTAGTTTCTTAATACTGCTACAGATAAGAGTCCGAAACACAGGGAATCCAGGATAGATCAACCCCTTAGGACCAACAATGAGAACGGAGATACCAGGAGGATAAAGGGAAGGTGGGTGGAGACAGGGCAAATAGATCACGAATATTGACATATAACACCTTCCCAGAAGGACAAACAACAGAAAAGTAGGTGAAGGGTGACAGAGGACTATGTAAAATATGAAAATAATAATCTATAACTTATCAAGGTTCATGAGGGAGAGAGGGTGGGGGAGGGAGGGAAAAATGAGTGACTATCAAGGGCTCAAGTAGAAAAAAAAAGTTTTGAGAATGATGATCGCAACATACGTACAAATGTGCTTGACACAGTGGATGGATGTATGGATTTCGATAGGAGCTGTAAGAGCCCCCAAATAAAAGTATTTAATAATAAATAAACAGAGTCCCAGTCTTGAGAACTCACAGAGGTGGTTCAACTCTGCCCTACAGGGTCATTATGAGTCAGACTTGACTCAATGGCAGTGTGTGTGCATGAGTGAAGTGCCCCCCTGTGTGTCCCAATAGAACTGTACTGTTGGGGTTTGCAATGGCTGCTGCTTTGGGGGCAGCAGATCATGAAACCTTTCTTTGCAGGCACCTCTGGGTGAGCTTGAAGCTCCAAGCTGACAGTGAGCCGCCTAGAGGGATAACCACACGCACCACCCAGGAAACCCTCATGCCCACAGAAGCCATCAGCACCAGGGCAGACCCCTGGGTGGCTCACTAAGTCAGTACCCAGATTCCTGCCTGGCCTTCACGACGACCCTGCGATGCCTGCAGGACAAGGCATTGGGTCCCTATGCCGCCACAGGCTGGGAAACAGAGGCCCGAGGGCTTGCTGTCTGCAGATGTGGGTGCCTGGGCTGGAACTCTGAGTCCTGCCTTCTTGCTCACCTGCCCTCTGCCCTCTGCTTCTCAGAACACAGCCCAGGGAGAACCTTTCCACCAAGAAGCGGACAACCTTTGCAAAGAGGACTTGCCCAGCTTCCCAGCCTTCCACGCCAACAGCACAGAGAAGGACAAGCTGCTGGCCCTGCACCACATCGTCACCTTCATGATCAGCTCCCTGGACGGCATCCAACAGACCCAGAAGGCCCTCAACCCCAACACGCAGGACCTGCACACCCGTCTGAGCCACACTTCACGCACCCTGCGCGGGCTGCTCAGCAACGTGCTCTGTCGCCTGTGCAAAGAGCACCACGTGGGCCGGGTTGATGGCACCGCCGGCCTCAGTGTCTCGGGCAAGAGCTACTTTGAGCAAAAGCAGCTGGGCTGCCAGTTCCTATGGAAGCACAAGTTGGTCCTGGGCGAGCTCACCCAGGCTTTCCAGCACGTGACAGCGAACTGTACTGTGAACTGAGGGATCTTGGGAGGCGGATCTAGGGTTGGGGCGATTCTCCTAGGATGGCCGGGAGGTCAGCACTCAACTCAAGTGAGGTTGTTGGCAGAACCTGAGAGGCTCTGTGTCCATCTACTCACGTGAGGGTGGGCGGGGCTGTGGCCCAACATGGACAAAGCTTCCGTAGGCCGAGCTTTGAAAAACAGCGGTTTGATCAAATTGCATTTTCGGAGGAGAGAAAGGACGATCATTTTTCAGTCATGTATTAAAAATATTCACAAAAATCACCAGTAGTTTCGTCCTTTCTCTTCCTCTTCCACGTCTGCTCTCTCACCTCCCTTGGTCTCTCCTGGTGGAGCTTCTCCTCCGACGGAGGCCATCCAGCTCTGCCTGCTGGCCCTCCACAGTAGAGGTGGGGGGAAGGGTTGGGCCTCTGGAACTGAGAGAAGTGGTGATGTGTGCCTACAGTCAGATCTTCGTTTTAGGGATCGTCTGCAACAGGAATACCCAACGTGGTGGTTTTCACAAGCAGAAATTTCGTTTCTCACGGTGGTGTGTCCATTGGTGCCGCTGTGGTTCCTTGTGACTGGCGGTGACGAGAAAGCTATGCCAATGACCCTTCAAATAGTAGAGAGTCGCCCAAAGTGAACGGGTATCAGCAGAGCTTCTAGACAATAAAGAAGAAGTAGACCGTCACCTTTAGAGGAACTGGCCACTGAAAACACGGTCAGATACCTCCGGAAGGGACGCAGAACACTGTCAGAGGCAGTGCCAGTAGATGAGTCCCTCAGGTCAGAAGGCACTCAACATGTGACCGAGGAAGAGCTGCCTTCTCAAAGTAGAGTCGACTGACCGTAAAGACACAGGTGGATAACACCTGTGGGAATATAGCCTTTAGGACTTTCACTGGCTGATGCGGCACAAATCCAACTGCGAAACAACAGCTGCAAAAGTCTAGTAATGATCAGAACTTGGAATATAGGACGTCGGAATCTAGGGAAATTGGAAGGCTTCAAAAAACGTAACGGAATGCATAAAGATTGATAGTCGAGGTGCTAGCGAGCTGAAATGGATAGGCAGTGGCCCTTTTGAATCAGAAAATCACAAGGTTTGCTGTACTGGCAACAACACATTCAAGAGGAGCGTGGCATCGGATTCAACGTCAAAAAAGACATCGCAGGATCTATCTTAATCTCTAGCCGCATATAAGGGAATCAAGTCAGTATGACCATTCTTCAAACTTTGCACCAACCCCTAAAGGTAAGGCAGAGACTGAGGACTTCTCCCAATGTCTCTAATCTGAAGTTGATCAAACACGAAATCAAAATTCATTGATAATTATTGGCGATTGGAATGCAAAAGTTGGAAACTCAGAGGAAAGAACAGTGGGTGAAAATAAGTCTTGTCGACAGAAATGAAGCTGGAATTGCTGGTAGGATTCTGCAAGGCCAACGACTTATTCGTGGCAAATACCTTTTTTTAACAACACAAACGAAGAGTATGCACATGGCCTTCTCCAGATGGAATACACAGAACTCAAACTGACTACATCTATGAGAAGAGATGATGGAGCCGCTAAAATGATGTCAGGGGCTGACTGTGGAAGAGACCCCCAATTGCGCATATGTAGGTTCAAGTTGAAGCTGAAGAAAATAAAAACAAGTCCACAGGAGCCAAAATACGAACCTGAGTATTGCGTTAGTCTGCGTAGACTAGAGAAACAAATTCATGGAGACTCATATGTGAATAAGAAAGAGCTTTATATACAAGAGCAGTTGAATATTGAGAAAGCATCCCAGCCCAGGCCAGATCAAGTCCAAAGTCCGATATTAGCCCATATGCCTGATACCAATCTATAAATTCCTCTTCAGACTCACAAAACACATGCAATGATGCCGAATGCAGGAAGATCACAGACCATTGGGTGCAAAGTCTTGTGGCTCCAGTGACCTCAGCGCTGGCAGAGCTCTCCACGTGGCTCCTCCAGTTCCCAGCGCACGGGATCTATCATCACAGTGCCATGTGTCTTGGCGAGTGAGCCGAGAGAGAACGTGTCTCCTTGCCTCCAAAGAGGAAATACAGGGGTTCCCAGAATCCTCAGGAGACGGCCATGCCCACACAGAGGCTTCATGGGCTATGACCCGATTGACAGACTAGACACCACCCCTTCCCTCTTAATCCTCTCAAGTCCCAAATTGACACCAGATTATGCAACTACCACAAGTATATTCCAAGTGAATTTCAAGAACACCTCAAAAACAGCTTGAACCCATTGAACCCTGATGACAGAAGACCTGATGAGCTGTGGTGCGACATGAGAACATCATACGTGAAGAAACCAGAAGGTCATTAAGAAGACAGGAAGGAAGAGACCAAAGGGGATGTCAGAAGAGACTGAAGCTTCATCAGAAAGTCAGCAAGGCAACTGGAATAATGATGACATCAAAGACCCGAACAGAAAACGTCCAAGGGCGTCTCGAAAAATATTATAAGGAAACAAAAAGTATTATATGAAATGAAAACTCCGAGAGTTAGAAAGGCAAAAAGGAGCTAAAGAAAAAGAAGCAAGCCTCAAATGGCAATATTAAATTTAAAAGCAATGACTCCCCTCCCCTCATCCCCAAGAGTTACTTACTGAGTTATGCATAGTGATCACGGGAGGGTTTTAATCCACCGCTTTCAATGAAGTGCAACTAGAGAGCAACTCCACAGTCACAGAAGAATTAAGTACCACAATACAGCTGTACTTGACCTCTACTTGACCTCATAGGCATATACAAAGCACTCCACCGAGTAGTACAATAGACATTCTTTCTCGCAAGTAATTGGATATGGCTCAATGACAGTAATTATAAAGGAGACAGTCACACTAGTTTACCTTCGTCAAACCAGGTGCGCACATCTTATAACAACTGACAGTTTAAGATGAGAATGGCCGTGTTTACTCAAGGGTGAAATTCAGAATGAATCGGAAAGAAGACTGAATGAAAATAGGAAGGATGGGGAGATAGCGGGGGCAAGTCATGTGACATTGTGGAGGCTGCAATCAATGACATGAAACAAGTTGGTTTTGATTGTTCAATAGAAAATTGATTTGCTCTCTCACCTTCACCCGACACACAATCAAAAGGTTATTTTTAAAACGACCAATTCAAAAAGTTATTTGACGATTTTTAAAATACTGATTTAACTTTTTCCCGGTATACAACTTATGGAAGGAAAGTACAATATAAAATGTTTAAAATAAACAAATAAAAATTTAAAAAAGAAAGTACAATAATCGTCTATGTAACGCTACCTTTAATAGTGTGATTTTTCCATCATTCTAAACTAAAACTCAGTATTCCGTATGCAAGAAGCCTTACCATTTCCCTTCCATCCATGGTAGCCAGTAGCAATCTAGCAACATTTGTTTTCTAAATACTTGCATGTTATATTTTTATACAAAATTCCACTGTTATAATGATCTAAGGCAATCCAGCAGTCGCACCAAGGGAGAGTGGTGGAAAGATGTGCTCCTATAAAGATTGACAACTCAGAAAAAAAAAAAGATGGACAACTACAGAAACGGGGAAGTTTTACTCTGTCCTATACGGTCACGATGAGTTGGAATTGACTGGATGGCAATAGATTGACCCATATTTGTGACATGATACAATATCGCTCCTTTTGTGAGTGACTTGTTTTGTTCAGCATAACGTCTTCAAGCCCCACCCATATTGTAGTATGTATCAAGATTTCATTTCTTCCCATATATATGTGGTAGTTACACATCTGGTGTCAATTTGAGGATTAAGAGTGGAGGGGTGGAGTCTAGCCTGTCAATCAGGACCTAGACAATGAGGCCTCTGTGTGGGTATGGCCTTCTCCTGAGGATGCTGGGAAGTCTGGTATTCCTCCTTGGAGTTGGGAGACACTCTCTCTCTTTGATCACTCTCTGGGAGACATCCCTGTGGAGAAGACACATGGAGAAAGGCTGATGGAGCCAGAGCTCTGGAACTGGAGAAACCACGTGGAGACCCCTGCCAGCGCTGAAATGCTTACACTGCCACTGGATCCCAAGACTTCCTACCCACTGACCTTTGATCTTCCTTCATTCGACATCATTGCATGTGTTTCGTGACTCTGAAAAGGATTTTATAGATTGGTATCAAACATATGGGCTAATATCAGACTTATGGACTTGATCTAGACTGGACTGGGATGTTTTCTCAATATTCAATTGCTCTTGTATGTAAAGCTCTTTCTTATACACATATGAGTGTCCATGAATTTGCTTCTCTAGTCTACCTTGACTAACACAGCCACATTCCATTGTCTGTACGGACCGCATTTGGCTTATCCATTCATGTGCTGATGGACAGTTAGGTTGTTCCTTCCTTCTTGTTATTGTATGTAATGTTCTGTTATCATCGGTATACAAGTTTCTGTGTGAGTATCTGCTTTTCAAGTTTGGGGGTACATGCCTCACAGTGGAAGAGCTGGGTCATCTGATAGCTCTACTGACACACTTTGTTCCACAATGGCTTTATCATTTTGCATCCCCACCAACAACAGATGAAGGCTCACATTTCCCCCCACCCTCGCCAACATTTGTTATTTTTTCATGTTCTTATCGTAGCCATACTGATGTGAGTGAAATGGTATTTTGCTGTGGTTTGATCTGCATCTCCCTGATAGCTGGTGACACATAGCATCTCTTCATGTGTTTGGTGGTGTTTTGAATTTCCCCTTTGGTGAAATGTCTACTTAATATTGCCTGTTTGGGCATCAAAGAACAAACAATCACATCATTGTGAATGAGGGGGAGTGTGGAGTGAGGACCCAAACCATCTGTAGGCAACTGGACACCCCTTACAGAAGGGCTGCGGGGAGGAGACGAGGCAGCCAGGGTGCAGTGTGGAACCGATGAAACATACAGCTTTCCTCTAGTTCTTTAATACTTCCTTCCACCACCCCTACCACTATCATGATCTCAATTCTACCTTACAAATCTGGATAGACCTGAGGATGTAAACGGGTACAGATAGGAACTGGAAACGCAGGGAATCCCTTCAGGACCAGTGGTGAGAGTGGTGATTCCGGGAGGGTGGAGGGAAGGTAGGGTAGAAAGTGGGGACTGATTACAAGGATCTACATATAACCCCCTCCCTGGGGGATGGACAACAGAAAAGTGGGTGAATGGCGACATTGGACAGTGTAAGACATGACAAAATAATAATAATTTATAAACTATCAAGGGTTCATGGGGGTGGGGGTAGTGGGGAGGGAGGGGAAAAATGAGGAGCTGATACCAAGGGCTCAAGTAGAAAGCATATGTTTTGAGAATGATGAGGGCAACAAATGTACAAATGTGTTTGGCACAATGGATGGATGTATGGATTGTCATAAGAATTGTACGAGCCCCCAATAAAATGATTTAAAAATATATATTGCCTGTTTTATGATTGGACTGTTTGCCTTTTGATTATCAAGTTGTTAATGTTTTAGATGTACTTTGCTTATTGGATTCCTATTTCCACAGATATTTTCCTGGCCAGTAGCTTGTTGCTCATTCTGTACAATCTTTTTTTTCCTTTAATTTTTATTTTCTTTTAAAATTAATTTTAATAAATCATTTTACTGGGACCCCTTACAGCTCTTATAACAATCCATACCTTTATTGTGTCAAGCTCATTTGTACATATGTTGCCATCATCGTATCCAAAACATTTTTTCCCCACTTGAGCCCTTGGTATCAGCTCCTCTTTATTCCCTTCCCTCTCCCACCCTCCCGCCCTCGTTCTATACAATCTTTTGATGAACAAACGCTTTCAATTTTTGTGAGATCCTATTTACTATTTTTCCTGTTGCTATTTGTGCTTTTGTATTACATTAGACCATCTTTTGTTGAAAGCTAGGCCCAATAATATTGCTCCGGAATTTCCTTCAAATAATTTATGCTTTTAATTTTCAAATTAGGTCCTTGATCTATGTTACCTTTGCTTTGCAAATGGCATCAGGGACAGATCCTGTTTCACCTTTCTGCATTTGGAAAAGTCAGTTTTCTTCTCTCTCTCTCTCTCATACATAATCCTTTCATTGTTGTTGTTCGGGGCCACACTGGCTGTGTGGGGTGGGAAGGGGATGCAGGCATGGCAGTGTGTCCACTCTGCTGCCATAGTCTGAGGATGTCCTTGGACACTGACTTAAATCACAGTATCCACAGCCAAGGGAAGACCCGATCTCCAGCTAGCGGCCATCCTTCTCATCCGGCTGGCAGGGTAATGGGGTTGCAGGGAGCAGCGCAACTGCAGGTAGGAATTCAAGGTCTCACAAGATCGTGCCCATTTCTTGCTAGTTGGGCTGGCAGAGTTTGGAGATGTCTCAGAAGAGTCATGGTCTTGTTTGGAGAGGCAGGAGAGGGAAGAGGGGAAGGGGGCCTAACTCGGTGCCATCTCCCCGGAAGTCGGAAATCTCAGTTTTCTAACACCAGTGAAGGTATCTTTCAATGGTCTCCTCTGGAGGCCTTGGAAGCTTATTTGAATTTGAATTTCCAAGGAGAGGAAGTAGTGTGAGATTTGGGGCTGAAGGGGTGACCTTAGCTGTCCCTTAAACAGCATGAGAGGGTGACCCTTGACAAGTTCCTTCATCTCCCGGAGCCTCAGCTTCCTCACTCTGTGAGATGAGGTTGGTGACTCACGGGTTAAGTGAGGGGTAATCAAAAGACTGCGTGTAAGAAGTCAGCATTGCTGAATTTTCAGTAGTTGTCCCCTTTCCTTGGCAGCGTCCCATGATCTGGAACCTCCAAGTTTGGCCAGACTCTAACAATATCCTTGTCCTGGGGAGCCATCCTCCGCCCCCCGCCCCACCCGCCCTGCTTTTCCCAGCACAGCCCCACTTAGCTGAGCACAAAAATGAGATCTCAACGCGGCGGCCCCGCCTCCCACATTGTGATGGTTAGGTTCTGTGTCAACTCGGCTGGGCCAGGAATCCCAGTGGTTTGGCAGTTCCGATCTGGTCATTTCCCCATGATGTGATCCAGCACCTCCATTTAATCACCTCCATCCTGAGGTCAGATTTGAACAGCCCCTCGGTTGTAAGAAGAATAGGATGAATGCAACCCTCTTGCTCACATCTCAGCCCAGATGCAATTCAATGGTGAGGATGTTCCTGGGGGTGTGGTCTGCTTCTAATGAAAGTGGACACTGTGGAAAAGCTTTCTTGGTTTGTTTGTTTGCTTGCTTTTAATAAAATGATTATGTGTTTTCTGTGAGAGTTTATGAAGCAGATTAGGTTTTTACTTTTTTAAATTTTATACAACTTGTTTAATGACATTGGTAATGTCTTTTTATCCAAAAGGCAGCAGTTATTTTTTTATCCAAAATAATTTTAAAAATAGAACAAATTAAGATTGGATTAAAAAGGAAAACTAATGATAAGATATTAAATTTTAATGTAACTATACCCGAAATAATGCACTTTCTGATATATTATGTCTGTGGTCAATAGTCCAAGATTATTTAGTGGAAGCTTATTCCCCATGGGGTAGCTTGCTTGTTTTTTGCTAGGTTTGAATTATGCACCTGGCTCATTAGCCTCTGGTGCTTTGGACTTGAAGCCCATGGACTGACACATTGCCTACCAATGCTAGGAGTCATCGGTGGCCTGGTGGCTGACCTGCCAACCTTGGGTTCCTCTGCCTCTTCGGTTGTAAGCCTGACTAGCCAACCTTGGATTAATTTGCCTCTTCAGCCAACAACCTGTAGTCACTCGGCTGAAGTTGGCCTTATCAACCTCCACAGCTGTGAAAATCAGGAGAAGTCTCCAGCTTTGCAGACATTTGACCCAAAGATATGGAATCTGTCTGGATTTGGACTTGCCTGATTCTACAATGGTGTGAACCATTTTCTTCTCTTACTTCTTCTTCTTCTGAAGAGCTCTCTATTCTTTTGTTTTTTAAAGCACTTTTATTGACATAATCCAGATAGCTTACAATTCAATAGTTCAATCATATCAAGAAGAGTTGTACACTCATCACTGCAATGTTAGAATATATTCTTCTTTGTACTCACTGTCATTAGCTCCCCACTCACCCCCCCCAACCTTTCCTGCCACACCCCCAAGAAACTATTAATCCAGTTACTGTCTATATATGTAACCAGTGCTGGATTTCATACACAGAAAGATATACAAAACAAACTAACTAACTAACAATAACAACGTAAAACAGAGAAAAATCTCAATTGAAAAGAAACCAGAAAACATTTTAAAAAAATAGAACAAAATGAGGCAAAGGGGAGATAAAATTACATGGAGTTATATTTTAACCTAACCGCATCTTCAATAATCCACTTCCCAATGCACTCTGCATGATAGCAAAGCTGTTCACATTCGTAGTCCTTGGTCAGAGGGAATTCACTGAAGATAAATTCACATGCTTAGTTCGCTTAAAAAATATTTTCTTAAACAGAAACAACTTTGATTGGGGCAGGGAATGTATGGATGTGCTTTATACAATTGATGTTTGTATATGTATGGATTGTGGTAAGAGTTGTTTGAGTCCCTAATAAAATGTAAAAGAAGAAAAGAGAAAAAAATGATTAGGGCAAAGACTGTACAGATGTGCTTTATACAATTGATGTATATATATGTGTGAACTGTGAAAAGAATTTTATCAGCCCCAATAAATTGTTAAAATAAAAAAAAACAAAAAAAAAACAGAAACAACTTTGAAATGGGTCAAAAGGGAGATCAAATGATTTTAACTTAATTATACGGGCCACAATGGACTTTACAACATGAGCCATGTTCTTGGTATAAAGTTATGCACACAAACACGTATATAATCTTCACTGGTTTTGCTTCTCTAGAGAACCCACCTAAGATGCATATGAATCTACTTCAGAGAAGGTAGATTCTTTAGATGCTCTGAAGGAGATTCTGTATTGGCTTTTCTTTTTCTTAAAACAAAATGAGTTCCTTTCTTTCTTGAAACTCATTTTGTCTTAAGAAAAAGAAAACTTAATACAGAATCTATTAAAGAATATATAAAGAAGGCGGATATGAGCCAGCCAGGGTGCGATATAGCACCAATGAAACATACAACTTTCCTCTAGTTCTTTAATGCTCCCCCACACTACCATGACCCCAATTCTACCTTACAAATCTGGGTAGACCCGAGCATGTACATGGGTACAGAAAAGAGCTGGAGATACAGGGAATCCAGGACAGATAAACCCCATTATTGGTCCCCTGAGGACCAATAATGAGAGTGGTGATACTAAGAGGGAAAGTCAGAGAGGGGAATCGATCACAATGATCTACATATAACCCCCTCCCAGGGGAACAGACAACAGAAAAGTGGGTGAAGGGAGACATGGGTCAGTGTGAGACATGAAAAAATAGTAATAACTTATAAATTATCAAGCGTGAGGGAGGGAGGGGAAAATGAGCAGCCGATAACAAGGGCTCAAGTAGAAAGAGAATGTTTTTAAAATGATGGCAACAAATGTAAAAACGTGCTTGACACAATGGATGGATGGATGGATTGTGATAAGAGCTGTAAGAGCCCCCAATAAAATGATTTTTTAAATGAGTTCCTTCAGTATAAAAACATTTCATATGACACTGAATGCATTAAAATATGTCAGTTAGAAACATTCCCCCAGGTATATTCATCAAATAGAAGTTTGTCACCCAAGCTGAAGTTCTTTCCAGTGGAAAGGGAGCATGGAAAACATGTAGAGCCCAGGCCGCAGGTGGGTACCCCTGAGTTAGCACCGTGCGTGGGAGTCAGAGGGTGGGCGGAGGCAGAGAAATGGGAGATGAATCTAAGGCAAGAAAGTCTTTACCATCTTAAAGAGCCAGCGTGGCACAAGTGGTCCGCACTTGTCTGCTAACCCAAAGGTTAGTGGTTTGAATCCCACATGGGGCTTTGTGAAAGAAAGCCCAGATGATCTACTTCCATAAAGGATGACAGCCAAGAAAAACGCAACCATTTGGAATGGCTATTCCAATTCCTATTCCTGGATTCCATGTGTTGTGAGCTTTATCTCTTATCTATACCTGTGTACGTGTTTCGGTCCAGTCCAGAGTGGGAAGCAGCACTGGGGTCAGGATAGTGGGGGGCAAGGAAGCCTTAAAGGACCAGAGGAATGCTGTGTGATCCGTCGGTGCTCTACTGCACCCTGATTGACTCATCCCTTCCCTGCGACCCCTCTGTGGGGGGATGTTCCATTGTCTACAGATGGGATTTGGGTCTCTGCTCCGACCCCCCTCACTCTCAATAACATGGTTTTGTTTGTTGTTTGTTTGTTTGTTATGAATCTTCTGATGCCTGTTACAAACCCCAATGACACCTCATGATCCCACTGGCTGGTGTGCTTCTTCCATGTGGACTTATTGCTTCACTGTTGGATGGCTGCTTATTTAACATCAAGCCTTTAAGACCCCAGGCGCTGTATCTTTTAGTAGCCCGGCACCATCCGCTTCCTTCACCACATTTGCTTATGCAACCGTTTTGTCTTCAGCGATTGTGTCGGGGGAGGGACAGATAATGCTCACATCACAAAATGACAGTTTGTTAGAACAAAGTGTTCTCAGGGAGAAGGGGACGGGAGAGACGAGGAGGAAGGGGAACCGATCGCAATGATTGGCACATTTACCATACACACACCCCCTCCAGAGGGAAGAACAGCAGAAAACAGAGAGAGACAGCAACTGGTGTGAGATATGAAAAGAATAATAATAATATATAATCTATCAAGGGGCCACGGGGGTGAGGGGTGGAGGGAGGGAAGAAGAGAGGAGCTGATCCGAAGGCCTCAATGGAAGGTAAATGTCTAGAAAAGAGCGATGGAATATATGTACGAATATGTCAGATACGATTGATGTATGGATTGTAACAAGAGTTGTAAGTGCCCCAATAAAATGATGTTTTAGTAATAAAAACACCATATGGAGCAGTTCTAACTCTGCACACATGGGGTGGCTGGGAGTTGGGTGCACACTGGGCAGTGACTTACAACAGCACACCCTAACTCAGTGACTTCCCAGCCTTGCTTCGTCTTATAATGATTTAGAAATTGAATAAATAAAACAAAGAAATAATACCATTGGCTTCCTTGAGTGGCACCGTCCATAGAATTATCTAGGCCCCGGGTGGGAGATGATTTGTAATGTTCTTTATCCTAAAATGATAATGATGTCTTTAAATGAGCCAGAGACATCTAAAAACCATAGCTATATGAACGGATTGGGGGCTCACACTTAATGCTAGTCCCAATCTAACAGTGATCCATTCTTAGGCCATGACTCGATGCTCCCCCTCAGGACATCACTAAAGAGATGGGTGCTTTAGCAAAGTATGGTGAAGACACCAAAGGTGCCTGGCTATCAACAAAAAAAGTGTCTTCAAACAAGCAGCCCTCTGAGTGAAACATGAACTAGGTGCACATTGGAAGAAGCCCTCTAGGCTGCGTGATTCAAGGACTGTAAATAACAGAACCCAAATTAGAAGGAGGGAATCATGTCAGAACTTACGTCAATTGGTTTGCAGAAGGCCATGGGGCGAGTGGAAGTCCAACTCCATTTGCTGAGCCCTGATGTGGACGAAGTCTCCCAGGAGTCCCCTCTGACCAAAGTCAAGGCTGTTTGCGGGCAAGTCGCTGCCACTCGCAATTCCAGGGCCCTAACCCCTCATGGACTGTGGACTGTGGACGGCCAGTAAGCAGGGCTGGACAGAAGATAGCCTCTGTCAGAGGAGAGGCCACCCGGTCAAGGCCAAAGGAGATGGCAGGAGGAGGAGGGAAACGGAAGCAGAAGAGACAAGCCAACTACAAGCGATTGTGTGTGTGTGTGTCTAATTTTTCAAATCTATGATGGGAGAATGACTGGCCTACTCCATTTTTATCCTCCTTAGAATGCTATTTGGTCCATACACATGAGCTAGGAGTAGGTCAGGGCCAGCAGGAAAGAAAAATAGGAGTGTAACAGCCGTTTTACACAAAGGATTGTCAGTTCAGGATGCTGTGCATGGGGCATGCTGCTGTGCCTGGCGGGGTCTGGGGAAGGTTCTGTGGACGAGGAACAAGGGTCCGAATCTGGGCTGGAGTGGAGGGGGTATGGATAAGGTGTGAATTAAGGGGCCAAGAGTCAGAACTGGGGCTGTCACAGGAGAGGCATGGAGTCAGGGTCTAATCGCGAAGGAAGGTTGCCTGTCTGCATCCAACACAGGTGTGTCTACAAAGTGGTGAGATGATGGCACTGGCCTCTGGAGGCACCAATCCTGGCTTTTCGATAAGGTTGCCTTCCTCAGAGCTCAGCCTGGACAAGTTCAGCTGACCTGTCCACTGACAAGAGCAGAGAGATGGGAAGGGCTGCAGGCTGAGATCTGGGACAAGTCTTGTATGGGCAACTCCAGGATTCCTGGGCCATCCTCAGGGCATGCTTGCTACCTGGCTGCCAGCCGGTGTGCTTGGATAAAGTGTTCAGCAGTTCAGGTGGAGGTCCAGTGCTCAGATGTTCAGGTGGGGGTCGAGTCCAGCTCAAATTTTGCTCCCCAGCCTGTAACGTAGGTGCTTGACCACCATCTGCCAGAGGAATCTACACCACTTCTAATTGACACCCAGTCCAAACGCTATGGAAATGTTGGATCTATAGGACCACATCCCAGCCCACTCCACGGGGAGTAGATGGGCACAGATCCACCTTAAGTTCTGCCAACAGCCTCACCCGAGCTTAGTGCTGATCTCCCTGCCACCCTAAGAGAATCCCCTGCCCCCTCTGGATCCAGCTGCCAAGATCCCTCCATTCATAGCACACTTCAAAGGCCTGCAGCAGCTCAGGGAAGACCTCCTGTGCTTCCCCAGGAGCTGGCAGCCCAGCTGCTTCTGCTCAAAGTTGCTCTTGCCTGAGATGCTGAGGGCAGCAGTGCCATCCGCCCGGCCCATGTGGTGCCCTTTGCACGGGCGGCAGAGCACCCTGCTGAGCAGCCCGCGCAGGGAAGTGGCGTTCAGATGGGTGTGGAGGTCCTGCTGGGTCTGTAGGATGTGGTCCAGGGAGCTGTCCATGTAGGTGATGCTGTAGTGCAGGCCCAACAGCTTGTCCTGCTCGGTGCTGCTGGCGCAGAAGGGTAGTGAGGTCGGGCAAGTCCTGCTCACGCAACTTGTCCACGATGCTGACACAAAGCTCTCCCTGGGCAGTGTTCTGAGCAGAGGACAGGGGAATAAGGAGACAGGGGTTGATGTTCCTGTTGGGCCTCCTTGAAGCAAGCAAGCTCGTGGGCCTGTTGCCCAACCTCTGCCATGGGGACTTCATACCTTGCCCTGTGGCATCGCTAGGTCATAGTGAAGGGGGGGTGGGATCTCTGCCCACATCGTAAACCCATCAAGGGTTTTACCATTGTTATTACTACTTCTATGGGTTTTAGGGTTCCCTGAATAGTGCAAATTGTCATTCCACTTGGCTGCTAATTGCAATTAGGTAAGAATGTGATAACTTATCTCTTGATTCACCTTTTGGCCCATTTTAAAGTTGCGTCTGGTTTTAATATCTTCTGCTTTCTTTGGATTCAAGTTTTTCTATGGTGGAGGCTTTTATTTGTTTGTTTGTTGCTTCCTGTTTGTGTTTTGCATGAATTTCTGTGTATGAAATTCAGGATAAGTAAATCTAAAGAGACAATCACTCTATTATTAATTAGCTGCGGGGTGGGAGGGTGAGCTGATACCAAGGGCTCAAGTAGAAAGAAAATGTTTTGAAAATGATAATGGCAACATATGTATAAATGTGCTCAACACGATGGATATATGGATTGTGATAAGAGCTGTAAGAGCCCCCAATAAAATTATTTTTTAAATAATTAAAAACAATTACCCAGGGGCATGGCAGAGGAAGATATAGGTTAATTGGAAGCTAACAATGAGTACAAGGATAAAATTCTGAAATTCATTGTGGAGATGACTGCATAACTCTTCTGAATATAATTGAACAACTAAGCTGGCTTAATCATGAAGTATATGCCAATAAGACATTTTTTAAAAAGAAATTTTGAAGGCTGGAGCCCACCCAAAGGTGCCTTCAAAGAAAGTTTTGAGGATCTACTTGCCAAAAAATCAGCTATGGCAAACCCTGTGGAGTACAGTTCTATTGTTCCATGCACGCACCCACCTCATTCAAACCCACTGCACTGAGTCAGTTCTGACTCACAGTGACCGTTTAGCCTAGAGCAGAACAGGTCCCTGTTGGTTTCAAAGGCTGTACCTCCTGACAGGAGGTACAGAAGCCTCGTCTCTCCCCTGTGCTGAAGCTGGAGGTTTTGAATTGCCAACCTCACAGTCAGTAGTCCAATACATAACCCACTCTGCTCTCAGGGCCCCTGTGGGGCGACCACGAGGCAGAATTAACTGGAATCAAGTGGTTCTGTTGTCTTTTCAGCTGTCACGAGTATACAGAGAAACAAGAACAACCAGGTGCCTTCCTTGAAGCACTGCCACGCACACGTCTCCCTTCACCCACCTAAGGCTCTCTCTACACCCATGGGACCTCTCTGAACACCTTCTTTCTAATCCTTGCCATATCGCCTCCTGCTTACAGCTTCAAAGTAGTCCCTCCTGGCCCACACTGCCCAGCCCAAGTCCGTGAGGCCTGGACTGATCTCTGCAGACATCATGCATGCTGCTCCCACCCCTGGTCACCCCCTGTTCGCTCAGTCCCCTGGGACGGAAAGGCATAATTTACATAGACAGGAAGTTGTTGGCGCTACTGTGGAGTTGCTCCAGCTGCCTCCTGATCTGGGTCATGACATTGCTGGGACACGGGGCGTCCAAAGTGCAGGACGTGCTGTCAGGCGTGCTGAGAAGGGGGTTCCCCGCCCCTCATTCCCAGTGCAGACCAAGCAGCAGTCACAGGAGTCCTGGGATCCCAAGGAAAGGCGCCATGGCAGATGTAGGGATGGACGCAGACAGCTCACACCGGATCTTCACCGGCAGCTCCGGGGCCAAGGTCTCGCTCCCTCTGTCTCTCGCTATCCCTGCTTCTCTCCACCTGCTTCTATTTCCCTGCAGGACACCAGGTGTCACCAGCAGCTGCATCCAGGATCTTGTGTCACCTCTAAGCAGCTCAGCATCTCTCTCCTTAAAGTCTTCTGGCTTTCCCTCAAGGGAGTGATACCTCATCTTCCTGGCACTGAGGGTCTATCTCCCCATCTCCCCAGATGACTCAGATTCTTGACTGTGGTTGTCAGCGCACTGCCCAGAGAGACCCCAACCTCTCCATCTGGGCTCCCATTTGAACCACGGAAGGAGGCGGGTGAGCCCGTCCATAACCTGCAGCCTCATTCTTGTGTCGCAGCAGCATTTCCCCTGTCCCTCTTATCCCTGTCTTCTCCAAATGTGCCAATCTTCATACGCTGGTTTTCCACAGGAAGCTGCTTTAGGCTCAGGCCAGATTCAGAAGAGGACATGGAACAAGCGGTATCACTGTTGACGTCAGATGGCTCTCGGCTCAGAGTAGAGAATACCAGAGAGATGTTTACTTGTGCTTTATTGACGACGTCGACGTATTTGGCTGTGTGGATCGCAACAAACTAAGGAGACCACCTGACTGGCTCATCTCTTCCTTGTGACCCTTCCATAAGGGGATGTCCAATTGCCTACAGCTGGGCTTTTGGTCCTGACTCCCCAGTGTAGCAACGATGTAACATACAACTTTCCTCTAGTTCCTAAATGCTCTCCCCCCACCCCACTATCATGATCCCAATTCTACCTTACAAATCTGGCTAGACCAGAGGATGTACACTGGTACAGATAGGAAGTGGAAACACAGGGAATCCAGGATGGATGATCCCTTCAGGACCAGTGATGGGAGTGGGGATCTGGGAGGGTGGAGGGAGAGTGGGGTGGAAAGGGAGAACCAATTACAAGGGTCTACATATAACCTCCTCCCTGGGGCATGGACAAAAGAATAGGGGTGAAGGGAGACGTCGGACCGTGTGAGATATGACAAAATAATAATTTATAAATTATCAAGTGTTCATGAGCGGGAGGGGAGTGGGGAGAGAGGGGGCAAATGAGGAGCTGACGCCAGGACCTTAAGTGGAGAGCAAATGTTTTGAGACTGATGAGGGCAATGAATGTACGATTGTGTTTGACACAATTGATGCATGTATGGATTGTGATGAGTTGTATGAGCCCCTAATAAAATGATTTTAAAAAAAGAACACACTTCTTACAGAAAAACAAATCAACAATCAATGGAGAGCCTGGAAAAGGATGGGTATTCCGGAACGCTCCATTGTGCTGATGCAGTACTTGTACCTGGATCAAGAGGCAGTGGTGCGGACAGAACAAGAGAATACTGCATGGATTAAATCAGGAAAGGTGTGGTTCCAGGTTGTATCCTCTCACCCCACTTGCTCAATCTGTCAGCTGAGCAAATCATCAGAGAAGCTGGATTGTATGAGGGAGGATATGGCAGCAGGATTGGAGGAAAACTTCACAGGCTGCAATATGCAGATGACACACTTTCTTAAATTTAAAAAAATCCTTTTATGGGGGCTTCTTACTGCTCTTCTGCCACTCGTACCAGATGACACCCTCTTGCTTGCTGAAAGTGAGGAAGACTTAAAGCACTGACTGATGAAGGTCAAGGATTGCAGCCTTCAGCGTGGATTACAACTCAATGTCAAGAAGACCCAAATCAAGGATCTACATGTGACCTCCTCCCGGGAGACGGACAACAGAGAAGGGGGGGGAAGGGAGACTCCGGATAGGGCAAGATAGGACAAAATAATAATCTATCAATTATCAAGGGCTCATGAGGGAGGGGGGAGCGGGGAGGGAGGGGGAAAAAAAGAGGACCTGATGCAAAGGGCTTAAGTGAAGAGCAAATGCTTTGAAAATGATTAGGGCAAAGAATGTACAGATGTGCTTTATACAATTGATGTATGTATATGTATGGATTGTGATAAGAATTGTATGAGCCCCTAATAAAATGTTTTTTTTTAAAGAAAATGATTAGGGCAAAGAATGTACAGATGTGCTTTATACAGTTGATGTATGTATATGTATGGGTTGTGGTAAGAGTTGTATGAGCCCCTAATAAAATGTTAAAAAAGAAAAAGACCCAAATCCTCACAACGGAACCAATAGGGAACATCGTGATAAATGGAGAAAGGGTTGAAGTTGTCAAGGATTTTGTCTTACTTGGATCTACTATTAAGGCTCCTGAAAGCAACAGTCACGAGATCAAAAGATGCATTGCATTAGGTCAGTGGTTCTCCACCTTCCAAAGCCGTGACCCTTTAATACAGTTCCTCACGTTGTGCTGACCCCCAACCATAAAGTTATTTTCATTGCTACTTGAGAACTATAATTGTGTCACTGTTATGAATTGGGCGACCCCTGTGAAAGGGTCTTTAGACCCCCAAAAGGGTCAGGATCCACAGGTTGAGAACCGCTGCATTAGGTAACTCTGCACAAGACCTTGGTAGACCAGTGAAAAGCAAAGATGTCACTTGAGGACTAAGGTCACTGACCCAAGGCACATTTTCCATTGCCTCAGCTGCATGTGAGCGTTGGATACTGAATAGGAAGACCAAAGAAGAAATGATGCGTTTGAATTGTAGTGCTGGAGAAGACTACTGAAATTACTATGGACTGCTAACAGGACAAACAAGCCTGTCTTGGAAGAAGAATGGTGTGTTAGGCCAGGCTGGCTAGAGAAACAAACCCCGTGACACACATACATGTATGAGACAGATGTGTATCAAGATTTAACTACACATCAGGAAAACATCCCAGCCCAGTCCAACTCCCGTCCATAAGTCCCTCTTGGACTCATGCAGCCACACGCAATGATCAAAATGCAGGCAGATCTCGCCCTCCTTGATATCAGCTCCCCTTTATTCCCTGCCTCCCCCCCACCCCCTTATTTATTTATCGTACACATACAATTCTGTTGTTCACTCCCCTTGAGTGGGGTTACACAGTCGTCCTTGCTGCCAGCTCCCACTTCCTGCCCCACCACTTCCTGTACCCCCAGGACTGTAATTCTGATGTTTGAGGTTGGAAGGTGGGGGGCGTTTGATCACCTTGCTGCCACTGGCTGAGGATGTCCTTGGAAACGGACTCAGCCCACATCCACAGCCAGGAGAAGGCAAGAGCTCTGCCCCCGGTCCCGGCCTGCTCACGGGGCTCCGCCAGCGCTGGATCGCCAGTCAGCAGCCACCTTCTCGAAACTCCCTGATCTTTGGCTCTGCCCTGTCTGCCAGCCTGCGTCTGTCCGCGCAAGCGCACTGGACCTCTTCGCTGTGCGTTCTTGTCCTGATAGGAAACTGACCCTGCTGGTTACACAGCACCGGATGGAGAGAGGGTCCAGGTGCGCCGGGCTGTGCAGGCGCATGCCTTACCTTTCACTAAAGTCGGAATATCTCGACATGCCACGCCTCTCGACCCACAGCAAGTTCGCTGAGGTGAAAGGCGCCTGAAGGGTTGCTGGCTTAATTTCTCACCCATTTGGCACGCGGATGTTAAGGACATTGACGAGATCAATCACTGCATATCACGTCGCAGGAGATATATTAATTTGCTCAAGCAACGAAACCACTTCTGGAATAGCAGCTGCAACTGAGGGCACCGCCTGGTAAAGTTGACAAGAATCCGCGGCCATTCTCCAGGATCCATCTGAGTCTGGCATAGGCCATATCGGCGGATTAAAGAGGGATATGCGGGAATCACCACCCCGACATCCTTCAGCATCCTGATGGTGGGACTGACCTCTGAATGTGCTAGGCTGGATTTCCTAGAGAAGCAAAACCAGTGACACCTGTGTGCGCTGTACAGCAGAAGAAATTTATATCAAGAAATGGCTTGTACAGTTCTAGAAATAGGTAAGTCCTGTGTGGATCAGGTCAGGCTTCCGACTCGAGCGAGTTGGGGGACAGGAAGCAACATAATGAAGCGAGGCGACAGGGACACAGGCTGTCTGAGGCCTGATCGCTCTGGGAGTCTGCTGGGAGACTGCTCCGACGGGTCGGCTCCAGGTCAGGGACCAGAAATCAGCGGGGTCTCTAGAAATACCCTTTGCCACTTACTTCTTTCCTCTATTTCCTTTACGTTCCTCTTGTCCCACTATCATGCTCAGCCTTCATTTGGGTTTCAGTAATTCCTCTCGGTTACATTACCCTTGATCAAGCCCTACCAGGCCTCTCACACCCTCCTTGCCACTGATTTTGGATCACTTGTTGCTCCCCTGTCCCTGGGTTGGTCAGCACCACCTCCTTACCCCCGTCTCCCCCTCTCCCGTGTCCCCTGGAAACGTTGGTCCCATTGTTTTCTCCTCCAGACTATTCATCCAGCCTATCTTAGCTAGATAGATCTGTAGAGATATCAATATGCACCAAAAATCAAGCCATAGCAAGATAGGGGATGAGTGAGAACACAGTGATGACAACAAAAAAAGGAAACCAATTACCCATAGAAGAATAAATTAATTAAAAGAAAAAAATTTAAAAAGAATGAAAGACCTGTAAATAGATCAAGTTCTGATTTTTGATCTCTAGGCACGTCTTTCAGTCAGGTCCGATGGGGTACCATGCTGTGGCCCCAGAGTCTATCCTTTGTACTCCCTCAGGGGCTCCCTGATCTGCTCCCACGGTTGCTCTGCTGCACCCCCTTAGTTGTTTGCCTTGGTGTCATAGGTTCAGTGTGGGCCAGTCCCAACCCTAAATCTCTCCAGTGCTGTCCCCCTTAGAGCCCTGGGCCAGCAAGGGACAGCGTGTCTCATGGTGGGATCAGCCATATTGTCCACTCTGTGCATTGGCTGTTCAGAGTGGGGATATCGTCCTCCAGGCCTTGTGGGCCAGGATGTGCTCCACTCTCTCTTCCTCGCCCTTCTTTGCTCCCATTTGCTCTGATCAAACATGCCCCTCTTCCCTAGCTGCAGCTTCAGTGCTGTCCTCTCAAGTAAATTCTTCTGGGGGGAGGGGCTGTTGTCCACATAGCTGGTATGGGAGCCGAGACCTCAACCCCTTCCACTGGCTCCCCAATCCTTGCTGGCACACTGCATTAGTCTATAAGAGTGTGCGGAAATAGATCTACATGCATATATTTATAGGTTTAGTATTAAGGTAGCAGATGGACATTGGGCCTCCACTCAAGTACTTACTCAATGCAAGAACATGTTGTTCTATTAAATTGGCAGTCCAGGATGCACACCTTCCCGACACGATTGCTGAAGGAAAAAGTGTGCATAAGCAAATGTGAAGAAAGCTGATGATGCCTGGCTATCAAAAGATATAGTGTCTGGGGTCTTAAAGGCTTGAAGATAAACAAGCTGCCCTCTAGCTCAGAAACATCAAAGCCCACATGGAAGAAGCACACCAGCCTGTCTGACTACGAGGTGTAGAAGGGACCAGTTATCAGACATCAAAGAACTAAAAATCATATCTGCCCACCTTCCCAATATGATCACTGAAGACAAACGTGTGCATAAGCAAAGGTGGTAAAGAAAGCTGATGGTACCCGGCTATCAAAAGAGACAGGATCTGTGTCTTAAAGTCTTAAATGTAAACAAGTGGCCATCTAGCTCTGAAGCAACAAAGCTCACGTGGAAGAAGCAAACCAGCCTGTGTGACCACGAGCTGTCGAAGGGATCAGGTATCAAGCATCAAGGAACAAAACATCATATCATTGTAAATATGGGTGAGTGCAGAGTGGAGACTCAAAGCCATCAGTAGGCAACGGAGGGTGGCACGATGCGGCTGGCTGTGTATGCAACAGGAGGGCAGCTGAACATGGAGACAAGGAGTCAGAAACAGTTGGCTCAGGCTCATCACTCTGCCCAGCAGGGTCCCTGTCCCAAGCAGCTGCCTGCTCCCCCCTTGGTGACTTGCATGTGGGGAGAGTCATAGGCAGTGAGGAGGGAGCATGGAGGGGCTGCCGGTCAGAGGTTCTCTGATGGCAGTGTGCACAAAAATCCCGGGGGACTGACTAGCAGGCTCGGCCCCTCCAGCAGGTCTGCAGGGCAGGGGTGGGGGGCGCCTCCTTGGTGCTTGTGGGTGTTACACAATGTTTTGCCAACTTGATAAAAGAATGAATGGGTGGAATCTACCCTGTCAATCAAGTCACAGCCTGATTGATTCCCTCTTTGTGGGTGTGGCCTGCTGAGGATTCTGGGAACTCCTGTCTTCCTCACTGGAGATGGACACACTCTCACTCTCTACTTCACATCCTGTTGAAAAGTCACAGGAAGCTATATGGAGCCAGAGCCCTGGAGCTGGAGGAGCCACATGGAGAGCCACACCAGCGCTGAGATGCTTCCACAAGACTTTTCACCCACTGGCCGGTGCTTTCAGCATCGTTGCATGTGCTGCGTGAGTCTGTAGAAGAATTTATGGACTGGTATCAGACATACGGGCTAATATCAAACTTAAGGACTTGATCTGAACTGGGCTGGGATGTCTTTTTAATATACAATTACTCTTTGATGTAAAATTCTCTCTTACACACAGATGAGTGTCTCTGGATTTGTTTCTCTAGAGCCTGGACTAACACAGTGCTAGAAGTGGTTAAAGTGCTTGGAGCTTTGAGTTGGAGCTTTGAGTCCACCCAGAGGTACCTCGGAACCGAAGCCATCTGATCTCCTGCAAAACCAGGCATTGAAATCCCTATGGAGCACTGGTCTCCTCTGATACACCTGGGGTGGTGATGAGTTGGAATTGACTTGATGGGGACATGTTCTAGTTTAGGGTGGGTGGAAGGAAGGTAAGGTGTGTGAATTTCCAATTAGTTCCCAGGCAAAGTCCCAGGGACCATTCTCTGCATGGCTGCTGATGTAGTTCTTCGTTATATGGAGAGAACTGCAGCCCACTTGCCCAGCCCCAGCCCGAGCCCCCTAAAGCTCAGTTTCTTCCTCCTAGCCCCTATACTCCACATTTTTGCACTCCTTCCACCACACCCATCATCCCTGTCTGCCTTCTGAGCATCTTGAAGGTTCTACCTAGGCCCTCTTCATCTTTGGAACGGGGCCACAGAAGCTGACCCGGCAGGAAAGACCGTGTAGGTGACCTTTAGAAAAGCTGATCAGATCCTCAGTGTGATAGGTAGGATTATTGTGCCAACCTGCCCAATAGAAACATGTGCGATTAATAAGGTCGCAGTTTGATTGTAGGGCAAAGAGATAAAGGACTCAACAAGCCCCACCCCTCTCTTTTTCTTGCTCTCTGGGGATCACACCAGTGTGCAGCTGCCTTAGCTAGTTTTCTGCCTTAACTTGTGAGCTACACTACCCATGGGACAGCCAACCCGTGGATCGTGTCACCAGAGCTGGCTAGTTTTCTGCCTTAACTTGTGAGCTACACTACCCGTGGGACAGCCAACCCGTGGATCGTGTCACTAGAGCTGGAGGTTTTTTTGAAACCTGCTTCCTCACACTGCTGGTGTGTACATCACCTGAGCTTCAGACTGTCTGATCCTGTTGTCTGGCATTGCTTGAGTTCAATAGCCCATCTGGCCTGCTTCGCTACATTCCTGAGCTGCTGACTATTGGTGACCTGCCTTACGTTTGCAGCCTGTGGCCAGACTGGCTGCATTGCCCAAGGGAAGATTCAGTTGTCTGCTTCCTTGCCTTGAACCCAGCAGCCCTCGTGAGTTGACTTCCAGTATATTAACTGTTCCATGGAAGTGAGTTGAACTGAGCCGTCTGTACTGCTGTGTGGACTAATTAGCTGTTCTATTCTTTGGGCTGTGTGTAGCTATATCTATGTATACACACAAAAAATATCATAAGTCTTCTGGTTTTATTTCTCAAGAGAACCCTGTCTAACACACTCAGCTTGAATTGTAGCTCAGGGACTGCGATAGTTTATTGTGCCAGACTGGCCGATAAACACAAGTAGGATTAACTGGAGGGCAGAGGGATAAATGGCTCGGTGAGCCTTGCCTTGCTTGTTCTGTGCCTCAGTTTAAAGGGGTACACTACCTGTGGGATGCCTAGCCTGTGGACTGTGTCGCTGTAAGTTGAGGTCCCTTTAAGCCCACACGATTGGAATGTTCATCTCTGGAGCTGGGGACCGACAGTTGATGACAATTGGGGACCTGCCTTGCTGTTTGCTGCCTGGATATATATATAGCCCAGCTCTCTCTACAGAAGGGGACTGGCAACTGGCAGCTCTCAAGCCTTAAAGGACTGCTAGTGTCTCACTGCTTTATAATTTAACTGTTAATTTCTTGTATTATCTATCTGTATATAATTTAATGGTTCATTTCTTGAATTATATATCTATCTTTATAAATATATTTGTATATAATTACTAGCAATCTGATTTGTCTTTCTAGAGAACACTGTCCAACACAGTGGCCCAGTCCGAAACACAGACAAAGCATGGGAGAGGCACTGTTATCTCTGGTATCCAGTCTGAAGACATCTCGCTCCACCAAGCAAAGGGGACTCAAGAAGCTGGGAAGAGGTTGCAATATAGGGGGTGGGGGGCATCTATGGAGCAAGATAGGAGGGTGAAGTGTCCCCTACGGGGAGGCTGCTAAGGTCCACAAGAGCCCAGTTAAAAAGTCCAGGCTCTGCCGCAGCAACCTGCCTGACTCTGAACCTGCCTGCACCATGTTCGCACCTCTTCTCTTTGCCATCAGTGGCGGTTGGTGGCCCTTACTGGAAGGCAGAAACCTCAGCAGCTGATCCTTCCACATCTCGGAAGTTCCGTTATCAGGAGATATTACACCAAGCTGATTAGACAAAGAGGAGCAAGCAGAGATGCCACACCAAATGGAGCCCCCCCTCCCCCCAAGGAACCAGGACTTCCTCCACAGGTGATGGACTGATTGTAGAGATTGTACCTTCTAAACTGTGAGCATCTGCTTCAGATGCTCCAAAACACTAAGACACATGTGCAGGAGAATCATTACTTCTCTCTATTCCAGGGCTCCAACCCATCACACCATGTCTACTGTGAAGGGCCAGCAAGTGGGCTGGGTAGCCGCTGTCAGGGGAGAAGCCATCCCAGGAGAGACCAAGGGAGATGAAGGGACAGAAGGAGAAGAGAATGAGTGACAAGCAAACTACCAGTGATTTTTGTTAAATTTTCAAATATATGGCTAAAAAAATGATTGTCTCATTCCCTTTCCCTCCTGAGAGCTGCCCTCTCCTAAAATGCAATTTGATCAAACCGCTGTTTTTCAAAGCTCGGCCTACGGAAGCTTTGTCCATGTTGGGCCACAGCCCCGCCCACCCTCACGTGAGTAGATGGACACAGAGCCTCTCAGGTTCTGCCAACAGCCTCACTTGAGTTGAGTGCTGACCTCCCGGCCATCCTAGGAGAATCGCCCCAACCCTAGATGCGCCTCCCAAGATCCCTCAGTTCACAGTACAGTTCGCTGTCACATGCTGGAAAGCCTGGGTGAGCTCGCCCAGGACCAACTTGTGCTTCCATAGGAACTGGCAGCCCAGCTGCTTCTGCTCAAAGTAGCTCTTGCCCGAGACACTGAGGCCGGCGGTGCTATCGACCTGGTCCACGTGGTGCTCTTTGCACAGGCGACAGAGCACGTTGCTGAGCAGCCCGCGCAGGGTGCGTGAAGTGTGGCTCAGACGGGTGTGCAGGTCCTGCGTGTTGGGGTTGAGGGCCTTCTGGGTCTGTTGGATGCCGTCCAGGGAGCTGATCATGAAGGTGACGATGTGGTGCAGGGCCAGCAGCTTGTCTTTCTCTGTGCTGTTGGCGTGGAAGGCTGGGAAGCTGGGCAAGCCCTTTTTGCAAAGCTTGTCAACTTGTTGGTGGAAAGGTTCTCCCTGGGCTGTGTTCTGAGAAGCAGAGGGCAGAGGGCAGGTGAGCAAGAAGGCAGGACTCAGAGTTCCAGCCCAGGAACCCACAACTGCAGACAGCAAGCCCTCGGGCCTCTGTTTCCCAGCCTGTGGCGGCATAGGGACCCAATGCCTTGTCCTGCAGGCATCGCAGGGTCGTCGTGAAGGCCAGGCAGGAATCTGGGTACTGACTTAGTGAGCCACCCAGAGGTCTGCCCTGGTGCTGATGGCTTCTGTGGGCATGAGGGTTTCCTGGGTGGTGCGTGTGGTTATCCCTCTAGGCGGCTCACTGTCAGCTTGGAGCTTCAAGCTCACCCAGAGGTGCCTGCAAAGAAAGGTTTCATGATCTGCTGCCCCCAAAGCAGCAGCCATTGCAAACCCCAACAGTACAGTTCTATTGGGACACACAGGGGGGCACTTCACTCATGCACACACACTGCCATTGAGTCAATTCTGACTCATAATGACCCTGTAGGGCAGAGTTGAACCACCTCTGTGAGTTCTCAAGACTGGGACTCTCTGTTTATTTATTATTAAATACTTTTATTGGGGACTTTTACATCTCTTATTGAAATCCATACATCCATCCACTGTGTCAAGCACATTTGTACATATGTTGCCATCATCATTCTCAAAAACATTTTTTTTTCTACTTGAGTCCTTGATATCCACTCATTTACACCTGTCCTCTCTCCCTCATGAACCCTTTTGTTTGTTTGCTTGGTTGGTTGGGGTTTTTTATTTGTGAACCCTTGATAAGTTATAGATTTTTATTTTCATATTTTACATAGTCCTCTGTCACCCTTCACCTACTTTTCCGTTGTTTGTCCCCCTGGGAAGGGGTTATATGTCAATACTTCCCCTTATCCTCCGGGTGTCTCCATTCTCGTTGTTTGACCTGAGTGGCTTATCTATCCCTGTGTTGTGGGCTCTTATCTATAGCAGTGTGCATGTTCTGGTCTAATCCAGTTTGTAAGGTAGAATTAAGGTCAAAATAGGGGTAGGAAGGAAGCATTAAAGGACTAGAGGAAAGTTGTACATTTTATCGGTGCTATACTGCACCCTGACTAGCTCATCTCTTCCTTGTGACCCTTCTGTAAGGGATGTCCAATTGTCTACAGATGGGCTTTGCATCTCCACTCTACTCCCACCCCCTACCCATTCACACTGCTATAATTTTGTTCTGGGTCTTAGATGCCTGATACCTGATCCCATTGATACCTTGTGATCACACAGGCTGGTGCGCTTCTTCCAAGTGAGCTTTGTTGCTTCTCGGCTAAATGGCTGCTTGTTTATCTTCAAGCCTTTAAGACCCCAGACAGTATATATTTTGATTGCCGGGCATCATCAGCTTTCTTCACTACGTTTGCTTATGTACCCATTTTGCCTTCAGTGATCCTGTCGGGAAAGTGAGTATCACAGAATGCTGGAGTCTTAGAACAAAGTGTTCTTGTGTTGAGGGAGTACTTGAGTTGAGACCAATGTCCATCTGCTATCTAATTCTTAACACATAGATATAAGTACATAGATCTATTTCCCTATCGTTATATATAAATATATTTACATATGCACATGCCTGTATTTAGACCTCTATAAATATCCTTTGCCTCCCTGTTCTTTCCTCTATTTCCTTTTACTTTCCTCTTGTCCCACTATCATGTTCCGCCTTGATTCAGGTTTAGCAATTCCTTGCTATTACACTGCCCTTGATTAAACCCCACTAAGCATCCTATGGCCTTCTTTCCATTGATTATAGTTCACTAGTTGTTCCCTTGTCCCTGGGTTGGTTGACCACCCCCTTCTTTCTCCCACCTCCCTTTCTCCTGTGTCCCCCCAGAACCATCGGTCTGGTTGTTTTCGTCTCCGAATTGTTTATTCTGCCTAATTTTTTTTTTGGTGAGGGGGTATAAAACTTCATTTTGTAATATATTTGATTATTAAAGCTTTTCTGTGTTTTTTAAATCATTTTATTAGGGGCTCATACAACTCTTATCACAATCCATACGTACATCAGTTGTGTAAAGCACATTTGTACATTCATTGCCCTCATCATTCTCAAAACATTTGCTTTCCACTTAAGCCCCTGACATCAGATCCTCATTTTTCCCTTCCTCCCCACTCCTCCTCCCTCATGAACCCTTGATAATTTATAAATTATTATTTTGTCATATCTTGCCCTGTCCAACATCTCCCTTCACCCACTTTTCTGTTGTTCATCCCCCAGGGAGGAGGTCACATATAGATCCCTGTAATCGGTTCCCCCTTTCCAACCCATCCTCCCTTTACCCTCCCAGTATCGCACTCACACCACTGGTCCTGAAGGGATCCTCCGCCCTGGATTTCCTGTGTTTCCAGTTCCTATCTGTACCAGTGTACATCCCCTGGTCAAGCCAGATTTGTAAGGTAGAATTGGGATCATGATAGTGAGGTGGGGGGAACATTTAGGAACTAGAGAAAAGTAGTATGTTTCATTATTGCTACATCACACCCTGGCTGGCTTGTGTCCTCCCCATGACCCTTCCTTAAGGGGATATCCAATTCCCTACAGATGGGCTTTGGGTCTCCACTCCGCACTCACCCTCATTCACAATGATATGATTTTTTTTGTTCTGATGATGCCTGATACCTGATCCCTTCGACACCTGTGATCACACAGGCTGGCGTGCTTCTTCCCTGTGGGCTTTGTTGCTTCTCAGTTAGATGGCCGCTTGTTTACCTTCAAGCCTTTAAGACCCCAGGCGCTATATCTTTTGATAGCCGGGCACCATCAGCTTTCTTCACCACATTTGCTTATGCACCCATTTGTCTTCAGCTATTGTGTTGGGATGGTGAGCATTATAGAATGCCAGTTTAATAGAAGAAAGTGTTTTTGCATTGAGGGAGTACTTGAGTGGAGGCCCAATGTCTATCTGCTACCTTAATACTAAACCTATAAATATATGCACATAGATCTATTTTCCCATCGTCATATATAAATATATCTACATATGTGCATGCCTTTATTTAGACCTCTGTAAATGCCCTTTGCCTCCTAGCTCTTTCCTCTATTTCCCTTGACTTTCCTCCTGTCCCACGATCAAGCTTAGACTTCATTTGGGTTTCAGTAATTTCTCTTGGTTACATTCCCCTTGATCACGCCCTACCAGGCCTCCTACAGCCTCCTCACCACCGATTTGGATCACTTGTTGTTCCCTTGTCCCTGGGTCTGTTAACACCACTACCTTTCTTCCCACCTGCCCCTCTCCCATGTCTCCCTGGAACTGCCGGTCCCATTGTTTTCTCCTCCAGATTGTTCATCCAGACTGTCTTATTTAGACAGACCTGCGGAAATAATAACATGCACAAAAACAAGACAGAACAAAACCAAGCAACAATATACAACAAAACAAAAAACCCAACAAGAAAGTAATGCTTGTAGTTAGTTCAAGAACTGTTGTTGGCCATTAGGAATGTTTTCCAGTTCATTCTGTTGGGACACCAAGCCCTGTCCCAAAGTCCACCTTCAGCATTCCCTGGGGACTTCGCTGCTCCATTTCCTTGCTGTTCTGTTGCACCCCCTTAGTCTTTTGCCTCAGTGTGGCAGCATCAGATTGGGCGCAATTCCCACAGTGTGTCTCCAGTGTTGTCCCCTGTAGGGCTATGGGTAAGTAAGGGACATCATGTCTCATACTGGGGCCAGCCATGTGGTCTTCTCTGTGGATTGATGCTCTGAACAGGAATATCGTCCTCAAGGCCTGGTGGGTCAGGATGTGCTCCACTCTCTCCTCCTCCCCCTTCATCTGCTCCTGGTCTGACATGTCCCTCTGCCAGATATGCAGATTCAGTGCTGTCCTCTGAAAGAAATTCTTATGGGAGGAGGGGCAGGTGTCCACATAGTTGGGATTGGGGCCGGGCCCTCTATCCTGCCTATCTTATCTAGATATACATGCAGAGACACTAAGTGCAAAAACAAACAAACAATAAACCAAAAACACAGGCAAAGCCAAGCAAGCAAAACAACAAATGAATACAAAACCAACAAAATAACAACGACGAAATAAAAACAAAATAACCACAACAAAAAGAAAGCCAAGGACCAAAAAAAGGAAAAGCCTATAACTCGTTCCAGGTCTGTTTTTTGATCTTTAGGAGTGTTTTCCAGTCGAGGCTGATGGGGTGCCACACTCTCTCCCAATTCTATTTTTGGTATTCCCTGGGGATTTCATCGCTTTGCTCCCCTTGCTGCTCTGTGGCATGCCCTTAGTGTTTCACCCCAGCGTGATTGGACACAATTCCCTCACTGTGTCCCCAGTGCTGTCCCCTGTAGCTCTATGGCTCAGTGAGCAATGTCTTGTCTTGCGGTGGGGCCGGCCCTATGGTCCTCTCTGTGCATTCTCTGCTCTGAGCAGGAATATCGAACTGTGACTCTTTAAAGGAGTAGAAAACCTCATCTTTCTCCCATGGAGAGCCTGGTGGTTTGAACTGCTGACCTCATAGTTACAGACCAGGACACCACCAGCGCTCCAATATGGCCACCGTGAGGCAGAATTAACTGGCAACCACTGGTTCTGCTTTCCCTTTCGTTGTCGTGAGCCCATGGAGAAGGAAAGACAGTCAGGATGCCTCATCTTCAAAGCCGCGCCCCCCCACACACACACACACACATCTCCTTTCACCCACCTGGGCCTCTCTCTGCACCCACGGTCCCCATCCACAGCACCTCACTGAACACCTTCTTTCAAGTCTTTCTGTATCTCCTCCATCTGCTTTCAGCTTCAAAGTATTCTCTCGCTGGCCACCATGCCCAGCCCAAATCAGTGCGCCTCTCCAGGTATCTGCATAACTTATGCTCACTGCTGCTGCCCAAGCCCACCCGCACTTGTTCCTCAGTCCCCTGCAACGGAAAGGCGTAACTTACATAGACAGCGAGGAGGGTGTCCGCGCCACGGTGGAGCTGCATCAGCTGGCTCCTGATCTGGGTCTTGATGTTGCTGGGACACGGGGCGTCCAAAGTGCAGGATGCATTGCCTGGCGTGCTCAGAAGGGGCTTCCCTCCCCCTAGATTCCAGTGCAGACCAAGCAGCAAGGACAGGAGTCCTAGGATCCTGCAGAAAGGCACCATGACGGATGTAGGGATGGACGCAGAGACTCAGCTCACACCGGATCTTCACCGGCAGCTCTGGGGCCAAGGTCTCACTCCCTCTGTCTCTCACTATCCCTGCTTCTCTCCATCTGCTTATATCTCCCTGCAGGATACCAGGTGTTCCTACCAATTGCATCCAAGACCTGGTCACACCTAATCATTCCACCCATTACTTCCATGAGTCAAAACCCTTCGAGTCCCTCTGACTCAAGAGACTCATCCCTCATCCTCCGATCCAGGAGGACCTGTCTTCCCATCTCTCCAGCTGGGTCAGCTGGGTCCACTCCCATAGGGACCCCATGGAGGGTAAGTGGGTGGGATCCTCCCAACCTTGCACCTCCTTCTGGTTCTGCAAGCCAGCTTCTTTACTTCTCTCTTTCCCAAATACAGCCCACCTCTGTACCTTCGTTTCTGTTTCTGGTCGCCTATGTCGATTCTTATTCATGGAGGCACCAGGCGTGGGGGCAGATCTGGGCTCACAGGCCAGGAACCCTGACTGCTTGTTCCATTGTAGAGACCAGACCTTTCTTCAGAAGAGCCTCCGGGTTGGCTCAAATGCTCAACCTTTCCGTTAGCAGCCCAGCACTTGAGCCTCTGCACCCCCCACGTAAGACTCCGCTGCCTAGTCATTCTAGGGGGTGCTGGTCTGGAAACATCTTTATCTTTAGCCAAGAACCCTGAGTCCCCTGGGGACCAGCCCCCTGGGGAGGCTTTCCCAGGCTTGACGACGTGAGTTCCTGGAGACAGAAAGGACATGAACATGAGGGGACACGGGCAGCGTCTCCTGGGAGCTGGGTGATGACAGGGCAGTTCTCTAGCCTCCCAGAGCCTCCATTTCCGCATCTTTTGTCTCAACGGGGACTAGAACCCAGCCCCCCTTCACAGAGGGGTTCACAGGCACTGAGGCCGAGTCAGGAAACGTATTTCAATGTGAAAAACCCAGGGCCTGCGTAGACTATGAGCGTGGGCATCTGGGGCTGCTGGTGTGGGGGGTTCCCATGTCCTCTGAGGCCTCACGACGTTTCAGATGGCAGAGAGGAGACCCGGCTGGGGACCTGGCTGCGCTGCCCCCTCTACCACATGGATAAGAAATGTACCTGCCAGGTCTCCTTGAGCCCTGGGACCAGGACCCTGAGTGAGCGGAGCAATCAGCTGGGAATGTCGTTCTCCCTGGTCCCCTGCCCCATCTGCCTGGCCTGTGGTCTTGGATCAGAGCTGTCAGAATCCTGCACACCCTGGGGGGAGTGGCCCTTTGTCCTGCCAGAAGGTACTAGTGCCTGAGAGTCACTCACTTTGTCCACCTCCTCCAGGAGTAAGCAGGCTGGGTTCATCCCAGGGGACATTCCTGTCTCCCTGCTCCGGGATCCTTTCAACGCCCTTGACAAGGACATAGACAGTGTTGCTCCTTCCTCCTCTTGACATCTCACAGATAAGAGGGCTGAGGTCACCCAGGAGGATCATCTACTCCTGTCACAGGAGGGGATGGGGCAGCGTCCAGGCAATAACCTCAGCTCCTGAGAAATGCCCGCTTCCTCCCAGTGACTGAATGTCCGCAATACCTGCTATGGGAGTGTCGTCCCTGCTTCCCAGCCTTCTGTTTTTCTTCCCAAGGCAGGACAGAGACCACAACCACTGCCCTCTCATCTGGAAGTTCCCCAGACTGGGATGGGTGGGGGAGGGGAGGGCAAGAACTCAGGAATGGAGTCCTGCTGACGGGCCATCGGGATGCATCATTCCCACCCTTTCTGGCTTGTCACCCAGGATGTCATGGTGTGACACTCAGGATGACTGGGGTGGAGACCAGGAGGACACAGAGAGTTAGATGACCCTGCGACCCACTGGTCTACACTTGGGAACCATCATGCTCTCCCTCGCTGACTGTGGCATTTCTTTTGTTTGCTCTAGTTTCCCGATAAGAAGCCCTGGTGGCGCAGTGGTTAAAATGCTCAGTCGTTCACCCAAAGGTTGGCGGTTCAAACCTCATCAGCCATGGTGTGAGAGGTGGGAGCACGGGGGCGGGTGGGGGCATGCAGAAAAGATGTGGCTGCCTTCCTCCGAAAAGGGAACAGTTGCGGACGCCCCATTGGGACCGGTCTCCTCTGTCCTGTAGGGTGACTGGGAGAATGAACTAGAGCAACGGATTTCGGTCCCCAAGTACAGCTTGCTTTGGGCCAAGCCTTCCTCTTGTCTGAGATGAGTGGTACGGACACATGGGACAGGGGGTGTGGCTGGCCAGGGAGTGAAATCCAGCCAGCTGGACCAGGAGGACCAAGAGGTGGTCATCCAGGTGGCCTGGTGCTGTTCTTTAGAGACCCATCTTGAGGGTTCCCTGAGCCTTGAGATAGTATCATTACTCCAACTTTCTGCCCCAGGGGCTCTTCTACCTCCATCCATACTTACCAACCCATCCTGGGCAGATGGTCAACAACTTGTGATCCCAGACTTTTCATTGAGTCCTGGGTGGCAGCCTGCAGAGATTGGTCAATAAGCTATGAAAGTGAGGGAGCTGTAGCTCCGTGCCAATCACATGGCTGTGGCCTTCTGAGCGGGGATGGGTAAATTCATGGCCCTGGTGGGAGGGCCATGCTGTGACAATGACCAAGAGCAGCACATCACACAGAGATCTCCTAGAGAGCTGTAAGAGAAGTAGGGAACAAGTGAGGTGGCAAAGAGCTATAATCTGGACCAAAGATTGGTGCACTAAAGACTTTAGGAGACTCTGAAGTGACACTCAGTGGTGACAGATGGCAGGGCCAAGAGGAGTCTGCCTTGAGGGGACGACAGAGTGGCAGCCTGTGTGGCTGAGAGGAGCTGGAAGAGCTGTCCTGCTCTGAGAAAGAAAGGCACTGGCTACTGATCCTGAGTCGAAGCATGTTGGTCCTGTTCTAAGCTTCACCTTTGTGTTAGTCTGAGTACATTAGAGAAACAAATCCACAGAAATTCATGTATAAGAGAGAGTGTTACATAAAGGGTTCGTGAACATCAAGAAAACATCCCAACCCAGTGCTTCCCAAGTCCAACATTATTAGCCCATATGTCCGACACCAATCCACAAAGTCCTCCTTCATCTCACAAAACACATACTATGATGCTGACTGCAGAAGGAAAGCTGAGTCAATGAACGTGTAAGCATCTCAGTGCTGGTAGAGGTTTCCACAAGGCTGCCCCAGTACCCAGGGCTGGCTCGGAGTGGGTCCATGCGGCTTCTCCTTGGGGATGACTTGCAGGAAGTGAACCTTGCCAGCTGAAGCAGGAAACTGGCTAAGGCAGCTGCACCTTATTCCAACCATCAGAAAGCAAGAGACCCAAGAACTAGAAAGGGGAGGCTCACTGAGCCATTTATCCCTCTGCCCTTCAATCAATGCCACATGTGTTTATCGGCCAGGTTGACACAATAAACTTTAACTATCTCAACCCTCTTGTTTGCTTAATAAACCAATTACCTGTCCGTCAGTCTGTGAGTTCTGTGCAGCAGTGTCAGAATTGGGCTTAAAAAAAAAGGACAACTTGGAGAGTGGAGATTTATCTGATCTGCACCCCAGGGGGTTGGCTTCATACGGATACTGATCCTAATCATTGTTCTAAAACCCTGAGGTTCATGGTTGTTCATCTTTAGAACCTGAGCACAGGACCTGACACTGGAAAGTGTTCATGAATAAAGAAGAATTCATTCCGAAAAGCTGCTCAGATCCCAAGAAGATTATGGCTGGGGTCAGGGGTCAGGGTGAGCTCCAGTGCAGAGTGGAGGGGAAACGTTTGAGGCTACTCCAGAGCCCCATTCATGGCCATCCAACCAATTCCAACCTAGCTTGTTCCCACCAAAGAAAGGGTCCCAGGAGGCTGGGTAGAGATCCTAAGTGCAAGAGCCTCCCTGAGACTGGAAGGAGGAAGTGTCCCCTTCAGGGGGGCGTGATTCCGAGCAGGTCCTGAACTTGCCTGCACCACATTGTCTCTCAGTTGGACTCTTTGCCATCCATAATGACGGTGTTAGTCCGGATGGACTAGAAAAACAAATCAAGAGACACTCGTATGTGTATAAGAAAGAGCTTTATATCAAGAGTAATTGGACATTAAGAAAGCCTCCCAGCCCAGTCCAGATCAAGTCCATAAGTCCGATATGATCCCACATGTCCAATACCAGTCTGTAAATTCCTCTTGAGATTCACGCAACACATGCAATGACACCAAATACAGGAAAATCACAGGACAGTGGGTGGAAAGTCTTGTGGATCCAGTGTGGCTTGTCAACAGGAAGATGAACCAGAGAGTAAGAGTGTGTCCCGCCTCCAGGGAGGAACATAGGAGTTCCCAAAATCCTCAGGAGAAGGCCATGCCCACACAGAGACCTGATGGACAGGCCAGACTCCACCCTTTCACAAGTTGACAAGAGATTATGTAAGTGTCACATGATCTTGGTCCATTCTTGAAGATGGAGGATCTTGGCTGTTGATTTCTTTTCTGGCTCTGAAATTCCATGGAGGGGAAAGCATGACATCTGGACCTAAAGAGGTGGCCCTAGCTGACCTTCTGTACACTATGCCAGTGTGACACTGGACAAGTCACTTTACTTTCTGAGCCTCAGTGTCTTCCTCTTTTAAATGGGGATGATGAGTCATGGGGATACAATAGGAAGTGAGCGAGTTGCTGAGGGTGAACAAGCTGACTTCGTGTAAGACATCAAATACTTGAATACACAGCTGTGCCTTTTCCTAAAAGATCTCAACGGGTTCCTGGAAGGTTTGCTGTGCTTAGTTCTACTCTGGGAGCACGTGGCTGGGGACCCCACCCTCATGACTCCTACCAAGGCCAAGTGCAACCCAAGGCCACAACCAAACATCGCATTCCTGACTGAGATGAAGGCCCAACTGATGAAGCTTGACGGTAGTTCCAGCAGCCTCCTAGCCCTCTATGTAAGTACCTCGCCGAGAGCTCTGTGCCTGAGAAAGGACAGGGCAAGGCTGGCCTTGCTGGACTGGGCAGAATTACTCCAGACAGCAGTAGAAGCTGCGCTGGCAGGGACTGGGGACAGGGGCAGCGGGCCAAAGAGGGGATCTTGTGGGAGCTGGAAGGGAGGGTCAGGGCAGAGCTGGGATGAAAACGTGTGGGGCTTGGCCCTGGAGGCACCATGTGCACTGAGAGGCAGGTGGAGGTACACCCAAGAGGAAAAGAGAGCTCTGTTGATGGAGACGCTAGGTGGTGGGTGCACAGTGATGCCCAAGTGGGTGAGAGGGACCGCGTGTGTGGTCCAGCTCAGAAGATGAGGCATGCTGGTAGTCATCTTTTTCCATATGCCCATGATAACTCAAGAGATTAATTCTGATTCTCAGGGATTCATACACCTGAGTCGATCCGTACTCCATAGGGCTTGTGAGGGCTGATTGTTCCCACCCCAAACAGATCACCGACGTTTTCTTCTGAGGCTCCTCACTGGCTGTGTATGTTCCAAGTTTGGCCCACCTCACCCCAGGCCCTGACACCACCCTCATCTAGGAGAAGTACCTTTTCCCCACCCTCCTGCCCTCTCCCAGGACAGCCCCACTCAGCTGGTGCTCAGGCAGCGATGTTCTCAGCTCCCAGCTCCAGCTCCCCCATCAATATACACTGGAAAATGGACCTTTTATTTTATTTTTAACAGCATTCCTCCTGTATAAGAATAAATATTTAATATAAATCCTTGACTGCATAAAAATAATCCTTCAGGTTTCTGAGGGAGGGAGGGAGGGGGAGGCAGAAAAAAAATGAGGAGCTGATATCAAGGGCTCAAGTAGAAAGAAAATGATGGAGGCTGGCCCCAGCACCAAATATTAAGCGGATGCCTGCCCCTCCCCCCAGAAGAATGTGTTTCAAAGGATGACATTGATTCTGCAGCTCCGGGAGAGGGACATATCTGATTGGAGTACACGGGAACAGATGAAGGGGGAGGAGGAGAGAGTGGCCCACCAGGCCGTGAGGATGATGTTTCCAATTAGAGCAGTCAGTCCACAGAGAGGACCACATGGCCGGCCCCACTATGAGACATGATACCCCTCACTGACCCATGGCCCTGCAGGGGACAGCACCGGAGACACAATGTGCGAATTACACCTGACCTGATCCCACCACACCGAGGCAAGGCACTGGGGCAGTGCAGCGAAACAGCAAGGGAATGGAGAGGCAAGGTCCCCAGGGAACGCTGAAAGTGCACTTTGGGGCCAGGGTGTGGTGCCCCAACAGACTGGACTGGAAAACACTCCTAAAGGCCAACAAACGATCCTTGAGCTAACTACAAGCTTTTCTTTCTTGATGTGTTTTGTTTTGTTCTTTGTCAGTGGTTTGCTGTTGTTGTTTTATTGTATATTGTTGCTGTTTTCCTCTGTCTTGTTTTTGTGCATGTTATTATCTCCACAGGTCTGTCTAAATAAGATAGGCTGGATGAACTATCTGGAGGAAAAACAACAGGACTGACAGTTCCGGGGGTACATGGGATGGGGAGGGTGGGGGTAAGGAAGTGGTGTTAACAAAACCAGAGACAAGGGAAAAACAAGGGATCCTAATTGGTGGTGAGGTAGGAGTGTCAGGTCTGGTAGGGAATGATCAAGGGTAAGGTAAAAAAGAGGTGTAGCTGAAACCCAGGTGGGGACGGAGCATGATAGTGGGACAGGAGGAAAGTCAAGGGAAATAGAAGAAAGAGCTAGGAGGCAAAGGGCATTTATAGAGGTCTAGACAAAGACATGTATATATGCAAATATATATATGAGGATGGGGAAATAGATCTATGTGCCTATATTTATAGGTTTAGTATTAAGGTGGCGGAAGGACCTTGGGCCTCTACTCAAGTCCTCCCTCAATGCATGAATACTTTCTTCTATTAAATTGGCATTCTATGATGCTCACCCTCCTGACACAACCACTGAAGCCAAAGCGGGTGAACAAGCAAATGTGGTAAAGAGAGCTGATGGTGCCCGCCTATCAAAAGAGATAGTGTCTGGGGTCTTAAAGGCTTGAACATGAACAAGCGGCCATCTAGCTCAGAAGCAACAAAGCCCACATGGAAGAAGCACACCAGCCTGTGCGATCACGAGGTGTTGAAGGGATCAGGTATAAGGCATCATCAGAAAAAAAGAAAATCTTACCATAGTGAATGAAGGGGGAAGTGCAGAGTGGAGACCCAAAGCCCATTTGTTGGCCACTGGAGATCCCCTCGCACAGGGGTCTAGGGGAGGAGGTGGGTCAGTTGGGGTGTGGTGTAGCACCGGTGAGGAGCACGGCTTTCCTCCAGTTCCTGAATGCTTCCTTCCCCACCCCACCCCGCCCCCCACCAACTACCATGACCCGAATTCTACCTTTCAAGTCTGGACAGAGCAGAGGATGTACACTGTTGCAGATAGGAGCTGGAGGCACAGGGAATACAGGGCGGATGATACCTTCAGGACCAGGGGTGTGAGGGGTGATACTGGGAGGTTAGAGGGTGAGTGGGTTGGAAAGAGGGAACCGATTATAAGGATCTACCTGTGACCTCCCCCCTGGGGAATGGGCAACAGAAAAGGGGGTGAAGGGAGATGCCAGACAGGGCAAGATATGACAAAATAATAATTTCTAAATTATCAAGGGCTCATGAGGGAGGGGGAAGTGGGGAGGGAGGGGGGCCTGGAATGATGCTAAAATAAAAAAAACCTTTGTACCCTCTGAAAAGAAATCACTGCCACTCTTAATTCCAGGGCTCCAACCCCTCATGCTGTGTCCACTGTGGAAGGCCAGCAGGCAGGCCTGGAGCCCCTCTGTCGGAGGACAAGCCACCCTCAAGAGGCTAAGGGAGAAGAGGGGCAAGTGGCAGAAGAGGAGAGACGAACGCACCATGCCAAACATGTCCATGATCCCTGCGCTCAGAACCAAGTGCTCAGTCTCTCTACCTGCTAGTCTTCTTACTGAACCAGCAGTGTCATTTCAGAATGACTCCGCGGCCCCATCCCCTCTGCTGAGGCAACCCTTGCCTCCAGAACCATCTTTGTGAAACCAGTTGGGGAGAAATTCCAAAAAAGGAACATCATGGCTTAAAAAAAAAAAAAAGAAGAAAGAAAGAAAGAAAATTCAAAAATCACCCGAAACACCAAACTTAGCGGTCTGATAAAGACTGGTAGAACCCTTAAGACGGTGGCTCTCAGACACCCTTCGAGATTGACCCAGCTTCCAACCGAGCATCCGGCTAGTCGTCCAAGATCCAAAGAGCCACCTTTGCCCGAAAACAAAGCTCAGAGGGCAGGATGGTGAGGGAAAAACAAGGAACGGCAGTGAGAGCCACCGGGAGGAAGTGCGGCCAGTGCTGTTCCATGGGAGAGATTGCAACTGATGTCACCAAGCCAAATGGGTCTAAATCGTTTAATGGAAAGGCTCATTTGCAACCAAACCACACGCAAAAAGAGTCCACGCTTAGAAGGCCTGGGCCAGCGTGGCGATGAGTTCCTTGTACTTCCACAAGCACTGACAGCCCAGCAGCTTCTTCTGGAAAATGTCTTTCGGGGTTCTCAAGCCAGGGAGGGGGTGCGATTTGAGCCCCTCATCCTCGCAGTGCAGGTAAGTCAACACTGTGTCGCGAAGCTCATGCAGGCTCTGCGCGGTGGACGACAGGCTATGAAGGAGATTCTTGTTGTTGGGGTTCAGGGCCTTCTGGTCCTGCAGGATGGTGTTCAGGGAGTTCTCAAAGTACAAGGTGATGTGGACCACATCCGCCCACTTGTCCTCCTCCATGCCGTCCTTCCGGAAGGGTGGGAAGATCTGCTGGTTTCGATTGCACAGCTTCTCCGCTCTACTGGGGAATGGCGCTCCCTGGGCCTTGTTCTGGAGGAGGAGGAGGAGAAGGTAGAGGGGTGGTGAACAGAGAGGTAGGAAGCAGTGTTCCCACGGAACCACCCACCCTTGCAGCGAGTGGTTGGACTTCCTGCCCACGGCCTCTGGCATGGGGAACCAACTCCTGGCCCCCTGCAGGCATCTCAGGATCATCAGTGAGTGCCAGATGGAAATCCGAGTGTAAAGGCACAGTTTAAAAAAAAAATCAATCACGACCGTTGTTATGATTGCTGATTTGGGAATTAGGGTTCCCGGAGTGGTGCAAATGGCTATGGAGATTTGTGTCCACCCAGCGGAGCCTCGGAAGAAAACGTCGGTGATCTGTTTTGGGGTGGGAACAATCAGCCATCACAAAGCCTATGGAGTACAGATCGACTCAGGTGTGTGAATCCCTGAGAATTAGAATCAATCTCTTGAGTTATCATGGGCATATGGAAAAAGATGACTACCAGCATGCCTCATCTTCTGAGCTGGACCACACACGCGGTCCCTCTCACCTACTTGGGCATCACTGTGCACCCACCACCCAGCGTCTCCAACAACAGAGCTCTCTTTTCCTCTTGGGTGTACCTCCACCTGCCTCTCAGTGCATGTGGTGCCTCCAGGGCCAAGCCCCACACGTTTTCATCCCAGCTCTGCCCTGACCCTCCCTTCCAGCTCCCACAAGATCCCCTCTTTGGCCCGCTGCCCCTGTCCCCAGCCCCTGCCAGCGCAGCTTCTACTGCTGTCTGGAGTAATTCTGCCCAGTCCAGCAAGGCCAGCCTCGCCCTGTCCTTTCTCAGGCACGGAGCTCGGCGAGGTACTTACATAGAGGGCTAGGAGGCTGCTGGAACTACCATCAAGCTTCATCAGTTGGGCCTTCATCTCAGTCAGGAATGCGATGTTTGGTTCTGGGCTTAGGTTGCACTTGGCCTTGGTAGGAGTCATGAGGGTGGGGATCCCAACCCCGCGCTCCCAGAGTAGAGCAAAGAGCAGCAAGCCGCCCAGGAACCTGCCGAAGCGCTTCATGATCAGGATGGTGGCTGGAGCTGTAGGCCTCGCTCAATGCACGATGTCTCTTCTCCTGGGGCTCCGGGTCCTTCTGGCTTCCTTGCTTCCCTCTGCCTTCTTGTAGATGGCTGCTGTCTCCTGAGTCAAGAGTCAAGGCCGGGGGCAAGGGTTGAACTCTTCCCGAATTGCTGCCTTCAAGGAAAACACAAGCCCTATCTCCCTATCTCCAGGGAGAAACCAAATTCCTGAGCATTTACTACGACATGTTCAGCTGCACATAGCAACTCAAATGTCCCCAGGTGGTCACTCCGGTGGCCTATTGTACTCCGCATTGGCCTGTTGACTGCCTAGCTGATCCAAATAACAAGACACGCCTCGGAGGAAAGATCGGCAGAGCGCTCCTTTCTCTGTTCCTAAAGGCTTTGCGTTGCAGAAACCCTCCGAGCTGGTTCCACCCTGTCCTGCAGGCTTGTGATGAGTTGGAAGCACGCAATGATCTGCGGGGAAGGGGGTGGATTTTGAGGCCCCTGTGGGAACCATAAGTGAGTATGGAGGATCCTTTGATGTTTGTCCTCTCCCTCCTAAACCTGTAAACTGATTGAGGGAGTTTGTTTTTTTGTGCCAATCTGGCTGATAAACACATGTGGGTTTAATTGAAGGGCAGAGGGATAAATGGCTCAGTGAGCCTCCCCTGTTGAGTTCTCGGGTCTCTTGTTTTGTGATGGTCGGACCAGGGTGCAGCTGCCTTAGTCAGTTCCCTGCTTCAGCTTTCAAGACTCACTTCCTGCAAGACATCCCTGCGGAGAAGCCACATGGGCCTACCCCAATGCAGCCCTGGGTGCTGGAGCAGCCGTGAGGAGACCCCTGCCAGTGCTGAGATATTTACACATTCACTGACTCAGCTTTCTGCCCGCAGTTGGCATCATTGTGTCTGTTTTGTGAAATGGAAGAGGACTTTGTGGATTGGTGGTGGACATATGGGTTAATGTTGGATTTGTGGGCTTGGGCAGCACTGGGTTGGAATGTTTTTCTTGATGCGCACTTAACATTTATATAACTCTCTGTTATACTTAAGTTTCTGTGGATTTGTTTTTCTTAAGTACCCAGATTAACACAACGATTCTAGATCCTACCACCTGGCAACTGGTCCCCAATTTGGACCTTCCCCAAATGTGGCCATTTTCCTACCTAGGAGTCTTCATTTCACCCTCGTCCATCTCTCTCTCTCTCTCTCTCTCTCTCTCTCTCTCTCTCTCTCTCTCTCTCTCGGCTTTAAAATGATGTTTACCTATAGGATGGTCATGTTCTCTCTTTTAAAAAAAAGTTTTATTGACATACAATTCACATGTCCTACATTTCAGTATTTCCATCATATTCAAGCATTGTCCCATGATTACTACACGCAGTTCTAGAACATTCTCTTCCCTCTTGTGTGCATTGTTCTCAGCTCCCCATTTCTCTACAGCTTTCCTTGTGCCCCCCAATAAGCTATCCATCCAGTGACCATTGACATAGATTTATGCTGGATTTCATATACTGGAAAACATACCGAACTGCCAGCAAAAAATAAATAAAATAGTAATAACAAAATAAACCAGGGAAAAATCTCCAATGAAAAGTAAAGCAAGCTTTATTAAAAAAATTAGAACAAATTCAAAAATTAGAACAAATTTAACCTAACTACGTCTGCCGTAATCGAGTTTGCAATGCTCTCTGTTTCATCATAAGCCCATACGCCTCCCTCGACTAGGGTCAGCACCCCCTTTGTGTCTTATCTTAGATTCTCCCACCGCCCCCAAGACTCCCTCACCTCCCACACTCACCCTCACCGCCCTGGAGTTGATCCCAATGCCTAGCGGGCCTGTAGGACACAGTAAAACCGCCCCATGGGCTTTCAAAAATGTTCACATCTGTAGAAAGCCTCATCCTTCTCCCCCGGAGAGCTTGGTGGTTTCTAACTTGTGACCTTAAGGTTAGCAGTCCAGCACGTAACCACTACCCGACCAGGACTCTCCGCCTAGCTAGGAAGTCGGCCATGGTAATGGGACAGAACCTTGTAGTAACTGAGATCATGGGTCTCCCGATGGAGACGAGATGGAGATTAACAGTGTCAGTCCCTGAGGAGCAGTGCTGCCAGCACAGTAGCAAAGCAAAGTTTGCTCACATGTTGGGAAAATTAGCCTTTCCTGGGGGAACTTCCAGCAAGATGGCAGACTAGGAAGATGCCCTCTACAGATCCGATTCCAACCAGGACACAGGAACCAAGTGAATCGCTGGCTGGCTTGACCCAGCACAGTTAGCCTCAGCTCCTGGCAGTCAGGACCAGCTCAGTGATGGCTGAGGATGAGAAAGGCAGGACCTTCCCTGGTTCCCCCTCCCAGCCCTCAGCCTCACACACCTCACCAGAGCTGTGTCCTTACGGATCAAGCCCCTGATGCATTGCCCCCCCACCTCCAGAGGGGTGTGCATCTGACTCATCCCAACATAAGAAAGTGCAGTACCAACCAAGCCTCCTGATGCCTGCGAGCCGGGTGGGCAACAGTTCTTTCCAGAACCGCTTGCCTTGCTCCCAGCTGCCCTTTGAGCCCTCAGGAGGTCGATTGGGGAACAAGCGCCCTGACATCAGAGCCCATCGGGGTCTGCACAAGCTACTTGAGGATCAGATCCTTGCTCCTGTATAACCAGGCGGGCAGGAACGCTTCCCATGGGCCTTCCTCCCTCCTCACCCTGCCCGGCTCTGTGAACATTTGGTGGGCAGAGGGGGCCAGCCCTCCACAAGTGTGTCTTCTCGGAGTCCTGTGCCTGCCTGAATTTTCTCCTTTTCTTGTTTCTGTTTCCTTCCCCTGTTGATTGTTCTTTCTCTGCTTTCCTTTTTACTTTCTTCCCTTCTGCTCCTCTTTTCTCCTTGGCCCTCCCCTCTTTAGCCGTTTCCTTACTGTTCTCTCCGCTCTCCTCTTCCCTCCTCTTGCTACTAGTGGTTTTCCTTTACCCTCCTTCCCTTTCCTCTGTCTTTAATTAACTCTCTTTTCCCTCGTAGTAAGTCAATTGGTGTCTTGCTCTTGTGTGCTGGCTTTCTCCTGCTCGGTGGTGGTGGTGGTGGTGGTGGTGGTTTGGGCTTTTTGCTTTTTCCTCTTTTAATTATTTTCTTTTTTGGTTGCTGTTGAGTTTTGCTGTTTTCCCTCTTGGTTTTTGTGTTGTTTTTCTTGTCCCACCGCATACACGACAGTCCCTGTCTAGCTTAGTCAGAGTCGTGTTCCCTGCGGTCACAACGGCACTGTAGCTCCCGGGAAAATGAAACGCGGCAATACCTCAGTTGTCAAACTCATTCCGTTCCCTCTTCGTGTTCCAGCGCCACAAATTCGAGAGCTGAGCATATTTTTCCCATGAGAAATCATGGAAAACCGAACAGTTGATTATGAGGCCCCGGAATTACGCTTACAAATTCATTTTTTCTAAAACGATAACACAAATTTAACAGCCCTAGGTTGTGGAAATACCCTCTAAAATATCTAAAACATGATAAATACAGCACATTACATATCAAAGCACAGTAGAGTCAATAAAACTAACTTATTGTTCATTATGCTTTGTTGTTTTAAAAAACAAAACATGGTTTTTCAGAATGGTAGACTAACATGGGCTTCACGTTAAAATCCCCACTAGTGGATAAATATGGTAGCCAACTAAAAAGGAGGAGGGAAGGGGGGGGGGGAGAAAGAAAGAAAAGAAATGGGTAGCAGGGGCACAGGGCACTAACCCACCCAAGGGGAGGATATTGTTTATATCTCAACGGAGAAAAAGGGCCCAGACTTCAACCCAGTGCTCCAAGATGTGAATGCAACATTCTGGCATGGAGTAGGGAACCAGTGGAGAGGATTGAAGGGCCAGCCCCAATCCCAACTACGTGGACATCTGCCCCTCTCCACAGAAGAATTTATTTCAGAGGACACCACTGAATCTGCAGCTCAGGGAGAGGAACATGTCTGATCAGAGCACATGGGAACAAATGAAGGGGGAGAAAGAGAGTGTGGAGCACATCCTGGCCCATCAACCCTCGATGACGAGATTCCCGCTCAGAGCAACCAATCCACACAGAAGACCATATGGCCGTCCCCACTATGAGACACGAAAACCCTCACTGACCCATAGCCCTACAGGGAACAACACTGGACACAGTGTGGGAATCGCACCCCATCTGATCCCACCACACTGAGGTAAAATACTAAGGGCGTGCAACAGAACAGCAAGGGGAGCAGAGCAATGAAGTCCCCAGAGAATACCAAAAATAGACTTTGGGACCAGGGCTTGGCACCCCATCAGGCTCAACTGGAAAACACTCCTAAAGGCCAACAAACAGTCCTTGAACTAACAACAAGCTTTTATTGCTTGTAGTTGTGTATTGTTTTGTTTTTTGTCATTGGCTTGTTGTTGTTTTGTTTTCTTTTGTTGCTTGGTTTTGCTCTGTCTTATTTTGTGCATGTTATTATCTCCACAGGTCTGTCTAAATAACATAGGCTGGATAAACAATCTGGAGGAGAAAACAACAGGACTGACAGTTCCGGGAGGACATGGGGTGGGGGGGCGGCTGGGGGAAAAGGAAGTGGTTAACAAACCCAGGGACAAGGAAACAACAAGTGATACAAATTGGTGGTGAGGAGGGTGTGGGAGACCTGGAAGGGTGTGATCAGGGGTGGTGTAGCCGAGAGGAATTACTGAAACCCAAATGAAGGCTGAGCATGATAGTGGGACAAGAGAAAAGTCAAAGGAAATAGAGGAAAGAGCTGGGAGGCCAAGAGCATTTATAGAGGTCTAAATAAAGGCATGTACATATGTAAATATATTTATATATGACGATGGGGAAATAGATCTATGTGCTTATATTTATAGGTTTAGTATTAAAGTCGCAGATGGACATTATGCCTCCACTCAAGTCCCCCCTCAATGCAAGAATACTTTGTTCTATTAATCTGGCATTCCATGATGCTCACCTTCCCGACACAACCACTGAAGACAAAGCAGGTACATAAGCAAATGTGGTGAAGAAAGCTGATGGTGCCCGATTATCAAAAGATATAGTGTCTGGGGTATTAAAGACTTGAAGGTAAACATGCAGCCATCTAGCTGAGAAGCATAAAGCCCACATGGAAGAAGCACACCAGCCTGTGCGATCACAAGGTATCGAAGGGATCAGGTATCAGGCATCATCAGAACAAAATATCATATCTTTGTGAATGATGGGGAGTGAGGAGTGGAGACCCAAAGCCCATCTGTAGGCCACTGGACATCCCCTTATGGAAGGGTCGCGGGAAGGAGAGGAGCCAGTCAAGGTGCAATGTAGTAATGATGAAACATACAACTTTCCTCAAGTTCCTGAATGCTTCCTCCCCCGCCCCCCTCCCTACTATCATGATCCCAATTCTACCTTACAAATCTGACTAGACCGGAGGATGTACACTGGTACAGATAGGAACTGGAAACACAGGGAATCCAGGGCGGAGGATCCCTTCAGGACCAGTGGTGAGAGTGGTGATATCGGAAGGGTAGGGTAGGGTGGGGGTGGAAAGGGGGAACCGATTACAAGGATCTACATATACCTCCTCCCTGGGGGACGGACAACAGAAAAGTGGGTGAAGGGAGACGTCAGACAGTGTAAGATATGACAAAATAATAATTTATAAATTATCAAGGGTTCATGAGAGATGGGGGATAGGGGAGGGAGGCGGAAAAATGAGGAGCTGATGCCAGGGGCTTAAGTGGAGAACAAATGTTTTGAGAATAATGAGGGCAACGAATGTACAGATGTGCTTTACACAATTGATGTATGTATATGTGTGGATTGTGCTAAGAGTTGCATGTGCCCCTGATAAAATGATTGTTTTAAAAAATCCACACTAGCATTCCCACACAGCAGAGTGCGCATGTCTTTCCCAGATTTGTGGTCTGATTGAGCATTCCAAGACACCTCCCCCACCCCAACCCGCCCGCCCCACAGAGTCCGGTTTATCTCAGTTGAACACTTGTTGGGGAACGAAATCCTCAGGCTCTACATATTAGGAATTTCTGCCACAAATTGATCGGCGCCGTTTGTATTTGCCCTCGCCCCTTCCCCGGGCGCACGCACGGTGCGTGACTGTTCTCTTGGATTTTCCAACCAGCCATGGCGGGCTTTGAACACGTGGCGCGGCTCAGCACTCGCTCCGGCAACGCTTTCCATCCAGTCGCCAGGGACGCTTTCAGCCTGCTCACTTCTCACTGTCTCAGCCACGCTGTCAACACCGAGTTGTTTCTGAGGGATCCAAAGTAACAGTAACTTTTCAGTCTTTTTGATGGCCTGGGTTCTTTGTTGCAGTGTTAAAGATTTTATACATTTTGATACATTAATCACTTTAATCACCATTTTCCCCAAAAAAATGTTGATCATGTCGACTTAGTCATGTTGTCTTCAGCCGCCAAATCAGACAAGCGGTGACCTGATTCGAATTTCCCGATGACGTCTTCCCTTTGTTTTACTGTTGGTATCACTAACTTTCTGTGGAGCCATGACTACGATGTTTTAGCAAATGAAATGCAAGAGAAAGCGCAGTCACAAATGCTTCCATGCAGTAGCACACGCCCAATATGTTGTCTGAGCAGGAGCAGAGCTTAGACCGACGTGTCCCCCGCCCACTGTGTCCGTGGTCAGACTTGACCCTTGTATCTGTGACTCACTCTTGACCTTTACAGATTTTGTTAAGTGGGGTTTGGGGTTTGGCTATCAAGCAAAGTTACCAAAACCGAGCAGATTTTTTTCTGAGCCTGGCTGTTCAAGTCGCGGAAAGCTTGGGCTGGGGGCTGTTCTACAGCCAAAGTATCGCTGTATTCGACAACTTCCACATTTGCTCCATTTCTTATGACGTCGTCTGCTTAGCCAGTCATGGACGTTTTTGTTTTCTTTACGTGGACTCAATTCGTACTTCAGCTTTGGATCCTCTGCAGTCAACAAACACGGTTGTATCACCTGCCTCTCACAGGTTGTTAATGAAGCTACCTCCAATTCTGATATTTTGGTTTTTCTGCATGTAGCCCAGCTTCTTGGATTATTTGTTCAACGAACAAATTGAATAAATATGGTGAGAGGATATGAGGGGGTACGCCCCCAAAACGGATTTTTTTCAAAGCCATGTATCTAAATTTTTTTACAAACAACTTTCCCCACGTTCAAAGTACTTCCCACTACACGTAATGCATTCGTCAAACCAACAATTCCTTTCTTGCAAACATTTTTCAAACTCCTCTGTTTGGATGGCTGACCGCACCTCCCTCGTTTTTTTTCTTCACCTTCTACATCGCCAAAGCACTGTCCTTTCTTGTCCCTCTTCATTCCTGGAAACAACAAGAAGTCGCATGGAGCAAAGTCAAGTGAGTAAGGTGTGTGGGGCAAGAGAGTCATGCTGCTTTTTGCCAAAAGCTGGAGCACTGAGATGGCTGCATGAGCAGGTGCATTGTTGGGTGGCAAAACCAGTCCCCGATCTGCCACAAATCAGGCCTGTTTTGTTTTACACTGTTGGACAATCTTTTCAGAACCACTAAATAGAAAGCTTGATTAACCATCTGATCTGGTTAAACAAACTCCAAATGCACTACTTGTTAACATTTCCTCCATTCAGGAAGTTGATAGATGTCCAGAACAAGACATTTCACCCTTTTTTGAAATGAAAAATCCACTCATACACTTGAATTTTCCCCATCGTGTTATCGACTGTGTAAGCTGTGTTCAACATCACAACAGTTTCTGCAGCATTTTCCCCAAGTACACTGTTCTCTTAAATTGGCCATCACAAAAAACGAGGTTTGAGCAAAATTTCTTTTATGAAAAAATTCACTATGACCAGAGAGAACCTTCCCAAGTGATACCAGTGGATGCACTCACTCAGAGTGAGTTGCTGGATGTTTGCCTAGCAGGAAAAAAAAAAAAAAGCATACTAGGAAAGCTCTGCCCAGACCCTTTCACATCTCACCCTAAGACTTTATCTTCTCAAGCGGCACTTTGAAATGATCTGTTCAGTGGGGTTTTTTTTTTAACCTCATCATTTGTTCCATTCACTTTAGCTGCTCTACATTCAAGAGCAAGTCTCAGAATCTCTCTTCTGACATCCGTATTTGGTCTTTTCTTTCTTCCCCGTCTTTATAATGATGGCCTTTTGCTCTTCAGGCAGGAGGTTGATGTTATACAGCCACTTATCTTTGATCGTTAATGTTTAAGGTATCAAATCTGTTTTTCCAATGGCCTCTAAAATGATGACCTGTTCATCTCTTCCCTGCTTGTGCAATGTTACCAAGAACTTTCAGGTGGTCATTAAATGGCCAATGGTCATGTTAATCTGCCATAAGCCTTAGTCTGAAGACACTCAGTTCTAACTCCCTTGGGCAGCAAACCTACCTCCCCCAGTGAAGTTCCTAGAAGGAAGACAGCTTCCACAAATGTGAACCAGCTCTGTGGGCTGGGAATCCACTACTCCACCTCTTTGTTCAACTGCTAGTTCCCCTCAATCACTCCTCTGTAGCTCTTCTGGTATGCAGCTGCCTCCCCATGCAGGGGATCAGTCCACAGCTCAGAAGATGAGCTCCACTCCTGGTTGTTCTCTCGTGCTAGTAGTGAGCACCCCCTTCCTGCTTCTGCGATCGCTTGTTTTATTCCCAGAACGATGGCAATCACGATTAGTCTTGTTGACCGTCCCTCATAACTTAGTCCTATCAGGCTCTCTCACCACATCTATCAGGAAAAGGTTATTTGGTGGGAGTAACAAAGACCATGACTAAAGGAACCATATCAAGTAATTCCTTGCACTGCAAGTCACCCTTGTCTCTTCAGGCTGTTGTCCTGCAAAATACACGAAGGATTAACTCTCCCCCTTTTAAATCATTTTACTGTAAGCCCACCCATGAAAGCTTGTGAGCCGGTCACTGCATATCACTATCTCCCCCATGTGCACTGTTGGCTCCAGGGCTAGGGTTCCTAAGTCACTTGTCGCTGCGTAGGTGGCATGGAGATTCTCACCAATGGTGCTGGGTGGGCAAATCTGTGCAAAGATGGTCAAGCACAGCCCTCAGCTGCAGTGGGGCAAGGGTAGTGTGTTAGGCCAGATCGACTAGAGAAACAAATCCAGTGCCACTCATTTCTATGCAAAAATCAGCTTTATATCGAGAAATCATTGCTAAAAAAATTGTTTTTAAAAAGAAGGAAGTAATTGTATATCAGGAAATGTCCCAGCCTAGTCCAACTCAAGTCCTGAAGTCCAATACTAGGCTCTTAAGTCCATCTTCAGACTCACGCAGCCACATGCAATTGTGCCAAATGCAGGGAGATCACAGGCCGGTGGGTGAAAAGTCTGTGGATCCAATGGAGGTGACGGCATCGGCAGTAAGTAAGGTAAGAGCCTAGACGCCCCCTATGAGAAGGCCACACTCATAAGGCGGTACCATCAGGCTGTGACCTGATTGACAGGCTAGACTCCACCCCTACACCTTTATATATCAGTTGACACGACATCACATAACTACCGGTGTAAAGGGAAAGGTGATGCAAGGGACATATTATCAGCCCATAGGCCCCTACTAGGAAGATATGGGGAGAAGGTGTGTTTCCGGTCCTCAGGACCCCAGCACAGGTGATTGGTGGAAACAGGAGGTGCCGCTTGTCTAGGACCTCAGTTTACAGGTTCTCAGTGCCAATGGCTGAGCGGAACATGGACCCTCTGAGAGGGCAATTTGACTTCGGGGTGGTGTGGTAGGCAGGGTTCTCTAGAGAAACATACACACACACACACACACATATACATACAGCGAGAAGAAATATAACAGCTAATTAGTCCACACAGCAGTGCAGAGGTTTCAGTTCAACTCACTTCTGTGGAACAGTTAATACACTGGAAGTCCTTCAGCTCACATGGGCCGCCAGGTCCAAGGTCAAGGAGGCAGACAGCAGAGTCCTCCCTGGGGCAAGGCAGGCAGAGTCTGCCCACAGGAACAAGCAGCAGGGTGGGTCACCGACAGTCAGTAACTGGGGAGCTTAGGGAAGCAGGCCTGGATGGAATGTGGAACGCAAGCAATGCAAGGCGACGGGATCCCCCAGCTTCAAGCTCAAGCGATGTGCAATGTAGGCACCAGCAGCATGGCGAAGCAGGCCTCAGAGGAGCCTCAAGCTCTATTGACACAATCCTCGGGCTGGCCTGGCCCACGGGTGGTGTAGCTCACAGGTTGAGATAGAAAACTTAGCTGCATCAGCAGGAAAGCTCCAGCATGCTCCAATCACCAGAGAGCAAGTGGGGGTGGTGGAGGGGGTGGGCCTTGTAGAGCCATTTATCTCTTTGCCCTCCAATCAGACTCCAACCTGATTAATCCCACATGTTCCTATTGGTCAGATTGGCACAATAAGCCTATCACAGTCCACCCCTTGCCAACTTGGCGCCTGTACAAAATTCGTCAGACATATAACATTTCCAGACATTAATGAACTCACACTTACACTTAACACGATACATCTATCATGCATATAAATGAAAACACACTGAATCTAATTGTATCTGGTACATTGTACATGAACAAAAGAAATATATGCAATAAGTACATATAAAGAAGAAATACAGACAATCACAAACCTCACTTTTTCAATTGATCACATGGTTGTAACTGATATATAGAACTATCTCTTCTACTACCCCCTCTGTATTACCTTTGCCCTCAGCCAGGACCTCAGCTGGCCATGGTTCTCTGCCTGGTGGGGTGACCCAGACCTTCATTCCTGAGGGGTCTGGGTCATTATACGTCCTGTCAGGATTGGGTTGCTATATCTTACCATTTACTTCAATCACAGAGCATGGTAGCACTAAGTGTCGGCCTATGGGATCTCCTGGATTCCAGACATATTCTTCTTTAACTCCATTGTGTAACACCAGTCCAATTTCTCCTTGGTAATCAGGATCAATCACACCGCTCAGTACAGTGACACCCTTCCTGACCTGTTGGCCCAAAGGCATTATGTGGCCAGGGGGAATATTTAGCTGCCAGTTCAGTGGAATCCGTGCTGTGTTTCCAGGTGGGAGAGTTCCTTCCTTTGGAACCAGGACCTCCAGGCCTGAGGAACACAGGGTTGCAGTGACAGGAAGCAAAAATGCTGCAAGTGGATCACTAGGTACTAGATCACTCCAGCTCCCACCCCTTGGTTCCAGGACCCATGAATCCTGGCTATTGGAGACACGGCACCATATATTGGCCGCTGGTTTAGAGCGTATACAGCTTCCTGGAGAACATTGCCCCAGCCCTGCAAGTTGTTGCCACCTATTTGGCGCCATAATTGTGTCTATAAGAGGCCAGTCCATCGTTCTATCGAGCCAGCAGCTTCAGGATGATGAGGAACATGATACGACCAGTGGATTCCATGGGAATGGGCCTATTGCCACACTGCATTTGCTGTGAAGTGAGTTCCTTGATCTGAAGCAATGCTATGTGGGATGCCATGCTGGTGGATGAGGCATTCTGTAAGTCCATGGATGATAGTTTTGGCAGAAGCATTGTGTGTAGGGAAGGCCAATCCATATCCAGAGTAGGTGTGTATTCCAGTAAGAACAAAATGCTGTCCCCTCCATGATGGAAGTAGTCCTATGTAATCAACCTGCCACCAAGTTGCTGGTTGATCTCCCCAAGGAATTGTCCCATATATTGGACTTAATGTTGGTTTCTGTTGCTGGCAAATGGGACACTCAGCAGTGGCAGTGGCCAAGTCAGCCTTGGTGAGTGGAAGTCCATGTTGCTGTTTCCATGCATAACCTCCACCCCTGCCACCATGTCCACTTTGTTCATGTGCCCATTGAGCGACAACAGGAGTGAGAGAGGAAAGAGGAGGACCAGTCTCCATAGCGCGTGTCATCTTATCCAATTGATTATTAAAGTCCTCCTCTTCAGAGGTAATCCTTTGGTGAGCATTCACGTGAAATACAATTAACTTTACTTTCTTGGCCCATTCAGAGAGGTCTATCCATACATATACCTCTTCCTCACACTTCCTTGTCACCAATTTTCCAATCATGGTCCTTCCAATTCCCTGACCATCCAGTCAAGCCATTAGCCACAGCCCATGAATCAGTATATAATCTCACATCTGGCCATTTTTCCTCATATGCAAACTGAATGGACAGGTGCACTGCTCGAAGTTCTGCCCATTGGGAAGATTTCCCTTCACCACTGTCCTTTAGGGCAATCCCAGAAAGGGGCTGTAGTGCTGCTGCTGTCCACTTACAAGTGGCACCTGCATATCGTGCAGAGCCATCCATAAACCAAGCATGACTTTTTTGGTCTTCACTTAAAGTATGGTAAGGAACTCCCCAGGAGGCCATAGGTGCAGACTGGGAGAAAGGAGGCAATGTGACAGGAGTGGAGACTGTTGGCATTTGGGCCACTTCTTCATGCAGTTTACTTGTTCCTTTAGGTCCTGCTTTGGCCCGATCTCGTATATACCACTTCCATTTAACAATGGAGTGTTGCTGCGCACATCCAACTTTATGATTACGTGGGTCAGACAATAGCCAGTTCATGATAGGTAATTCAGGCCTCATGGTGACTTGGTGGCCCATGGTGAGGCCTTCAGTCTCCACCAAGGCCCAGTAACAGGCCAACAGCTGTTGTTCAAAGGGGGAGTAGTTGTCTGCAGAGGATGGCAAGACTTTACTCCAAACCCAATGCTGTGATTCACCAATAGGGGCCTGCCAAAGATGCCACGCCGCTTCTCTATCTATGACTGACACCTAGAGCACCATCGGGTCAGCTGGATTATATGGTCCCAGTGGGGAAGCAGCTTACCCGGCAGTCTGAACCTGGTGAAGAGCCTTTTCTTGTCTGAACCCCACACAAAATTGCAGGCCTATTGTGTCACTTGATAAATAGATCAGAAAGGACCGTAGGGCCAGCCCCAACACAAGACATGACATCCCCTAACCAGCCAGAAGTTCTATGCAACACTGGAGACACAGTGCAGGAAGTATGTCCAGCTTGATCCACCCTACCCCCCCCCCACCCACACACATACCAGGGTGAACCACAAAGGGAACACAACAGAACAGCAAGGGGAGCTACATCATGAAGTCCAGGAGGAATCCCAAAAATAGACTTCTGACTTGGGGGGGTGAGGGGGCAGTACTTAGCATCTCATCAGATATAACTGGAAGATATTCATGAACGTCAGCTGATAGACCTGGAACAATTTATAGAATTTTATTTTCTTTCTTCATATTATAGTTTTTTAATTTATTTTTATATGTCTCTCTATATAAGACAGGCAGGATAAACAATCCCAAGGAGAAAGCAGCAAGACCAATGGTTCCAGAGGGCCATGGGAGAGGAGGAGATGGGGGAAAGGAAGCGGGAGGCCAACAAACTCAGGGACAAGGGAACAACAAGGGATCTAAAATCAACAGTGAGGAGGATGTAGCCTGCCTGGTGGGATTTGATCAATTGTAATGTAACCGAGAGGAATTATGGAGAGTCAAAAAGGGGGAACATGATAGTGGGCAGGAGGAAAGTGAAAAGAAATAGAGAAAAGAACTAGGAGGCAAAAGACATTTATAGAGGTATAAATATGAGCATGTGCATATGTAAATATGCTAATATATACAGATAGGGGTATTCATCTACGTACATATATTTATATATTAAAGTTTTATGGTAGCAGGTTGGGCCTCTACTTAAGTCTTCCCTCAACACAAGAACACTTTGTTCTAATAACCTGGCACTGTGTGATACTCACCTTCCCGACAGGGTCTCTGAAGACAAAATAGGTCATAAGCAAATACAGTGAAGAAAGCTGATGGTTCCCAGCTATTAAAAATTTATAGTGCCTTTGGTCTTAAAGGTTTGAAGCTAAACAAATGGCCACCTAGCAGGGAAGCAACAAGCCCACATGGAAAAAACACACCTGTGTGATCATGAGATGTTGATGGGATCAGGTATCAGAAGATTAAAACAAACAATTATGTCGATGTGAAGAAGAGAAGTTGGAATGGAGACCCAAAACCCATCTGTAGACAATTGGGTCACAGAAGGGTCACATGGAAGGAACGATTCAGCCAGGGTGCAGTTTAGCACCAACAAGACACTGAATAGTCCTCTGGTTCTTTAATGCTTCTCCCACCCCCACCCCCCACTATCATGACCCCAGTTCTACCTCACAAATCCTGCTAGACCGGAGTATGTACACTGGTACAGATAAGAGTTTTCAACACACGGAAGTCAGGACAGATAAACCCCTCAGAAACAGTAACGGGAATAACAAAACCATAAATGTATATATTTTCAAGGGTTCAGAAGCGTGGGAGGATGGCGGGGGGGGGGGGTGGAAGAGCTGATAATGAGGGCTGAAGTAGAAAGATAATGTTTTGAAAATGACAATGGCAACATATGTACAAGTTTGCTTAATATGATTGATTTATGAATTGTTATGATATCTGTAAGAACCCCCAATAAAAGTATTTAATTTTTTTAAAGTAGAAAGAAAATCTTACTGTCTATTCATAGTAGTGGTTACTTCAATGACATTAATAATCACATTTTATTAGAAAACAAATTGTGATAGTTTTGAATTACACTGTTTGGTGTCTAGGGCCATGTTTCCCAAAGAGGATGGTATCACCCCATGGATGGTACTGGAAGGATCCCAAGGACCCGCCAAGGTGGAGATACCTACACTTCATCCTGGCTGTATTACCAAAACACTGTAATTGCCCAGGGGGGCTGTGGATGGTGCTATAATAGATTTTATGTCAACTTGTGGATTTGCACCTGTGTGAAAGTGTAGGGGTGGAATCCACCCTATCGATCAGGTCACAGTTTGAGGATGCTTTCTTGGGGGCGTGGCCTTTTTGTAAGAGAGACCCTGGGCACTCCCTTCTTCTCTGGCACTTCCCCTTCCCCTTGCTGGGACGCTGGGTGCCCACCTCCAGGGTCAGCCCCATGTCGGTGCCCTGCCATGTTTCCCCTGATCTTGACTCCCCCAACTCTACACCCACGCGCCTATGATCTCCTCGCCTCCTGATTTACCGTTCCGAATTACTGACCTGCACTTGCACGAGTCTGAGGAGGACCCTGGCTCTCATGGGACCTATGGGCTTGAGTTGCACTGGGCTGGGATGCTTACTTGAAATTACATATTGACGTAAAATTCTTCCTTAGACATAGGTGAGTGTCGCTGGTTTTGTTTCTCTAGACAACTCAGCCCAACACAGGCACAGAGAGGTTTTATTAGGAGGGTGGAGTTCTGTAAAAGAGGTGGTAGGTCAAATAAGTTGGGGAATCTATGTCTAGCGGGAGGGAAGACCCAAAGTTCAAATATATTTTATTGAGACCTATTAAGTCTTCCACAGGACAAAGACAACTCTCTCGTACGAGGGCGACCATCAACATGAGGCCATAACGACATCCAAGGATTCACAGCTGGCGCATTCCTTCAACAGGATGTGGGGAACAAAGGAGACCGTCATAAACTCATGATCGGTGGCAGATCGATTCGCTACAGTGGCAGGCAGAACCGCAAAAGATGAAAAGGGACGATAATTGGCACACACACACTATTTCAGATTAGGAAAGCTTACATAATGGGCTCAGGGCACTCTGAACATCTTCATCTGGATATAATTCACAACCACATGGCCTTGCTCTCCCTGAGGGCGATCTGCCCCTCCCTGGGCTAGTTAGGACAGTGGTGTGATCCTCTTTCAAACACACTCCACCTGAGGACAACGTTGTTTTACTTCACCTGCCGATAGTGAGAAAGAAGTCAAGCAAAGTAACCTTGAAAGCAATAGGGATTTGGACAAAGTCCCATTCAGCCCACTAAAAGCATTTCAGCTTCCATTCCTAAGGGGTGTTTTAATTCCTTTAATCTGTAACAAATGTGTTCAGAAAGAAACAGCCAAAGTTGGTTTATTTTAGTGGGGCTCTTGCTGAGTTTTCTGATACCTCCGTTAACTAATTATATGTAGGCATATGTGTGGGTGTATAATTACTTTGAGGTGTAATCAAGGAAGCCTAGGGACCAAGCCTCTCTTACGTATGAAAGACGCGATGACACTTTGCAAAGACAAATCTCAACTCCCAAGTAGCCTAAGGCTTCATGCCTCAACCAACAAAGGCAGAAGAAAAAGAAATTCTGTTAAAAATATGTTTAGCAAAATAATACAAAAATATAAAGTATGTTAAACTGTCCTGTGATAGGTTTATTGTGCCAACTAGGCTTCCGTAGGACCATGTGGGTGGAGTTTAATCAGGTCGCAGTTTGACTGGAGGTCGATGAGATAAATGGCTTTCCAAGGCTGACCCCGCTCCCTTCCTCTTTCTCCCTGGTGATTGGGCCAGCGCTCTGCTGCCTGAGCTAGTCCTTTGCCTCAGCCATGTGCTGCACTGTTGTGGGCTGAGCCAACCTGTGGATTGGATTGTGTAGCCTTGCCGTGCATGCGTCACTTGTGGCTCCATTGAGACCTGCTTCAGTCTGCTTCTTGAGGATCCATCAGAATTCTTCCCATGCTCCCTCGCTACTGGCTTCTGCTACTTGTTGCTGCCCCACTCTGCTGATCTTGCCCGAGGGCAGACTCCAATGGCTGCTTCCTTGACCTTGGACCAGCAGCTCCGCCCCCCCCCTAAGTTGAAGGACCTTCAGTATATTAGCTGTTCCATGAAAGTGAGTTGAACTGAGCCCTCTGCACTGCTGTGTGAACTCAGCTATTATATTCCTTCTTGTTAGATAAATCTATCTATTTATCTATCTAAAATCATAAGTGTCCTGGTTTTGTTTCTCTAGAGAACCTTGCCTAACACATGTTCTTCCTAGTTCGTGCTCCAAAAGTTGCTACTTTCTTGAGACAGACAAAATGGCGGGGGGGCCTCACATATTGTCCCCTCCTCTGATCGTGAATTTCTGTTGAAATTCTTCGAGCACCATTGTAGTGTCTTCTACACTCTGCTTCCGTGACATCAAATTATGGGAACTGCACGGCAAGGCCATAGTGGAAGAGCCATTTTGTTTCAACACACACACACACACACACACAACTAACTCAAATTGAGGACACATTTCCTCTGATGACCTACTGTTAAGATGTATAATAAGGAATGGTAGAAATCTGATTATAAGCCAGACCGATCATAACATTGTCTTGGAGACCAAATAAAATGATTACTGACCTGCCCTAAACCTCAACACTCAGTATGATTATCTTTATTGGGGTTTGTTTTTCTGAACAGAGTGAATTCTTCAAAAAAGCACAACACTGGGAGAAAAATGGTCTCACTAGTTTCTCTGGGTCAATTTTCAATAAAGCATGTCTGTTAGGCAAAGAGCTTTTACTGCTGCTTTTCCTCCAAGACTCGCGGTTGAAAGGACATATGCAGGAAGTGATCCGTCATGGGGAGCTATCTTGCTTGGAGTTTGTTCAGCTTCTTGAATGCGTATCTTCTCATCTTTCGTGGTGTGGTGGACGTTTTCCTCCAGCAGTTCTTCAAGAGGGGAAGCCCAAACTCAAAGAATCAAGGCTGACAAGGACAAATGCAGGACACGAAATGTGGTGGGGATAGGTCTGTCCGTTTGTCGTTCCGGGAGGGCTTGTTTGTAGCTGTGCTGCTGGAAGCTAGGTCGCTGATATTTCAAATGCCTGCAAGGTCATCCAAAGTGACCAGGTCTCAGCAGAGCTTCCAGACTCAGAAGAGACTATGAAGAACGCATAAGCTGTCCACTTCTGAATAATTAGCCACTGCTAATCTTACGGATAGCACCGATACATCGTCAGATACCAAACACATCATTAACAAAAGCAGAACGTCGTCAGAGATAGTGTCGGAAGATGAGCCCCTCCGTCCAGAAGGCACTCAGAATGTGATGGAGGATGAGCTGCCTTCTCAAAGCAGAGTCAACCACGATGACCTGAAAGGAGTAAAGCCTTCAGGACCTGCATGTGCTGGTGGAGCAGGACTCAGGCTGAGAAGAAACAGCTGCGAATATCAAGTAGTAATTGGAATTTGCAATATACGAAGTATGGATTCAGGACCATTGGAAGTTGTCAAAAGCGGAGTGGGATGCACAAAGCTCCATGTTCTAGGCGTTTGTTGATGTTGTTAGGTATCGCTGAGTCGTCAGGACAAAAGGAACAAGCATTTGTTACTGTCGTTTCTCCGAGATTCAAGGTTGAGAATGGCATATGCAGGAAGTATGTTGTGGTGATTTGCTTTCGAAATCTCTCTCGTTTGGAGTTTGGAGTTTTTCCTGAATGGATAGCTTCTCATCTTGAGAGTCCAGAGGGAAGTAGGGGGCAAGGCAGTTGTTTGGGGAAGGAATTCTTGCCAACCCAGGCTTGCTGGCAGCAGGCACCGCTGGCACTGTGCTCTCCACTCAGCCGATAAGGCAGCCTCACACACTTCCAAAGCTAGGGGTGATGCCCTGCAAGCCAATTCACAAGGACTCAACTCTGACCTCAGACTCAAAAGAGCTACCAAGGGGCACGTAACTGACTGCTGGGTGAGGGAGATTGAGGACCAGCCACCCCTGGCCAACAGGAAGGTGTGTGTAACAAGGGAAGAGTCCATATTTCTGTGGTCAGCTGCGACCAGTGCAGCCACTTGTGTTGGCCCTAAGCAAATGAAGTTGATTATAGCTGAACCACTTCAAACCAGCCTAGAATTAATCTGTCTTTTCTCAGGCCTCTTGCTCAGTTTCTTCTCTCTGTCCGTATTCAACTACTCCTGTATTCTTTCATCTGGATTCCAAGATCATCATCTATTAATCTCCATTGGTTTCCACCGTCTGTGTTGTAGGCCATCTGGCTATCATGTCTGCCTAGTTCAGCATCTTGCCAGAAGTCCCATGTATGGGAAAGGATCTGCATAAATTATCCCAACTTTAATGAAAGCTGGCGTTAGAACAAAAAGATCAACAATAGTATGCCAATTGTCCAAAATGATCCACAAAATCAAGACCTCAAAGTCTCTGGATAAGAATAACCAGTGCGGGGAGTGGGGAGGGAGGGGGTGGGGGGAAATGAGGAGCTGATACCAAGGGCTCAAGCAGAAAGCAAATGTTTTGAGAATGATGAGGGCAACGAATGTACAAATGTGCTTGACACAATGGATGCATGTATGGATTGTGATTTTTTTTTTTAAAAAAAGAATAACCAGCAACAACATGAGTCCACCGAGTTAAGCATAAAAAGCACAAGGGAGATAGGGGGAAATCCACTAAATACAAAAATTCCCGGGGCAAGGCCCAGGCACTCTGGCATGGGTAAGACCCAACCCAGGGATGTATGTGGCAGCCAACTAAAAGGGAGGGGAAATGAGATCCAAAAAAGGACGTGAATAGTGGGGGAGACAGGGCACTAACCCATCCATGGGAGGATATTGTTCATGTCTCCACAGGAAAGGAGAGAGGGAGAAGACCTCACCCTGGTATACCAAGAATTGAGGGCACCATACTGGCACGAAGCAGCAAACTAACCGAGAGGTCTGTGAGGTCATACCCAATCCCAGCTACATCAACCCCCTCCCCAGAAGACTGCACTACAGAGAACCCCACTGAAGACACGGTCTGGGGAGAGTGGCCGATCTTCCCAGACCACACGGGAGCAAACTAAGAGGGAAAGAGAGAACCGCTTCTTGACCACCACCCCACCAAGGCCCGAGGACAACATTCCTGCTCAGAGCTCCCAAAGCACAGAAAGGACTGTAGGGCTGACCCCACCACAAGACATGACACCCCTGGGGCAGCACTGGAGACAGAGTGCGGAGTTGTGCCCAGTCTGTCCACCAGCATGACACACACAGGGAGGGCCACAGAGCAGCAAGGGGAGCAAAGCAACAAAGTTCCCAAGGAATCTTGAAAATAGACTTCAGACTCGGAGGGCAGGGCTGACTACCACTCTATTTGAGGGTCCTGGTCCAGCCAAGCTGACATGAAAGCTAATGAGCACGGTCTGTTTTTCAGGATCCACGTGGCTCTGCTTCGGGCTTGTACTCCCACTAATGGGATGGAGAGCTGTTCTTGGACACAAATAAGGCAACGCTACATTATGTACCGGATAGTCTGTTGCATTTTGATTCCTCTAAAGAACCTTTACCACCAAGTATGCAGAGCATTTCTCCCACAATGTGTGCTCTGATATGCTGTCTTTATGAGGGGCTGCCTAAGGCTTTCTAGAACAAATTCTAGACCCGCGGGGATGCATATTCAACTCTGGTTTCTGTTTTCTATAGCATGCCCCCTTTCTTCCGCATGGCTCATATCCTGGCTGGAATACACCGGCTAGACTTCCAGCAGATGGACATCAGGGATCTGAGCTAGGCGACTCACAGGGGTCTGGGTCTTGGCCCCCTGCTTGGCTGCTAGATAAGCAAGGCGGTGTCCTTTTATTGTGAGTCTCTCCCGTTTGGTAGCCAGGGCAGTGCCGGATTGTGACCTCCCCTGGCTGCCCCTGCTTCTAGCAGGCACAAACGTTGCCTTTGGCTGTTTGCTATCTTGAAACCTGTGTTGACATTTTGCAGCAATATTGGCTCTTAGCCCCAGTGTCAGGATCCTTCCACAAAAAGGTGAAAACCTCTCATGATCCTCTGTCCAGGGAGACACAATAAAAAGAAGCTTTTAGAACCCCAAATAAAATGATTTTTTTAAAAGCAGCGTTTAAATCCAGCCCCTGGGGGGACAGTTACCAGAGTGTAAGGATGAGGAACTGCTGGGTAAATATTTTCAGCACTTTGATTTATAGCCCTTAGGTCCTGTACAAAGTTATACTTTGTTGGTCCTAGACTTTTCAACTGGTGTACTGAGGATGTTGTAGCGGTAACCAAGTTGACCCAACCCATGAGTTAAGACATATTAATGATGGGCAGTAGGCTTAGTGTAGCCTCTTGTTGTAACAAGTCCTTGCGCAGATTACACATTGGGCTGTGTTGCAAAACCACCAGCAACTCCACCGGAGAAAGATCAGGCTTTCGACTCCTGTAAACAATTACAGTCTCAGAACCCCCCAGGGGTCACTATGAGTCACCATTGACTCGATGGCATTGAGTTTGCTGCTTTGGGTTTGGCCTGAGATTCGAAACTCGGTGCTTTTCCTGGGCTAGTCTCACACGGTTAGCCTTCCCAGGGACCCTGGTGGCCGGTACTTCTAAGGTGACACTGCAGTCCATGGTCTCTGGCAGAAAGGAGGTCTCCTCTGTAGTCGGGAGTTGCAGTAGGGGCTGCCTCGTTTTGTCCGTCAGACTACCTGCCCCCAATTCACTTAGCCCTGAATGACAGCTTATCCAAAGAACCTACCCTGAATACAGAAGCGATGTTGTCACAAGATGTTGGTCTATCCGCCTCATATGTGAAACTAAGAAAGATGTCCTCTAGTTGAGTCCAACTGAGCTGATAGGACAGGGTCAAACTGCCCCTGAGAGTTTCTATGACGGCGACTCTTCCTGGGAGTGGAAAGCCTCATCTTTCTCCCCAGGAGCGACTCGTGGTTTCTAACTTCTGCCCTGGTGGTTAGCAGCCAGCTCGTAAGCACTATACCACCAGAGCTCCTATAGAATCTGCTCTTTCCCTCCTAAGAACCTGCTGCCTTTGAGCCCTTTATTCCTCAGAGTACTGGCAGTAACCAGACTTGACCCACCAAGTGTGCAGAGAAAGGACAGTCACAGCCTGTACTTGACCTTGGAACAAAATAGTCTTGGTCCAGGAAACCAAAAAGCTCCAGAAAGACATCCCCAGACTAATTGAGAGAATATTTAGAAGCAAAGACTCTACTTCTTGATCAAGAATCTTCCCCCTCCCCACCCTAAGGCATGCATGTTCATTGCCATTCCTTGAAAATCTGCTACATATTCATAAGTTGACTTCATGTATAAAACTGAAACACACACACAGCTTTTTGCAGGGGCTTGCCTTGCCCACTCTCGTGCTGCCTTGCTATTTGCTTGATCAATCCAAGGTCACCTTTCCCTTTTCACTTCCATCCATTCTCTGCCTCTGTTTCCTAAGCCTGCGCCCAGTGAGACTTGGCGTGGTCACATCAGGTTCACCTCAGCCTGGCATCTTCTGGCTGAAAAAGTCACATGAGCATTTAGTTTGGTTCGCAAGTGCCATCCCAAGAATGGTATGGGGCACTCAAGCACATGTAGGAAGCTCTGCCCTCGTTTGGTATTTCTAATCTGGTAAGCCACAGTGCAGCAACCCATGGGCTTGTTGGTGGGCCCTTCCTGATACTCTGATTAAAACCATGTTCCTTTTGGAAAGAGGTCTGTCGAGGGGATTTAAAACTGAATATGATCCCTTCAGGACCAGTGGTGAGAGCGGCGATACTGGGAGGGTGGAGGGAGGGTGGGGTAGAAAGGGGGAACCGATTATAAGGATCTACATGTGACCTCCTCCCTGGGGGACAGACAATAGAAAAGGGGGTGAAGGGAGACGTCAGACAGGGCAAGATATGACAGAATAATAATTTATAAATTATCAAGGGTTCGTGAGAGAGGAGGGAGCAGGGAGGGAGGGGGAAAATGAGAAGTTGATGCCAGGGGCTTAGGTGGAGAGCAAATGTTTTGAGAATGACGAGGGCAATGAATGTACAGATGTGCTTTACACAACTGATGTACGTATGGATTGTGATAAGAGTTGTATGAGTCCCTAATAAAACGATTAAAATAAAAACAAACAAACTGAGTAGGTTAGTTCTAAACGGCCTGGTTTAAAATCAGGAAAAGGTGTACTCCGGGGTTGTATCCTCTCACCATGGTTGTTCAGTCGCTATGCTGAGGAAATCATCAGAGAAGCTGAATCATATGAAGAAAAATGTGGCATCAAGGCTTATTAACACTGTGCTCTGCAGATGACACCGCCTTGCTTGCTGCAAGTGGAGAGTAATGGACACACTTGCCGGCACAGATCATGTCTAGTAGCCTTTATTACGGATGACAACTCAATGTAAGGAAGACCAAAATCCTCACTCCTGGACCAGTAGATGACATCATGATACAGGGAGAAAAGATTGAAGTTGTCAAGGGTTTCGTCTTGCTTGGACCCACAATCAATGCTCATGAAAACAACAATCAATTGCATTGGGTATATTTAGATGTGAGGGGGATAGCGCATTTTGGGAGGTACCCCAAAAAAAAAACAACAGAAAAAAGCTTCTACACATTTCCCCCGCTAGGCGAGCGTCCAGCAAGTCGCTCTAAGCTAGCGCACCCAGTGATGTTGCCTGGGAAGGCTGCCTCTGTTCACAATGAGTTTTTTCATAAAATCAGTTTCTCCTTGAAGCTCATTTTTTGTGATGACTGATTTAAGAGAACAGCGTGCGTCTGTGAAATTTTGTCTCCTGATCAGGAAAAATGCTGCAGAAGCTGTTGGGATGTTGAGCACAGATGATAAGGACAGCGCTGTGGGGAAAACTCAAGCTTACGAGTGGTTTTCTTGTTCCAAAAAAGATGAAATGTCGATGGATGACAAACCTCTGGATGTGTGGCAACTTCCTGAATGAAAACAAAAATATTGACAAAATTCATGCACGTGTGCTCGAAGACCAACGGCGGATCATTGAAGAGATGAAGAAGTGATCTGGACTGTCTTGGAGCCTGGCTCAGCAGAGTTCAACAGAAGCTTGGGGAATGAGAAGGGTGACTGCGAAATTTCGGCCTCCAGTTCTGACTGACCAGGACAAAGAGCGTCGACTAGAAACATGCCATGCTTTGAAAGAACAGCTCCGAAGTGACCCAGATTTTTCCCCCAAGGTCATTACTGTTGGTGAGACATGATGCTGTTCCTATGACCCTGAAAGCAAACATCAATCAAGACGCCCTTGTCACCTCACCCCAAAAAAGCTTGTCAAGTGAAATACAAAATCAAGGCGATGCTCATTTCTTTTTTAGAGGTGAGGGGGATTGTGCGCTTGGAGTTCATTCCACCAGGTCAGACTGTTAATCAAGCTTTCAATTTAGAGGTTCTCAAAAGATTGCGTAACAGTGTGAGGCCAAAAAGGCCTGATTTGTGGCAGAAGGGGAACTGCTTTTGCCACCACAACAATGTACCCGCTCATGGAGCCATCTCAGTGCACCAATTTTTGGCAAAAAAACAACATGCCTCTCTTGCCCCACACACCTAACTCACCTGACCCCACACCATGCAACTTCTTTTTGTTTCTGAGAATGAAAAGGGACATCAAAGGATAGTAATTTGACGATGTGGAAGAGGTGAAGAACAAAACGAGGGAGGTGCTGCCAGCCATCCAAGCGGATGAATTTGAAAAATGTTTCCAAGAACAGAATCCGATTTGACAAGTGTATTAAGTGTAATGGAGAGTACTTTGGAGGTGATAAAGTTGTTTTGTAAAAAAATTCAAATACATAGCTCTGAAAATTTTTTTCTTTTAAATCTGGCTTTCATTCAAACAAGCAGCCATCTAAGCAAGGAGCCAACAAAGTCCACATGGAAGAAGCACACTAGCTTGTGTGATCCAAAGAGGACGATAACAAAATTCAAATATGACAAAGGGAAAAGTATCAGAGCTAAAATTGTGAACACCCAGTTTGTGGACGGTTTGGAGGATATGGGAGCCCAAAACCCCTCTGCAGACTATCTAGTCAGAATAAGCTGCTGGCAGATGCCCTGTAGCCGCAGGCAAAGGTCAGGAACAACCTTACTATCAAACCTAGATCATTGTCATCCTGATTATGCTGGATCGAACTTGACACTGGGCCAGTTGACCTCCCTCTAGACCCAACCTGAATTTGTTCTAGGTGCAAGGATCTCTTGCTTGTTCCATGACAAAAATTTCCTCCCTGGCTTTTTACATATTGATGGTGGTCTTTTCACTTTGTGCTCATTGTTTATACTGTTATCTGTATATTACTGCTGTTGTGTCCTTACCATGTTATTTTGTTTTTCACTGTTTCTGTGGAGTTTGCCAGTTTGTGAAGCTCAGGAGGGGATGCATAGAGATATTAACTGATACAAGGGTTTGTAGAGGCTCTGGGTGGGGGGGAGGGGTTTCAGAGTAAACAACGAAGGCGGAGGAGGCGGAGGAGGAGGGAGCACTAGAAGTGAATGGGATTACACCACTCATTTTAAAGGGGATTTAATCATGGGGGAAAAGAAGAAAAAAATGTTCTAAAATTGATTGAGGTAATGCTTGTACAGTTCTTGATATGACTGAACGATTGAATTGCGAATTATGTGCCAATAAACTGAAAAGGAAAAAAAAAAGAACGACAGATTTGACACATTGAATCACAGAATGACTACTGACAGAAGAACTGATCATCTGTGGGAGGATATCAAGGACATTATTCATGGAAAAAGGCAAAAGGAGGGTTAGGGTTAGGAAAAAAAATTTTTTTAAAGCAAAAGGTCTCTCCGGATAGGGCAAGATATGACAAAATAACGATGTATAAATTACCAAGGGCACATGAGGGAAAGAGGAGCAGGGAGGGAGGGGGAAAAAAAGAGGACCTGATGCAAAGGGCTTAAGTGGAGAACAAATGCTTTGAGAATGGTTGGGGCAGGGAATGTATGGATGTGCTTTATACAATTGATGTATGTATAAGAGTTGTGATAAGAGTTGTGAGTCCCTAATAAAATGTAAAAAAATAAGAAGAAGAAAAGAAAAAGCTCTGATGAGGGAAATAAATAGTAGGTGTGGATTTTGATAAGAGCTGTAGAGTTGAACAAGTCCCCAATAGAATGATTAAAAGGGAAAAAAGCAAAAGGTCATTAAAAAGACCGAAAAGAAAGAAAGAAACCAGTGTGGATGTCAGAAGCAACTCTGAAACGGACTCTTAATCATACAGTGACTAAAGCCAATGAAAGCAACGATGAAGTAAAAGAACTACACAGAACGTTGCAAAGGGCAGCTCAAGGAGACAAAGCCAACTATTACATTGAAATGTGCAAATACCTGGAGTTAGGAACTCGAGGGGAAAAATCAAGCCTTGAGTTACGACATTGGAAGATGGTATGGCAAAATACGGAATGACACAGGAAGCACGAAAAGGAGATGGAAAGAGTACACAGAGACACTCTACCCAAAAGAATTCGTCAACATTCCACTGTTTCAGGAAGAAACACCTGAGCAAGAACCAAAGGTGCTGACGGACGCAAGTCAAGCTGCCCTGAACGCGTTGGCCAGAAACCAGGCTCCAGGAATTGCTGGAAAACCCATGGAAATGTTTCAACAAGCTGCTGGGGCCCTGGAAGCACTCACTCGTCTATGCCAGGAACATTTCAAGACAGCTTCTTGGCCAACTGACTGGAAGAGATGCCTCTTTGCACCCATTCCAAAGCAAGGTGGCCCAACGGAATGCTCAAACTACAGGGCGATCTCATTGGTATCACATGCCAGGAACAATTTGCTTGAAAATCACTCACGGGTTGCTGCAGCAGAACAATGACAGGGAGCAGGGAGCAGCCCGAGGTCCAGGCAGTTCAGGAGAGGACACGGATTGCGATGACAGACCGATCTTGGCTGAAAGCAGACATTACCAGAAAGAGATTTATGTGTGTTTTATTGGCGAGGCCAAGGCATTAGCTTGTGTGGATCCCAACAAGCTATGGCTAAGGCTCAGAATGGGAACTCCAGTGCGTTGCTGTATTCATGTAGAACTTGTACGTGGATCAAGAACCAGTTGTTCACAAGGAGTCAGGGACGACTGCTTGGTTTGAAATCAGGAACGATGTCCACCGCGGTTGTATCCCCTCGCTGTACAGGCGTAGGAGGAACTGTGGAACTGGTACAGGTCCGGGCAGTGTTTCGTTGTTGTGCACCGTCCATTTGGGTCAGACCAACACAAGAACATCCTAGTAACGTTAGGGTTTTCTTCAAGAGCAGGTTGCCTTCCCTAGTTTACGCACCCATAGAAGTGAACTGCTTCTCTGAGAGAGAGATTACCACTCCACCCTCCACCCCTATCCTTCCCATAGAAATCCACGGACCACCATTGCAGGGGGATCTCTTAAATTAGGGTGATGATGGAACAATAATTTATGTCAGGGATTATTTGGGCTTCTCCCCCTGGAAATTTGACCCTCGCTGAGATGAGGCCTCGTCTGAAGAATTTGTTTTTAAAATGTACAGAGAAAGGAGTGGCAGATGGATCACAAGCATTAGAGAGACATATAATGTTGCTTGGGAGATAAGATTACATGATTACATGAACTTCCCTAAAACCAAACGACTAGTCTGATTTTCTTTTCTGGGTTCTGTTCCTTACAACACGCTGAATTTTATTCTTCAATAATGTACAGGGCTTCGAGCTAAGTGACCTACATTTCTTTCATGACTGTCATTCAAATTCCAAATGGTTTCAGGCACCAATTTTTTATTTTAGTGCCCCCTAGTTTAAAAAGAAAGAAGGAAAGAGCATCTAGGGGCAAATGATTCGTGCATGAATTATCCCAGCTTCTAAGAACGCCTGAGACAGAACAGAAATATGAACAATATGAGGCCAAATGGTTGAAAATAACAATAAGTATCAAGAGATACTTGTCTCTAGCTAAATACAACCACGAAAGCTACACTCTACAAAAACCTCACATCGTGTATGGCAAGGACGTGAATCTGCGCATCAACACATTCATCTAAGACACAAAACTGACTCTTTGGAACGTAGCCGGAAGTCCTTGCCATTTTTTTCTGTTTTGTAACCTATCGCTCCAATCTCACTAGCTTCTCTAAGAACATTTTTTATGACTTTGTTAAAGCTGCTAAGGGAAGCTTTCAATGAATGAGTGTCAGGATATTTTAAGCCCATAAATTTAAAAATTTGGGTGAAATGAGAAAAGTAGTTACTTATGTACAGAGGATAATCTTAAAATGCTCACAATGTTTCTAGGAACCTATACAAACACTTAATCTATTTAGTGACAAATTTCTATTTTTAATATATTTTGGATCAGTTCTAATTCATGCATACTCCATTACCTTCCAGAGTTCTGGAAATCTTCATTTAAACTGGTGGACTCCAACTCAGGATATTAGTTCTTTTATATAAGCCCAGTATAATCCACTTTCTGTTGGAAACTTTTTATCAAATGTCTCAGACGATCAACAGAGCAGAAGTTTATCTGTACATGACAACACTTGATACGGCCATGGTTTATATATGTGTGTGTGTATATATACACATATATAATTGATATATACATATAACCTGGATATATATTACTTGGAAATATATATTTGATTGGACATATACATACGACTTTTCAATCAAATACATATATTCTCTGAACCAATGAGAAGCCAAACAAGGGTCATTAAAAGTCAGAAGGGACCTTTCACCAAAGGAGAGATCTTAAAATATAATGCTTAAAAATTCCAGATGCAACATCAAACCTAATTTCTACATCTGTCGTTGTATAATTGAGAAATAGTTGGAGTGATCTATTACAATCAGATAAAACAATAAGAGCAACATTTATGGTGCTTACGCAGACTGCTTGGATGTCTTAATTACCCTGTGGGGAGAATAGTCTAAGATACGTCTCTAGGCCAAACTACCCAGACACCCTGTCTGCCACAGAGCAGTATAAAACGTCACCCAAGAGTCCCACGGACACTGCGCTGAGGAACAAAGTAAACATGGCTCCCAGTTAAACAAACAACAAAACAGGAAGTAAGTTTAGTTCACATAATTTCCCAACGCATTTTGATATGTCCGGAATGATTTGGAAAATGCCAGAGAATCAGTTTTCTATTTCCTTTCTTTCTTTTTAATTTTTTTTTAATTTTGAGCCCATGTGGCTTGGTGAATCCATTCTACCCTCTGCCTGAAGGCTAGACAATTCAAAGAATGACTTAGATTTTCAAACCAGAAATCCAAAAAAAAAATATTTTCCCCCAATGGCAAGAGACCTAGTTCTTTGTTAATACTCCTTAATGCTCCACCAGGGAAAAAACGTAATTGAACTTTCAGTCAGATGGGTAAAGTTTTGGTAATAATAAATTTAAAATTTTTAAAAATTTATTTAAAAACCTTTTAAAATTACTTTTTAAATGTTTAATTATTTTAAAGCGTTTCCTAAGTTATTTTACCTAAGTTTAGCTTTCTTAGATTATTTAAAATGTCTACATTTTAACTTTAGAAAGTCTGGATATCAAGTTGATTTATAGCAGTGATTCTCAACCTTCCTAATGCTACGACCCTTTAATAGAGTTTCTCATGTTGTGATGTCCCCCAACCATAAAATTATTTTCGTTGCTACTCCATCACTGTCATTTTGCTACTGTTATGAATCGGGCGACTCCTGTGAAAGGGTTGTTGGACCCCCCCCCCAAAGGGTCACGACCTTTGGCAAATGACCGCATTTTGGTTAGCCGCCCAGGTCTTGACCAGCTGTGTCGCCTGCTTATTTTTACTTAGAATTAACTGACTCGGGCTGAACAGGGTAGGAAACCTGATTTTCCCTCCAAAATCTGCCCTCCTTTGTTTTTGAAACATGTATACTATCAAATTCAAGTCCCTCGAAAAGGACTAGAGTCTAAGTTTGCTATGTCGTTGTTGTGAGGGGCCCGCAAGTCGGTCCCCACTCATGGCCACCCTGTGTACTAATGGACCACAGAAGGAGTGGCCGGTCCTGTGCCATCCTCACAGGGGATGTGTGTGAGCCCCTTGTTGCAGCCACTGTGCCCATCCATCTTGCCAAGGGCCTTCCTCTTTTTCACCACCCCTCTACCAAACACGATGTCCTTCTCCAGGACTGGTCTCTCCTGACCACATGTCCACAGGACAGGAGATGCAGTCTCGCTGTCTTTGTCGCTAAAGAGCACTCTGGCTGCGCTTCTTCTGAGATCGATGTGTGTGTTCTTCTGGCAGTCTATAGTACTTTCAATAGTCTTTGTCAGCACCCTAGTCCATATGCATCGAGTCTTCTTCAGTCTTACTCAACATCAAGCTTGCACGTGAGACCATTGAAAATACCGTCACTTGGGCTAGGCACACCTTCACTTTAAAGTAATAACCTTGCTTTCCAGCACTCTAAAGAGGTCTTACACAGTGGTCTGTCCAACACGATGCGTCATTTGAATGTTGCGTCCATGAGAGTTGATTTTGCTTCCAATCCTTGAGCACTTCAAGCTTGTCTCTCTTTTTCATGATCTTGCCTATTTAATGGTCCAGTCGTGAGGATTCGGGTCTTCTTCACATTGAGTTGTCATCCACACTGAAGGCTGTGATCCTTTCATCTTCGTCAGCAAGTGCTTCAAGTCCTCCTCACTTTCAACAAGCAAGGCTGTGTCATCCGTACATGGCCTTCCTCCGGTGCTACGCCTTCCTCCAACCGTGACGCCACGCTCTTCATATAATCCCGTGTCTCTGGTATGTGCTCCGCATGCAGATTTAATTAATTCTGGTAAGAGGTTACAACTCTGATGCACCCCTTTCCTGATTTTAAACTATGTAGGATTTCTTTGTTCTGTCCGGACAACTTCCTCTTGATCCATGGACATGTTCTCCACAAACCCGATATTCCCATTCTTCTCAAGATTATTCATAGTGTCTTATGATCCACACAGTTGCACAAAGTAGGAAACTGGTTCCCCTGCCCTTTGCATAGTCAATAAAGCACAAGTTAACATCTTTCTGGTATTCTCTACTTTTGGCCAAGATCCATCGGACACCAGCAGTGCTTTCCCTTGAGTACATTCTCTGATACATTCCCTTGAACCTGGCCTAACCCTCTGGCGACTCCCTGCCATTGTACGGCTGCAAGATCCTTAGCAAAATTTGGCTTGCGTGGGACATTAATGAATTCGTTTATAACTTGACCATTAGGTTGGGTCACCGTTCTTTAGGATCCATACAAATATCACTCTCTTCCAGACAGTTGGCCAAATCGCTGTCTTCCAAATTCTCTGGTAAACAAGAAAGTGCGTCCGGTGTTTCATTAATTTGTTGAAACATTTCGACTGGTATTCCATTCGTTCCTGGAGCCTTGTTTCTGGCGCATGCTCTCGGTGCAGCTCGGACTTCTTCCTTCAGCACCATTGGTTCTTGCTCATCTATTACCTCCTGAAAGATGGCATGTCAGCTAATTCTCTCTGGTACAGTGACTCTGTGCCAAAATGCTTCCTGTATCATTCAATGTTTGGCCATAGAATCTTTCGATATTGCAACTTGAGGCTTGATTTTCCGTTGAAGATAAGCCGAGCTGGTTCTTCCCTTTTGATTTTCTAACTCTAGGTTTTTGCACATTTCAATATACTTTGCTTTATCTTGTTGAGTTGCCCTTTGAAATTTTCTGTTCAGCTCTTTGACGTCATCATCTCTTCCATGTGCCTTAGCTACTCTGCGGTTAAGAGCAAGTTTCAGAGTCTCTTCTGACATCCACGCTGATGTTTTCTTTCTTTTCTGTATTTTTAATGATCTGCTTTTTTCATGAATGATGTTCTTGAAGTCCTCAGATCTTTTTCTGTCATTAGTGTTCAATGGGCCAAATCTGTTCTTGAGATGTTCTTGAAACTCAAGTGGGATAGATGCAAGGTCCTATTTTGCTTCTCGTGGACTTATTTTAATTTTCTTCATCTTCAACCTGCACTTACATGTGAACAATTGATAGTCTGTTCCACAGTCAGCCCAGTTAGCTGCTGATATTGAGCTTCTCCATCCTCTCTTCCCAAAGATGTAGTCAATTTTATTTCGCTGTAACTCATCTGGAGAAATCCACCTATATAGACACTGTTTTGGTAGTTGAAAATGGGTATTTGCTATGAACAAATCAATGGTCTTGCAAAATTCTATCATGTGATCTCCAGCTTTGTTGCTATCACCGAGGCCATCTTTTCCCAACAATTCTTCCTTCCTCTTTTGTGGGAAGCCGCAGCTCTCGCCGCCATTACAAGATGGCGCCGGGCAGTCAGGGCGGTGGCCCAGTTAAGTGGTAAACAACCACTTAGAGCATGCGCACTGCTTAGATGACGTAGTCATAATTCCACCCTGGAGTATGCTAATAAGGGTTCTGGCGAACGCACCAATCAATGCACAGCACGTCCCCATAGAGCGCATATAAGCAGCAGTAGTTTGGGGCTTCGGGGTCTTTTTCCGCATCTGCAAATCGAACCCGCATTAAACGCCTGTGGAAGAATCCTGTTGTGGCGCGTCCTTCTTGCTGGCGAGACTGAGCGCGTGACAAGTGGTGCCGAAACCCGAGAACGACCACCTCCGGCACGAGCGGAGACCCCCTGTCATCAAGGAGGATTCAGAACCGCACGGCGTGGGAAGAAACGGTAAGTTCCGAGAGACATGAGCCTGAATGATTGTTAAGCCGCTTGCTGGTGCTTGAGTGTTGGCGTGTGAATACTTTCGCTTTCGATTTTAACGGCGAACAGCCAGCCGCCTTTTCTTTATCGCGCATAAATCGGGTGTGGATAAATCCGTGCGCGCCCATGTGTTAAGTCCTTGTATACATAAGCAGGCAACATGGGGAACGTGGCAATAAAGACTATGGTTACGGCTCTCGATGCCCTATTGAGAAAGAGAGGATTAAAAATTTCAGAACAGACTTTGTGTAAATTTGTAAAAAACATAGATGAGATAGCACCATGGTTTGTTTCCACAGGCTCACTAACATCCGCGAGCTGGAATAAGCTAGGGCGAGACATAGACCGAGCTGCTGAAGCCGGACGCCTGAAGCCAGGGATTAGACCCATTTGGAAGCTAGTGAAAGCATGCATTGAGGACAAAGAGTGTGAGCAGCCATTGCGCCAAGGGCAGCAGGCTTTAGAAGATGTTCAGGAGAGCATGTCAGAAACAGAGTGGGAGGAAGAACAAGGAGCTCATAGGAAGCAGCACAAAGCTGTTAAAAATGAGGAGGCTGCGCAGTTAAAATTAAAAGAGGAAGTTGATCAACAAAAGAAGAGCCGTGCCCGCCATTTGGAGCCCTTGTACCCGTGGTGAGAACTAGAGCTTCTTGAGTTAGCAAAAAGGGGGAATAGAGACCGTGATGGACACTACCCCTAGAATGGCTTTATCTCTAACCCTTTTCACCCTAAATTTTTAAAATTTGGATGAGAAAGGCCAATCAGCTGCAGACAGACACGGGCAATGGCCAAAGCCACCAAAGGAAATGGCCCGGTGGAAAAATGTCCTAGACAACAAATGGTATGGCCCGGACCCCATATTAATCAGGTCCAGGGGAGCAATTTGTGTTTTTCCACAGGAAGAAGAAAACCCCATCTGGGTGCCAGAGAGACTGGTGAGACTAATTAAGAAGGAGGATGAAGATCGTGGGAGCAGAAAGAATGAAGAGGACAGCGATCCATCCAGCGCTACTATTGACGCTAATGGACAATGGACCAAAGAGTTGAACCAGCTGCAAGAAGACCTCCTGAATCAAGTTGTCCGATTGAATGGAACACGCGTGGAACCCCTTACCCTTGAAAATTTTTCTTCTTGGCTTTCATCTGCATTTTCCTACTTTAAGGAGTGGGTGGGGGTGTTTACATTTGCTGCAATAATGTGCTGTGGAGGAGTGTTGTTGCTATGGTTGCTCTGCAAACTTAAAGCTCAGCAAAGGCGTGACAAGGTCATCATTGCGCAGGCGCTCTTAGCGATTGAGCGCGGTGGTTCCCATGATCTTTGGCTTTCTTTGTTAAAAGAAAACTAACCCCCATAAGTTGTCAGCAATCGCACCCCAAGGGGAAGACCCCATTGCACTGGGAAGAGTGACAGAAATTGGATCTTGGCCAGCCCTTGCACCATGCGGAGCTCTGCTCATTGCACGCATCACGGTGACCAGATTTGGGTTCTTATATCCATCTTGATCTCCTGGGGCTACTGGAGGCTCCGGGATGGATCGATGGATTAGGCCTAAAATAAATAAGAAAGGAGGAGATGTGGGAAGCCGCAGCTCTCGCCGCCATTACAAGATGGCGCCGGGCAGTCAGGGCGGTGGCCCAGTTAAGTGGTAAACAACCACTTAGAGCATGCGCACTGCTTAGATGACGTAGTCATAACTCCACCCTGGAGTATGCTAATAAGGGTTCTGGCAAACACACCAATCAATGCACAGCACGTCCCCATAGAGCGCATATAAGCAGCAGTAGTTTGGGGCTTCGGGGTCTTTTTCCGCATCTGCAAATCGAATCCGCATTAAACACCTGTGGAAGAATCCTGTTGTGGCACGTCCTTCTTGCTAGCGAGACTGAGCGCGCGACACTCTTTATTCCTAACTTTTTCATTCCATTTCCAAAGCTCAATTCATCTTGATTGCATGTTTGATCAATTTCATGCTGAAGACTTTAGTAGAATTCTCCCATTCTTCATCACTAGCTTTAGTGGTTAGTGCATAAATGTGCATGGTGGTTATATTGGTTGGATTTCCTTATATAGCAGGAGTCCTGGTTGTGTAGTGGTTATGAGTTGGACTGTGATCCACATGGTCAGCAGTTCAAAACCATCAGCAGCTCTATGGAAGAAAGATTGAGCTTTCTACTCCCGTGAACAGTTACAGTGTCCGGAATCCACATAGGGTCACTCGGTTAGCATTGACTCAATGGCAATGAGTTTGGTTTTTTGTTTGGAATAGACATTATTCTATCACAGACAGGACTGTACTTCAAGTTAGATCTTGAAATGTCCTTTTTGATCATGAATGCAAGGCCATTCACCTTGATATGTCATTCCTGGCTTAGTAGACCATATGGTTTTCTGATTCAAAATTGTCAATACCAGTCAATAATATCCAAGACTACGTGGCAAGAATGCGGTTTTGCCATTATCACCTGAAACAATGATCTATACATACATTTCTGCAGGGGTTACCAGATAACCATTCCAGGAAGCGCCCTACTCCATCGCTTATCTAAATCAGCGATGCTTTGTGCCTGGTTACCCATATTAATGACCTTGCTCGCCACCTTCCTAAGGTAGGAGACCATCCTATTGATAAAGCCTAAAAGGAATTTTTATTGCAAAGAAAGGGCTGTTATATTTTGAATTTCGAACAAACTAAATCTTAAATTATGTTTCTAGTATTTTGGTTAACAACAAGGTAACTCTTTCACCTCTTCTAGCCCTGTGGCATGAGTTTTAACATCTATTAACCTTTAGGTTGACACCTGGAAGTCTTTACCTCAATTTCCTCAATACGCCCTTCAACAAGAAACTAGTGAGAGATTTGAGGGTGATTGGCCCCTACTATTCAGAACTTCTTTTCTAAAGGATTAGGTGTTTCTTTGCACCAGGCTTTCTACTGTTAAAAAATATGTAACAGTAGAGACTGGAGAATGTACAGTATTTTTAAAATCATTTTATTAGGGGCTCATACAACTCTTATCACAATCCATACATACATCAATTGCATAAAGCACATCTGTATATTCATTGCCCTCATCATTCTCATAACATTTGCTCTCCACTTAAGCCCCTGGCATCAGCTCCTCATTTTTCCCCTTCCTTCCCGCTCCCCCCTCCCTTGTGAACTCTTCATAATTTATAAATTATTATTTTGTCATATCTTGCCCTGTCCGACGTCTCCCTTCACCCACTTTTCTGTTGTCTGTCCCCCAGGGAGGAGGTTACATGTAGAGCCTTGTAATCGGTTCCCCCTTTCCAACCCACCCTCCCTCCATCCTCCCAGTATCGCCACTCACACCCCTGGTCCTGAAGGGATCATCCACCCAGTTCCTATCTGTACCAGTGTACATCCCCTGGTCTAGCCAGATTTGTAAGGTAGAATTGGGATCATGATAGTGGGAGAGAGGAACCATTTAGGAACTAGAGAAAAGTTGTATGTTTCATCGTTGCTACATCACACACTGACTGGCTCATATCCCCCCTGTGACCCTTCCTTAAGGGGATGTCCAATTCCCTACAGATGGGCTTTGGGTCTCCACTCTGCACTCCCCCTCATTCACAATGATATGATATTTTGTTCTGATGATGCCTAATACCTGATCCCTTTGACAACTTATGATCGCACAGGCTGGTGTGTTTCTTCCATGTGGGCTTTGTTGCTTCTGAGCTAGATATCCACTTGTTTACCTTCAAATGTACAGTATTTTAACCACATCGTTATACCTAGATTTTCAGTAGTCCTAAATTCTTTGTTATCACTTTTTAATGTTCCTGCAGATGGTCCACATTTTACTGTAAGCTTTGTAGTGCCTTTTCTCCTTAGTAATCATGTCCATCAGAGGGCTGATATTTATTTCCTTTCACGGAGGGAAACCTACAAGAGCCCTGGTGGTGTCGTGGTTACATGTTGGGCTGCAGTCAGCATGGCTGGCAGTTCAAAACCACCAGCAGCTTCACCAGAGACAGACTGGGCTTCCTACTGTCGTAAACAATTGCTGTCTTGGAAACCCACCAGGGTCACTATGAGTCAGCATTGACTCAATGGCATTGAGAGGGCTTAGGAAAACCTACAATTTACCTGGACTGTAATGTCTCAATTTTACTGAATCACTCAGCTATTTCTTTAGAATTTCCCATGCTAATTTACAGCCCTTGCACTTTAAAAATGAGTCTACATTGCTGAACTATGTTGATGACTTACTCATCCGCTCAACTCCCATCAATCTGCATTGATGACCGCATGATCTTATCGAAATATTTAACTATTGGAGCACATAAGGTTTCTAAAGAAAAAGCTCAGTTAACCCAGACTTCTGTTACATATTGGGGCAATTTGATTTCTGAAGAAGGCATTTCTATTATTCTAATTGGAAATGAATTACTTTTGCTCTTTCTGTCCCCAAAACTAGAAAAAAATTTTAAATTGCATGGGCTTCTGGGGCTACTACAGCACTTGAAGTCTAACCTTTTCTTGTTAGTCCAATCCCTGTACAAATATGTGAAAACTCCTGAACAGATTCTTTCCACACTGCCCTGGGGGCTCCCACCGCACAGCCATCGAGTCCACGCTGACTCACAGGGGCCCACGTCAGGTTCCCAAGGCTGTCCATCTTTATGGAAGCAGATGCCCTCAGCTGTCTCCAGAGCAGTGGATGGGCTTGAACAGCTGAACCGAATCCCTGGCCATAAAGTCCATTCAAACCCGTAGTGACCTTATATCGGGTTTCTGACACTGTCACTCTTTATGGAAGCAGACAGTCTCATCTTTTCCCCATGGTGCAACTAGTGGGCTTGAACCACTGATCCCTGAGTTAGTAACAATGATCCCACAACACTATCATGGCTCCTAACCTCCCTCTGGTGCTGCCATAAATAACAAGAGCAGACTTGTTCAATACTTTACTACTCCTGTCTGAGATTTCTGTAGTAAAAGCATGTGCTCATCAGCTTAAAGGAGTCCTTTAGGTGGCCGGGATCGGAGGTAAAACAAAAAAACAAAAAAACTTGTGGATGAAGTCACCAAACAAGCTGCTTCTCACGGGTTATTTTGACTCTGATGGAAACAAACAAACAAGAGCACTCTGATTTGCTTAATGAATTAACTCTAGGAAAAGAGTTAAACAATTCACTAAAATGAAGGAAATTAAGAAATGGCAAGCAACAGATTGTTCTCAGGATCCCACAACATATTACTATTATTTGGGCTGAATCAGAGGCCTATCTTACCTAAACCATTTCATGTCCCTATGTTTAAAACTCTCCATGAAAGATTAGGATGAGTGAAAATAATACAGATTTTAAAGAAATACTGGTAGGGACAACTGCTCTATTTGTTTCCACTACATCCTAGGCAAATCGTTTGAGACGCCATCTGAGAAATGGCCATTTCCTGCAGATCCTGTCCTTGAACCATTACCTTCAGAACCTCTCTTTGAATGGGCAATTAGGTTTTATCCAGGTCCCACCTTCAAATGGTTAAAAAAATACGTATTGCTAATAGTTTGCAGGTGTTTACATCGGGTAGAGACCTTTCCCAAGAACTGTGTCCCTGCGACCTTTGGAGCTAAGAAACTTCTTGGAAACATAGTCCCATCTGGGGAGAACCAACAATTATTTTCCGTGATTAGGGAACCCATTTTACTGGTCAAGTAATTTTAAAAAATATATTTTAAAAATTCACATTTATCAGAGACTTCATTGCCCTTATGATCCTTGGTCTTGTCATAGAAAGAACTAATGATATGATAAAAATCCAATTAGCCAACCTTTCTGAGTCTTTAACCTTATCCAGGACTGATGTCCTTCCCTGGGACCTTCTAAATGTGAAATGCACACTGTGTGAGCCAAATACATTAACCTCCCATGAAAGTAGTCCTGGAAAGCCTATGACTATCTTCTTTTTAAAATTTATTCCGATTGCAATTTAGTTCAACCTAAATAATTAAGATACTGTCCATCTTTGATTCAATACTCTAAAGAGAACCTTTCAGGAGTCAAAGAAGCTTTTAACAACAGCCAAAGCTTAGAAACACGCCCCAAAAAAACCCAAAATCTACTATTGAACCAGGTGATTGTGTACACCGGAAGAGGCACCAATGAAAAGGTTTCCTGGAGTATTATTGGGAAAGAAAATTTGTGATCCTTCTCATTAATCAGTGTGCTATCAAATTACAAGGAGTTAAAATGTGAATCCACCAATCTCAATTGAAGAGAACTAAAGCAGTCTCCTGGACCATTCAATCCGCTGAAGCAGTGGTTCTCAACCTTCCTAATGCCGCGACCCTTTCATACAGTTCCTCATGTGGTGGTGCCCCCCCAACCATAAAATGATTTTCTTTGCTACTTCATCACTGTCATTTTGATACTGTTATGAATTGGGCGACCCCTGTGAAAGGGTCGGTCGACCCCCAAAGGGGTCACGGCCCACAGGTTGAGAAGCACTGCATGTAAGGACTTAAACTACAATTCAGACACCCTGTGTTAGTCAGGGTCGACTAGAGAAACAAATTCATAGACACTCGTGTGTATAACAAAGAGGTTTATATACAAGAGCAATTGAATGTTGAGAAAATGTCCCGGCCCAGTTCAGATCAAGTCCATAAGTCCAATGTACGATATGTACGTATGTACAAAGTCCATTTGTACGATACCAATCTATAAAGTCCTCTTCAGACTCATGAAATACATGCAATGATATCAAATGCAGGAGGATCACAGGCCAGTGGGTGGGAAGTCTTGTGGATCCAGTGGCGTTGTAAGCATCCCAGCGCTGGCAGGGGTCTCTAAGTGCCTTCTCCGGCTCCAGAGGGCTGGTTGCATCAGGGTAGGTCCATGTGGTTTCTCCAGCTCCCACAGCATAGCACCAGGTGTCTTTTCAGTAGCGCATCTCTCAGGGAGTGAGCAGAGAGAGAGTAGAATGTCTCCCGCCTCCAAGGACGAAAATCCAGGAGTTCCCAGAATTCTTAGGAGAAGGCCATGCCCACACAGAGGCCTCATTGGTTATATCTTGAATGACAGGCCAAACTCCACCCCTTCACTCATAATCCTCTCAAACTGACGCCAGATTATGTAACGACCACACACCCCTATGGCCATGGCCAGAAGCAAATGCTATCTGAGATTGATGCTTATGCAAAACCCTGAAAGTGCACCTCTTTATCTTTCTTCCTTTCTTTTTTTTTTTTTTAACTTTTGCTATAGTCCTGTCTCTAATATTTTCCTGGATTGGACAAATATTTATGCTCACCATTTAAAAAGATGTAATTGTTGGGTTTCTGATGCCTTCCCAAACTCAAGTCAATCTGGCCTTCCCTCGTGGGTCTCTGTACTATTACAAGAAATCTCCATTACCAGAATCTTCTAGACCAATTAATGGTAGTTTCCACATTGTAGGTCCATATCTACAACTGTGGGACAGATATGTCTAGTTAAATTCCTCAGCAGGGAAACTAAGTCAAGTTGTTCCCCTTTGCTGGGAATAATACAACCATATTCATATGACTAACCCAGTGCTCATCAGACCTATGAGATGATGGCTTCTCATGTCCAAATATGATTAAAATGCACCAGTTAATAACTTCACGAGCTACCAATTGGCTCACCTCTACTGACTACAATGCATTTAAAATTGGGTCACCTTGATGGCATCTTTTGTGAAGCTAACTTTGGACCCTGACTCTACCAGGTTGAATAGGAAGTAGTACACTGGGCCTGAGTTAGACAATTTTAAGGGAATGCTGTACCAATTAAAGCTCCTATCGAAAGAGCTTGGCATCCTCGATCAGTGTTTCATTGGTTTGATCATTTAGCAGTAGTTATTGCGCTTCAGTTAGGACTTGAAGCTGTTACGGCACGTTAGAAGCATTCCTAAGTACGTTCAAACTTCCCTCAGGGACTTAAGACATCAATATCTGTGACAGTTAAGGTTTCGTGTCAGATTGAGTGGGTTGGGATTTATCAGTGGTTTTGCAATTAAGTTCTAGTGATCCCTTATAATGAGCCCTCCTCCAGTCCTTTGGGTTTGAGTTAATGGCCTGCCATATTGCCTGCCAATCCTGGCAGTCATCCGCAGTCTCCCATCATACTTACTGACCTTGGGTTCATTTACCTGTGCAGCTACAATCTGCTGCTCTGGGGGTCGATCAGCCCCTACAGTTATGCAAATCAGAAGCCTTCAACCTAACATCTGACCCGCAGAGTTAAAACTTGCCTGCTTCTGCAAGTGTGTGAGCGCATCCTTGATATCAACCTCTCTGGCATCAGGTAGACATTGGACTGCAAACTGCAACATCAATGGTTCACACTTGCTAGCCACTCCTTAGGAGACCCTATGCGCCCATGAAGATTTACAGCCATAGCTCTACGTGGGGTTACTGTAAGTCAGAATCAACTCAATGACGGTGAGTTTGGGTTGGACTTTTATATATATTCATATATAAGCTTGCTTTGCTTGTTTAGAGAACCCAGCCTAAAACAATATTGAAAGAGCTGTGATGAGAAAATCCAAACTAGAATCGCTCTTGACCTCCACGCCGCAGCCCAGGGAGAGATGTTTGTGTTCTAATGAAATCTGATTGTTGTGTCTATATTCCTGACGATCGTGCTAACTCTGCACTCTACATTAATCATATGCAATAGGTAGTAGCTCATCTTAACGATCCTGTTCCCGCCTTAAACATATGATGAGTAATTTGTTTTCCTATTAGAATGGATGATGGGAAAGAAACCTTACCTCTGAAAGACCATGGATTTTGAAGAAATGGAAATTCCTGAGTAAATAGCGTGGCTCTTCCCTTTGGCCAGTGCCCTTTCTCCAAAGGATTCCTATTCACTTGGCCCCGCTCCCACACAACTCTTCTTTGAAAAAGATCACAGAAGTCAAAGCCCAAGCTACAGCATTGTGAAGATGGTGGTGGTAGTGCCTGGCTAGCTACATAATAGGGATTGAAATCTTAAAGGCTTATCAAGTTGAACAGTGACCTGTGAACACATGATACCTGACATCCTTTCATAAGGAGGGTCTGGGGCCTTGAAAATCTGTTTAGCATAGGCAGCCATCTAATACATATGAAAAGAACCCTTGTAGAAGATGAGCTGCTCCGTTATGACTGATATAAGACCTGCTCACCCTGAAGATGAGACTCTACATGTAACCCAGTGAGAAGTTGATGTAGAGGAAGTCGATGTAGAAGGAGATACTCAAGACAATTATCACACAAAAATAATAAAAATTTTAAAAATAATTATCACTGAATTTCTATAGAAATTTTTATCAGAAGTGGGGATCACGAAGGTAAAATGGTCACTTCTGGGAGCTGTTATCCTCTTCTTGTGCTAATTCATTGCTATAGATGATTTCCCTTTTAATTGTCTTTCAGATACCAGCAGTCACACTCAGAAGATAATCAGCCAAAACCAGATTAAACTAGTTCAGGCTACCACGCATGGGCAAAGCCTGTGAGCCGATGGAACTGAGTCGTTAAATTCCCCAGCAAAAAGGCCTGATTTCCCAGAGCACAAAACCTGGAACATGTCCTGTACACCTGCCCAGTGATTTTTGAAATTGCATGGCCCTTTACATCAAAGCTACATGAGTTCAACAGATTCCCAGTCCTACTCCATCCCTCTGAATGAGCAAATATTACTTAGCTGTTCATTTACCTCTACGTCTGCGAATCCTCCAGTATTCATGGAGTCAGCCTGAGGAACTAGCCTCCAGACTCCTTGCTCAGTGCTTTACAATAAAGCTACTTTCTCTTTCTGTGTGTGCGCTGGGCACATTTGGACAAGGATCCTTTGGGGTTCATCTACTAAGGTATTCAAAAGAACTAGGTGCTTGCCGTGCTGAGAAAACCAAAAAGACCAGCCCACTGCCATCAAGTCGATATAGACCCAGCCCAACAGGCAGAACAACCCGTGCGAGTTTCCGAGACGCTGCTCTCTATGGGAGCAGAGAGCCCCATCCCAAGGAGCAACTAACTGGTGGTTTCAAACTGCTCACCTGGCAGTTAGCAGTTCCACGTATAACCACTACCTACTCCAGCCACCAGGGGAGCTTGGTCTCATAAGAGGTTTCTGCCAAATCTACAGGGCATGGTTCTGTCCTAGTGGATGAGTGTTATTGAACTTGGCCCCCTATGTCTAATCCTCATTGTTTCCTTGAACAAGATTCAGTCCCTTAAGCTTTTTAGTATGTATAAGGGCACAGCCCATGTATTTTTATCTAAAAATCTCTCCCATAGATGAATATTGCCCTTTTCTCAATTATATTTTAATTCTATGCCAGTTGCTAGTTAAATAATATGATTATCAGATGTACCAAAGACCACATGGAGGTTACTTACATTGTCTCTCAAAAAGCTGATGATCCTGCCACCAAAGTGGAACAGATATATATATATATATATATATATATATTGAGTTTGCACTTACCTGTAATGGCTCAAACTTAAGAACAGCCAGTTTTTACGATTCAGCCTTGCCTTGATACTTGCCCTCACAAAGGGATCACTGAAGATATGGGTGTAGTGAAGACATCGGAGGGGACCAGTGATCAGAAAGAATAGCAGCTGGAGTCTTAAAACCTTGTCTTAAAATAAGCAGTGAAGTGTCAACTGAGCCCACACAGAAGAAGTACACCGGCCTGTGTGATCCAAGGATTGTAAATCCTAAAATCCAGGCTCAGAGGAGAGAATTGTGTTCTTAGAGCTTAAATCCTGAGCACCTGGTTTTCAGAAGGCTGTGGCTGGACGATGGAAGCCCACAATTGATGTGAAGAGTCTCTATGAGGATTGAGCCTCCATTGAATTCCTTTGGACCATGACCTGGGATGCGAGTGGCTTTGTGTTCCCTTGTGACACATTTCTAACTTGTTCTAGTTTCTATTATTTTCTGCCTTGTTTTCTATTGAAGTCTTTCTGTGTTTTATCTTGTTTTTGTTTTTGAGGGGTAGTGGGGGATGCTAGATGATTTTCTTCATGCGAAATCCAGCGTAGGTGAATCTATAGAAACAGTAACCTGATGAATACTTTCTTAGGGCTATGGCCGGGGAGTTTGGGGGTGAGTGGGGAGCTAGTAACAATGAGCACAAAAATGAAGGAAATGTTCTAAGATTGACTGTGGTGAAAATTGCACCTCTTCTTAATATATTCAAACCCTTGAATTGTATGGTGTGCGTATTATGTCAAAACTGCTTATTTTTTTAAAAATTAAGAAAACAGCAATCATATAGATGGCAGATGTTTTAAATTGTTTATTCTGAGCTGACCTTCAAAAGTCAGCGACCATCACATCTCAGGTCGCCTCCAGGCTCCCACTGTCCTTCTTCCTCCTAGGCAGAGCATTCACCGGTGCTGGCCTTGAACCATCCGTAGAGAGCCACAGATCCGGCTGTTAAAGGACTCAAATGTTACAACTGACAGAGTAATGTTGAAGGAGTCTCCCCAATTTCCGATATTTGAAAGTCTGATTTTGTAAATGTTTGTTTTCTTTTTTTCCCCAGTCTCCAAAGGCTTTATTTTATTGTTCCGTGTGCTTTCGAAGGAGACAGGACATCAGTCCTACTGCTTCCAACCCCAGAAGAAGCGCTGTACACAACCAGACAGTGCCAATGGGCCCAGGGGCACGGGACTGCTTTATCCGCCTGTTACTGGTCAATCCAGCCAGAGCCACGAGTGATGTCCCCGCCAGCTTGAATACAGAAGTCTGCTCGGAGGGTGCCTGGCTTAGAATCCGCTGGGTTGGCCTCCCCCAGCATCATCCGGCCCGTCTTCACCACCTTCAGCCCCTCCCAGACCATGGCCACAATGGGTCCCGACTTCGTGTCCTTCACCAGCCCTGGGAAGAACAAGCGGTCCTTCAGGTCAGTGTCGTGCCTCTACAGGTGTTCCTCGGAGGCCTGAACTTCCGTAACTTCATGGCCACCAGGTGGAAGCCCTTCTGCTCAAAGCGCTTGATGATGTCACCTGCCGCGCTGCACACCTTGCTGCTTGATGGGATGAAGGTGCGCTCACTGTTGGCCATGGAGCAAGTCAGGTGGTGGGGGCAGCGGCCGGGTCGGTGGAGCGTGCGAGCAGAGCTATTTCTTTGTTTCCTTATACGTTCCTGGATCTTCCATCTTTGCGCTCTGTGAAAAAATTCCCTTCACTCTCGTACTTTGGTGAGTCCTGATTTTATTCCTTCGATAAACTACTGAATTGCAATAAAAGCTTCAGCTTGCTCTCGACCCTTAGTAAGTAAGCACAATTAAGTATGTGCTTACATTGCCTATTAGGTAATCCAACACTGGCAGTTGCTTTGCTCTGGAGTTTAGTATGGCTTTTGCTAAATAGTTCCTCCGCTGAAAATTGCTCCGAGAATTGTTCCATGACAACAGCTCCTTCCCTGGCTTTGTAAATATTGATGGTGGTCTTTCCTTTCTTTGTCATCGTTTGTATTTTTATGTTTGTGGTCCTATTGTTTCATCCTGCCGCTTCATTGCAGTTTTGTTCTTGCTTGTTTCTGTTGGGTGTACCAGTCTGTAAAGCAAGGAAGGAGCGGGTGCACAGAGATCCTAACTGATGCCAGGGTTTGTAGGGTGTGTGTGTGGGGGGGGGGGTGTCTGGAGATGGGGAGAATGAGAGGGTTTAGGGAGTAAACAACGAAGGTTGGAGGAGGAAGCACTACAACTGAAGGTGATTACACAACTCATTTTAAAGACGATTTAATCATGGGTGAAGAAAAAGAAAGCCAACGTTCTATAATTGATTGTGGTAATGATTGTACAATTCTTCTTGATGTGCGTGAGCAAATGAATTGTACGGTATGTGGATTGCGTGCCAATAAAACGGTGCCAAAAATTGCTCAGAGGAAAGTGAAGCAGCAATAGACATCTTTTGAAGAACTGTAAGGTTTTATAGTAGCAGGCAAATTGAAATGAAAAGTTTTCCTTCTGCCTGTTGAAAGTAAGGAAAGAGCTCCCTCCTCCCCTGTTCATTTGTTTTGTTTGAGTTCAATAACTTGTACAGTATAACCTGAAAAAGCTAGAATCTGTGTATGCTGGGAACCTGTCAGAGATAGAAAATGCAAAGACTTCTCATTCAATAGAAAGTAACAGCAAAGCAATGATGAGACCCTGTCAGATGCAGGAAATGTACAGAGACCTGGGGGGAAGATGCAAGGTGACCCTATGGAATTCCGACTCTCCTGGTTTTCACTGTCATTGTAAACGTTGCCTTTCTGAACGTGGTGGCAAGCAAGGGTATTTCCTCAAAGACCTAGCAACTGGTTCTTTTGAAATGAATTCATCACGAAAGCTCACGCCTCTATCTCCAAGTCCCCTGCATTAAGGTGCAGAAAAATGAGCAATGCTCTCTTAAGCACAGGGGCCAGGACTTGCATGCACCCCACTATATAAAGAATAAGAATGCTTTCTGTCTTGGCATTCTCTTTAGCAGATTCTCTGGGATGCATTATATTCTGGTTGAATGCATATTCCATAATAAAACTTTCCCTTCTCTCCTTTTTTTTTTTTTTTTTGGTGTGTGTGTGTGGACAAGTTTTCTGGGTTGGAATTAGATTTTGTTTTGGTAACAAGTTCCCAAACAGTTGCCATGGTGGCACGATGGTTCTGCGCTGGGCTGCAAACCCACCAGCTGCTCCAAGGGATAAAGCCAAGGCTTTCTGTGCCCCAACAGAATGACAGCCTCAGAACCCGACAGGGGAAGTTCTAGCCTGTCCCCCAAGGTCACTGTGAGTCGGAATCCATTTAATGACAGTCAGTTTGGTTTTGAGTTTTGCCTCAGGCCATGGGTTTAGGCAAGGGGAATTCTGGGATCCCCCACCTTCCAAACCCACAAGGAAGTGGGGAGTGGGGATGGAGAGGAAAGGGGAAGGGGAGAGGAGAGGAGAGCCAGATGGTGGTCTGGCCTAGGTTCTGTCAGTGCCCAAGCTCAGCCCAGTCCTACCCCAGCCCCTATCAGCACCCTTGGCCTGTGGAAAGACCCTCTTCCCACCGCCCCTGGCCCTTTCCCAGTACAGCGCCACTCAGCTGGGCACTCAGGCAGCGACAATTCCCTACCCCCCACCCCTGCCCCACCCCCTCCATCAGCATATGCTGGAGAGCGTGCCGAGAGCAGATTCTTTATTTTCTTTTTTCTTAAAAAAAAATTCCAAAAGTCTTCCTTCAGTATAAAAAATAAATATTTTAAATACGGCATTGAATAAATAAAAATCATCTGTCAGTATGAAACATTGCCCAGGTACATTCATCAAACAGGGATTGGTCACCCAAGGCGAGGTCCTTTCCAGTGGAAAGGCACGACAGGGAGACGTCTATGGACAAGGCCACACAGTGGGTCCCACTGAGCTAGCCGAGTGCATGGGAACGGGGTGCGGTGGGGGGCTTGGAGATGATTGTTAGGTGAGAACATCGGTACCATTGAAGGAGCCCGAGGGTACAAGTGGTTGGCAATGGGCTCCTAAACCAAGGGCAGGCGGGTGGCACCCACCCACACAGCGGTGACACAAAAACAGAGTCCAGATTCTCCTTTCTCACAGCCAAGAACATCATACGGCATTTCTACGCTATAGCCCTGTTGACAGCAGGCGTTGGTGGGCCAGCTGGGCGGCAGCCAACAACACCCCCCTGACATCAAGCACTCTGTGATCTTGCTTCCCATCTGAATAACCTGGAAATTGGTAAAGCAACAAAAACACGCCTTTGTGAGTTCTATCCAGGATGCGGTTGACTTCCTTGTCGTTCAGCCCAGAGCTATCCAGGGGCAGAGCAGAGAGATCGATGGGAAGGGCAGCTGAGCTCTGGGACCCCGGAACTCAGAGTCGCATCCACACCCTAGTCTCCCCATGGAATGGAGAACGCTGGCTGTCTTGGGGCTGGCTGGCTGCCTGCCAGCGGCCAGCTAGTGTGCTTGCCAAAAGTGCTCAGAGAAGGGCAGAAAGGGGACAGCATGAGGACGAAGCATGGAAGCCTAGTTGACTGAACTGATAGGACCACCGCTGCCTGCTGAGGGTTTCCCAAGAAGCCCACACACTCCGCCCAGCGGTTGCCCCAGCTCCCAGACCCGGGCATTTCTAGACTTGCCTGCCCCAGCTCAAAGGAAGGGATCAGGTTCCTGCCTGGGAGCGGAGTGCAGAACTGGGTGGAGGCATACGGGAGCTGGGGCCTCGGGTGGGGGCACAGCTTCCTGGTCTGAGTCTGGGGGTGGACTGTGCTCCTGTCCCTTCCCACCCCCACTCCACAGCAGGGGGCAGGGTCTCTCCCTCACTGTTCGGGCTTCCTGAGGTCTCCTGGGTCAGACCCTGAGTGGAGTTTGGGATGCCCAAGGAGTTTCTCTTCAGGGAAGGTTCTGGGTCAGGACCGCGGCAGGTCCCCTCAGCTAATGGCTAAGAGGCCCCGTGGGAAAGAGATTTGCACAACTCCAAGAGGCATCAGAGAACACCGTGTGAATGAGGTCCCCCAGAGGAAAGCACCCGGCTACTCCACCATCTGGCCAGAGCCTGCAGCTTGACCCTGGCTCCCCAAAGTGGGTCTCGGTCAGGGTCCATATAAGAGAGCCGGGTGCCCCACTCTTACCCCGACAACCCTTCTCTGAGCTTCGACTTGTAACATCATCAGTGTCCAGGCTCGGGCCTGGCCCTGGCTCCTGGGTAAAGAGCCACTGTACTGCTATTGCTGGCTAAGGAGCAGGAAGGAGGAACTATCTTTGCTACTTAAAGCACCAATAAGTTAATATAAATAGGTTATTATAATAAATAGACAATCATTCTGAGCCAAACACACAGCACTCTCAGATCCCAGACTCTCCTGAGACCCTGACCTCAGATTCGGCTGCCCCCTTGTCTAGGGACCAGAGACCACCTCGGGTACCCCTTGAGTCCCTTCCTGTGACCTCACCAAGCTTGCATAGCCTTGGCTGTCAGCTGCCACTTTGAAGTACTCCATCCCCATACCCTTATAGGTCCTTGCATAGAAGGAGGGCTCTGGGTCAATCTCAGTGCCCCCTCACTTGACTTTGCAGCCTATCCCTGCTTCTGTCACGACCACTGACCCTCTGCCAGCCCGGCAGCAAACTCCTGCCCATCTCAGGCTTCGGGGGGAGCCTGGAGGGAAGAGGAAGTATCACCTTAGGCCATGGAAAAGTCTGAGCAGGTTTCCTTTCCAGGCCGAAGGTGGCTCTCCATTTCCCCCCAAGAGCCCTTGCAGCCTGAATGCCAGTGGCCTCTTTCTGAAACCTGCACCTCCAACCATTCCCATGAGAAGGCAGCATCCCATCCCAGAGCTGCCTTCTTTGCCTGCCACATGCCACGCACACACCTCTAGGGGCCAGGAGTTCCCTGGGATTCCAGCCTCCAAAGTCTCCCTCAGAGGAAGCTGAAGGTATGGGGTCTGCAGGGCGAGCAATGCCCTAACCCGGGCGGCTCCCTCTCCTGCTCTGGCTCTAGGGTCTGCAAAGACAGCTTGTCTGTTCACTACAAAAAGCTACACCCCCGCTGCCCCCCCCCGAGGGTCAGGTCTGGGCAGAAGTCCAGCTCATGCGCTCCTCGCCAGCCTGACCCCTTGGGGCTTGGTCACCGGTTCCTAAAGGGGCAGTCTTGAGGGCCTGCCTGTGGACATTTGGACCCTGTCCGGCTTCATCCCAGCCCACCCTGGTGTGGACAGGACTGACAGAGAGCCCCTCAAGGTCTGCCAGCAAGTTCCCCTTGAGTCCAGCCACAACCCCCTGCCACCCCGGCGGGGAGCCCCCCCACCCCGACATCTGGAGCCCACTGCCCAGATCCCTCGGTCCACAGCACACGTCGCAAGCCGGGGCTAGAAGGCCTGGGCCAACTCGACGATGACTTGCTTGTACTTCCCCAGCATCTGACAGCCCAGCTTCTTCTTCTGGAAGGCCTCCTTGCCTGAGGTGTCGGGGCCGTAGGACACGTCCACGTGGCCCACGTGGTACTTGTTACACAGGTGGCAGAGCACGTTGCTGAGAAGCCCCCGCAGGGTGTCCGCCGTGGCGTTCAGCTTGCTGTGGAGGTCCTGGGCCTTGGGGTTGAGAGCCTTCTGGTCCCTGGTGATGTTGCCCAAAGAGGCCCCCAGGTAGGCGACGATGCGGTAGAGTTCCACCAACTTGTCCTTCTCCGTGCCGTCAGCGTGGAAGGGCGGAAAGTCCGTCACGTTGGGGCCGCACAGCTTGTCCAAGCGGCGGGGGAACGGCTCGCCCTGGGCCTTGTACTGAGGAGCAGAAGGGAGAAGGCGGGTGAGCCAGGAGGCAGGGATCGGGGTTCCGGCCCTGCCAGCTACCCTCGGGGGAAAGCTCTTCTTGGGAGTTCACTTCTCCACCTCTCGCATGGGGTCCCCTCTGGATCTGATTGGCATCTCAGGGTCCTTGTGAGACATCTATTGGGCAAGGGCTGCCCGTGCGATGCCCTGTGAGGCACCCCAGTTGGTGTATGTGTGGCTGCTAATGGATAGATTGGAGATTTGCGTCTACCCAAAACCAAAACCAAACAAACAGAAAGCAAACTCCAATGAGTCGATGCTGACCCAAAGCCACCCGAGGGGACAGGGAGGAACTCCCTTGTGAGGTGCTGAGACGATTCTGTAACTCTTTATGAACGTATAGAGCCCTGTCTTTCTCCCACTGGGCAACTGGTAATTTCAAACTGCTGACCGCTACGCTACCGGGATCCTCTGAGCTTACCCAAAGGGGTTCGAGAGAAAGAACTGGTGATCAGCGTGACAAAAACATCAGCTATTGCAAGCCCTAAGGGAGACTGGTCGACCCTGACAGCCCTGGGGCCCAAATGAGTCTGAAGCAGCTTTTGACAGGATCCTGATCCTATTGAGAAAGGAAGACAGCTCAGGGGCTCCCCTTCTAAGCTGCACCACACACGCTTGGCCTTGGGCCCTCCTGGGCATCTCTCTGCACCCACTCTTGGACCAAATGCATCTCTCTGAACACCTTCCCGCCTGGTCCTCCTTTGGATATCTCCGTCTGCCTCTCAGTCCACCCAGTGGAAGAATCCCAAGACCTGAAGCACCAAGCCCCATACGTTCTCACCCCAGCTCTCCCCTGACCTACCCCTGGGGAAGCTGTGCCAGTCTGGGCTGCAGGTGGGTGTGGGGAAATCTGGGTGGGGCTTAGCCAGCCCCCCTTCTCTCCTCTCAGATACAAAACTGCTCCCTCCCTCCCCAGTTCCCAGCCCATGCCAGGACAGCCTCTTCCTGATATCAGGTAGGAATTCTGCCCACTGTGCTGGCTCAGGGGACTCGGGCCTTCCCCCTCTTCCCTCGTCCTCTGGGAGTGGGAGGGGAACTTACATAGAGGATGAAGAGGGTGTTGGCACTACTGTTGAGCTGCATCAGTTGACTCCTGATCTGGGTCATGAGGTTGCTGGGACATGGGTGCCTTGTGATGCAGGTGGCCTTGTCGGGAGTGATGAGAAGGGGGTTCCCTGCCCCAGGTTTCCAGTGCAGAACAAGCAGCAGTGACAGGAATCCTGGGAGCCGGCAGAAAGCTACCATGAGCCGGAAGGCGGGGACAGCAGCTTGAGGCCCAGTCACACTGTGTCCCCCCTGACAGCTCAATCTATATCTCCCTCTTGCGCTGTCACCCTGTCCTCCTGGCCCTCTGACCCTACTGGAAGAGGAGGTGTCTGCTGTCCATCCCCATCTGGGCTCCCATGGGAACCATTGTGGGGCAGATCCCTCTCCCTCTCCAATCTGACACCTGATGCGGGCTCTCCAGGACAATTGTCCCCCTAGTTTCACATCTCCTGCATCTCTGTCCTTCCCCAGATGAGGCCGACTTCCCTGCTTTGGAGGTGGCTCTTAGCTACCCTCCAGCCAAGTTCCACTGGCACCACCCACGATGCCTCTGCTTGGGTTTGAACCTCAAAACCTTGGGCTAGTGACTTGGCCGATTCCCCCCCCCCCCCCCCCCCCGCCACCCCCAACTCCCCTCCCACGGGGGGAGGGGGGTTCCATCCGGATTCTGTAACTCTGTCCCCAATTCCTTCCTGAATCATCCTTAAAACTCCCTGTCCTTCAACTCTGTCCAGGGGACAGTCGAGGGGTCCCACACCCCTCAGGGCTGGGGCAGTGCAGGGACAGGGTTAGGGAGGGAGAGGAGACGGTGGAACCAGGAAAGAGAAAGGGTGGGCGGAGAGGAAGGAGAGTGAAAAGTGACAGGAGAGCTGGGAGCCTTCCCGGTCGGCCCCTCCCCTGTCGTCCTCCCCGTGCCCGCCCCCCTCACTCTTTTCAGCTGGGGAGCACCCATGCAGTTGGGACTGGGGGTGGGGGGGCAGCAGGCCAGCGAGGCAGGAGCCTCCCGCCTGGATCCCCCTGCTGGAATCGGAGTGCCCGTGGCAACGCCAAGTACACACATTTTTCCACGGGGTCCCCCGGTATGGCCCGGCATCCACAGGCGGTGCTGAGGCCCCGCGGGGGCCAGGGAGGGGTCCCCGCGCCCCATCTCACCTAGCACAGAGCACACGCTTTCCAGGCACTAGCGTTGGAGGCGACACCTGCTCCCGTCCCGGGCCGGAGTTTGCAAGCCGCTCGGGAGGCCTGCGCCCCTCCCAGGGAGCAGCCCGGCAGCGGTTGGAAAAGAGAAAGCGGAAAAGGACGAGAAAGAGAGAGAGAAAGAGGGAGGGTGACTCGGACCGGGAGCCCCGAGAGGAGGTCCGGGAGCGGCAGGCGAGGGAGCGGAGCGGGCGGGCTGCTCCGGCGCCTTCCTCCCGCCGTGGGCAACCTGCTGGCCGGCCGGCGCGCCGTGCCCGGACCATGTGCCGCGGCCGCCCGAGCAGCGAGCGGCTGCCCCGGCGCGGGGCAGGGTGGCGCCGCGAGCGGCGGGGGTGCGGTGAGTGGGTGCCCCGGCGAGGGCGCGCGTCCAGCCTGCGGAAGCCCGAGCCGGGCGGCCCGGCGGCCGGGGCGGGCGCGGGGGGGTTACCTGCGGCCAAGGCCTTCATTCTGAGCCGGGCTGCAGAGGCACTGGGAGCCCTGGGACGCCGGCACTTTTCAGAGGTTCATGCTCAAACGGGGAATTTGTCTGATTTATATACCGGAGCCTGTGTTGTAAGACAGAAACAGCTATATTTAGCCGGGATCCCCTTCCAGGAAGTTGTTTGAGGTGCATCATAGGAAATTATGAATGAAAGTGAGAGTGAAGGGGGGAGGCGAGGGGGGGAGGGGGAGGGCAGACTTTTTCCCTCTTCTAAGAATTTGATTGATAAAATTATAAAGAGGTCTTCGACCAAACGTCCTGTGGTTTCCCTGAGTGACTTGCCCTTGGGGTTGTTTTAAGATGTGGGGGAGGGTGGGGGGACAACCGGCTGAGTCAGCAGGGTCCCATGTGGACGACGGGCAGCCGATGCCCTAGATGTGGCCCTGACTCACCTGGGCAAGTAGAGGAGCTGGCACCTGTAGCCCCTGGGCAGAGGCTTTAGGGGACAGTGGGGAGGAGGACGGCTGGAGCCAGCTGAGAAGCAGGTTCCCAGGAATAGGGGCTGGGGCCAGGCGTGGACTTTAGACAGAGTAATAAAGCAAACTGAATGTGGGTGCTAGAAGCCACCCTGGAGGTGGCCTCTTCTAACCTGCCCATTTCCACAGGGCAGAGTCAGGCCCTGAAGAAATGGGCTGCCTGGGCCCCCCACCCCCCCACCCCCTGCAGGCTTAGGCCCCTAAGCCCCCATCAGCACACCTGCTCTGTGACTCCCTGTGAGGCTGAGGACAGAGGATGGAGCAGAGCCGCTAGGCCTCAGTCCTTTGGGGACAGTCCTTTGGGGACAGCCCTTTGGGGACAGCCTGGGGAGGGCTTCAGGAGATCTTCTGGTGGCGGGGGGTGGGGAGCTCTTGGCTCTTCGAAGCTGCATCTTCCACTTTGGTGGAAGGTGGTGGGTCGAGCAGGTCCATTCTGAAAGGGACACCTGAGTGTAGGGCCTAGTCTCACTCTTCAAGTCAGTCCCAAGTCCCCTCCATGAGGCGCAGAGGGACTGTCACCGAGGGGTGCTGGGGACTGTCACCAGCCCTCCCTAGGTAGGACTCAGTCTCGGAGAGAGCTGGTGGTCCCAGACCAAGGTGCTTCCGGAGGCTCTGGCACCAACCGACCGACCGGATCATAAAGACAGGTGCCTTTCACAGTCGTGGGGAGGGGAGCCGGCAAAATGAGTGCAGACTCGTCCCCAATCTCTACACACCCAAAAATACCCGGGGCCCATTGGTTGCCATCAAGTCGCTGCTGACTCGCGGTGACCACCTGTGTTACAGAGGACCTGGGCTCCTGGGAGTTCTCCTGGCTGGAGTCTGACAGAAGCAGGCTGCCAGGCCTTTCTTCCGTGGGACCAAGTGGCCAGCCTTTCGGTTAGTGGCCAAGCGTGCATCCTGGACATCATCCATGGACCTCCTCCCCAGGTAGAGGCCAGAACAATCATAGAAGGGTAGGGCCTTGCTGAGAGTGCGGCACACATCCGAGAGCCCCCTGCCTCTCCATCCCCTTTGTTCTCCCAGGTGCTGATGGGGCCACCTCCTGGCCCCCCCCCCATCCTGGAGGTGCCTCACTTCCCAGGGGTCCTGCTCTACTCCTGAGGAGGACCTTTCCCTAGTGGTTAGCCCCCCCCCCGCCTGTCCACTCCCACCTTCCATGCCCCCAGCTCCCACCTCTCACTGTATCCAGACCTACCCAGCCACGAGTCCTTCCCTTATCATGCCAGAAGGAGCCATGTGCTCCTGCTGTCCTGTCCCCTGCCCCCCACACATACAAGCCACACAGCTCTGCCAGCCCACCGCGTACAGCAGGGCCTCTCCATGGGGTGATAAAGCTGCCCATCCCAGCTGGCACCGCCCAGCAGGGAGGAAGTGGGCCAAGCCCACACGAGCCTTCCCTCCTCTTCCTCCTCCTCCCTGTCCCACACCTTGTCCTTCCTTTGGGGGCTGTGAGGTCCCGGCAGGCCCCTCCCCGTCCCACAGACCTGTAATGAGATGGGGGTGCACCCCCTAGAAACGGACTGAGCACCTGCCCTCCTCCCACCAACCCCAGCATGTCACTGCAACTCCACACCCCAGGTGCTCACCATTTCCCTCCCACTTCCTAGACGCGCCCCCACCCCCCCCTCGCACCCCCCTCCCAGCCTCTCTGCATGAGGACCTGACCATTCCGAGCATAAGATGTAAGGTCAGCCTCCAATCTCCCCCCAGCTTCTCCTAACAGGGACCCAAAGCCCACTAGACCAGAGTCCTACTTAGCCCCATCTTGTAGGGGCTCCAGCCCTGGGGGTGGCCCTACCACATCCCAGCCCCATCTCTCCCCATCCCTTCTTGTGAGTGGACGACAGGCGACGGGCACTGGCCCTGTCCTGTGCTCCAGAAACCCCACACCAACTCCCTGGTCCACCACTTCATCGAAGCCCCACCCCACAGTAAAGCAGGAAGTGGGGGGCAGGGTCTTGAAGACACTGTGTTTGGGCCACTTCATCCAGCTCTGACTGGCCCCACCGAGGGCCTTGGCCTCCCCTTCACGGTACCTGCCGTGGTCCGTGCTCCCCCGGACCCAGCCTCCCCTTCCTGTCATGTCCAGGAGCCCTGCGCTGGGCCTCTGGAGGCAGGCTGGTCAGGGTCTCGGAGCCGTGGGTCCGTGAGCTGCGTGCAACGTGGCTTCGGCCCCTGGGAACAACGGCCGCCCAGGCCTAGCTCCAAGCCTGCTTTGGTCTCCTGGCGTTTGTTTGCGTCCCTCCCTCCCTGCCTCCCTCCCTCCACGCTGCAGTGTTCCCCCTGACTCCCCCCTGAGAGGTACCCTCCCTTCTTGGCTGCCTGCTCCTGGGTTGTGACCCCAGGCCCCACCCTGGAGTGGCAGCCCCGGCCCGGCCCCTTCCAGCTGTGACTTCATCCTCAGCCTGTCCAGCTCCTGCTGATTGTGTCTGGTGGGGATTAGACCTGCCTGGAGTTGGGGGCTACCCAGTCGGAGGCCTGAGGTTAACGCTCCTGGGTGTCTACGCCCCCAGCGGACTGGTCTCCCCGCTCCAGGAAGTGATCACACAAGCTGGCCTGGGTACGCCCCCGGGGGGCCCCTAAGAACGAGCTTCACACACCTGCGCATGGGGCCGCCCATCTTCCTCCTCTGCTGAGTCTCACTCGCCATCCACAACTCTCTCCTCAAAGCGGATTTGTTTGCCAGGAAGGGAAACTGAGGCTCGGAGAGGTGAAGGGGCTTGTCCGGGGCCACTCAGAGGGCAGAGCAGAGGTAGGTCTGAAACCCAGGCCCCTGGCCTGCAGGCTGTGGCTTCCGGGAGGAGAGAGGATCCTCCACTTCCAGGAAACCTGGAGGTGGCCCCAGCGCCGCCCCACAGCAGCCTCGGTATGCCCGCTGCTCTTGGCCCAGTGGGGACAAGCCTGATGCCTCCACCCGCCAGGCCAGCAGTTCTCAATTTGTGGGTCTCGACCTCTTTGGGGGGGTCAGATGACCCTTTCACAGGGGTCGTCCAATTCATCACAGTAGCAAAATGACAGTGATGAAGTAGCCACGAAAATAATGTTATGGTTGGCGGGTGGGGTCACCACCACGTGAGGACCTGTGTGAAAGGGTCACAGCGTGAGGAAGGTGGAGACCCGCTGCTCCAGGCCCCACAGGAGTTGGATGCTCCTTGTACTCCTCACACCGCTGGCTCATGGCAACCCCTCAAGTAGATGCTGCTTTTAAAGCCATTGATGACATCCCAAAGCTGCCTGTGCCCAGTCTCTCGTGGCTAGAAGGCAGAGCAGATAGCTTGAGGAGTCCTGTTTGAGGTTTGGATCTGCCAGAAAGAACCAGGTAACTGTTTGGCCTCAGTTTCCATGTCTGTAAAATGGGAATGACAGTCCTAGGTTCTGGGTATGCTATGAGAGCTCAGCAATAACCTGGGCCCCGGCCGCCCCTCTCCACGGTAGCACTGTTCCTTGTGACCTCTCTCAGAGGCCTTGGTTCCTGCCCCCATTTTACAGCTTTATCCCATGGGTCACTCCCAGGGCTGAGGGGGTAAGCTGGTCAGGAGAAGAATTTTCCATTCTGTTCTGAGGGAGAATGGGGATCCGAAAAGATCAGACGGGTTATGTGGTGGGGGTGGGCTCTCTCCCTGTGCCCCTCCTGGTCACCCACCCCCAGGCCAGAGCTGAGGCCAGCAGCTGACCTGGCCTGCCGCCCCCAGGAGCTGATTCACCCCCAGGCTCCATCTGAGAAGGAAGGAGACACAGCTCAGTTCAGGGGGCTTTGAATCACCAGCCGCCCCCTGTAGAGACCCAGAGGCTGTGGGGGTGAGAGCTGGCCCCCTGCCTGTTTGTCTGTCTCTTTCTGGCCCCAGGGGCAGGCAGGGGAGAATGGACTGGGGGTGGGGGGTAGCGGGCAGCACCCTGCCCGCTGGCATCCTGTGTAGACAGCTGGCAGTTACTCACCAGGTAAGCAGCTCTCTGGACACTGGGGAATTCCCCAAGACCAGTGACCCAGAAACTGAGTTGGTCTCAGGCACCCTCCACTGCCCAGGCTGGCTTTCCCACTTACCCCCACCCCAAGATCCTAATGCTCTGAAAACCCAACCAGAAACCCAACCATCCGCTGTGCCCAGCCCCAACCTTGATATCCCCAGTGGAGAGAAGAGCACAAGGCAGGCTGGGAGGCCCTGAGGAGGAAGGTTGAGCCAGGCTGAGTGTGCGGAGCCCACGACAAGGCTGGTGAGGGATGGCCAGAGGAGACCAGGGAGGCAGGGCACTGACCTCAGAAGTTCCCAGCCCAGCAGTAGAGTTTCTGCCCCAAGAGACAAAACCAACCCAAACCCTCTGCTCTCAGTTGATCCTGACTCTCAGTACCCTATTGGAGGAGCACCATGGTGGCCCATCTCTCCAGGAGCGCACCACCTCCTCTTGCTCCTGAGGCGCGATGGGTGCAGGGCCCTGTGCCTGACTGTGATCTGAGCATCTAGACACACTCCCTGGGGCTCCCTGGGGCCGGGCTGTGGGTGAATGCCTGCCTCTTCCCCCATCCTCAACCCATCAAATGTCCGCGGGTACCGTTATACCCATCCGGACCAAGGAGGAGCCAGATGCCACCCTGGTCCCCTGCCAATTACCCCCAGCATCCCCCTGGCACTTCCCAGCAGGCTCTGTGCCAAGAGTCCGAGGTGGATGCGTATCAGAGACATTATAACCACCACCGCACCCTGCCCATCAGCACGGGCTCCACTCCACTCCTGCACTCCGGGCGCTGCCCTCAGTTTCTCCATCTCTAGCATGGGCTGCCACCCGCCCCTCTACACTTAGGCAATGTGGCCTCTCCCTCTTCCAACTCTCAGGAGAGCACCAGCTGAGTCGACCTCAGGCAGGTGGGCAGCCCCATTTTCCAGCTGCGATTTCTTAACGCTCCCTGGGCCGGGAATTTGGTGCAGAGCAATGGTGCAGGCACTGTTTTAATGAAGTGGAACAAGAACCCCGTTTTTCAGCGGTGCGGCTGCAGGTTGGACTGCTCGGCGCAAAGTCGGGGGTTCAGTCCCACCAGCTGCTCCCAGGAAGAAAGATGAGGCCCACTGCCCCCCCCCCACCCATAGAGGTTTTGCTATGAGTCAGAACCGACTTCAAGGACAAGGGGTTAGCTCCTCGGTTAGGCCGCAGGTGAGTGCTTGGTGTTTCTCACTGTGGGTCGTGGTTAGAGGCGGGGACCGAGGTAGGGACTTGCCCAAGGTCGCCCAGCAGCGTGGGACTCCAGGCTCCCACCTAGCAGACACCCTTCCGCCCTGGGGAGGTGCCTGGGGTGAACAAAGCCAGCCTCTTGTTATCCACTCCCTTTGGAAGCCTCAGACCCCCAGGCACCCCACCCTGGTCCACCCTGCAGGTGTGGCCCCCAGGTAGTCACTGGCACAAGCCCTACAGCCTCACACAGGAAGTAGGAGCTGGACATGACCGCAGAACCCCGCCCCCACCCTGGGGCACCCAGAGACCCAGGTTTGTCAGGGCTCCTGCTGGACTTTGATGTGTGTGTGCATGTGTGTGTGTGTGTGTCAGCCTGGCTATACCTCGGAGGCCTGTTGTTGTATGCGTGCGACCATACCTGTATGTCTGTGAATGGCGCAAGGGGGTGAACAGAGACGTGTGTGAGAGTGTGTGCATGCGTGCCTACCTGTGTGTCTGCCAGCCCCGCCCCTGGGAACCTCCAGACAACCTCGCTCCTGTCACGGCCACTAGCAGCTGGTTTCCTCCCCGTCCCCCTCCTCCAGCCTGGCCACCCTGAATTTTGGCCTGGGGACAAAGCTGATGTCAGAACCAAGTTGACAGCTTCCTTCTCCCTCTGGATTTTCCCAAAGAGGGAGACCACAGCTCTGCTCCTGCTAAACCAGCCCTGGGCAGGGGGCGGGAGAATGTCTCACTCAATGATTTCCTCAGCGCAGGCAATTAACAGAGCAGGAAGCTGCCAGGGCCCACTCAGCCTGAACCCGGGCTGCCTCCTGCCCTCCTCCCCCAGCGGCACTGCCAAGGACATACCCAGGATCCGCTCCACACTCCCTGCGTGCCCAGAGGAGACAGAGGCTGGTGGGGCAAGCGGTGGAAGAAGCAGAGGGATCCATGCCCCGCAATGGGGAGGATGGGGCCAGAAACCACCCCCCCACCCCCGTCCCTGGGAAGAAAAGAGAGGTGGGGGCATTGGGAGATCCTTAGAGAGTGACAGAGCCACGGTCCCCCTAAAACAGAAGGCCTACTCCAGTTACCAGGGAGGATTCACCAGCAGCAAGGAGTCCCCTGGGGTCCCCATGGACAAGTCTTTGCAAGGGGACCCCATCCTGGGCCTGAGCCAGGCCACCCCGCTGCTTATCAGCTCTGGGACTCCATGACCCAATCCCACTCTGATCTCCTGCCCGCCGGCCCCCACCCATGCCCCACCCCTGGTCTCGGTTTCCACTTCCTCCCTTTCTGGGTGGGACCATGCCTGCTGCTGGCAGCACAGTGGGCTGTTCAGAGAGCCAGGGTCTCTGTGAGGTCCTGACCTGCTGAGGTCCACCCTACCCCTGCGCCCACTCAGACTGGCAGCAAAGGCAGGGCGGTCCACTGGCCATCCCTGGCAAGCCCAGCCCTGCTGGCCTCTGTCCCCACTCCTAAAGCCAAAAGGTCCCGCGAGGGTTTGGGGTGGGCAGAGTCCGGCAAGACCTAGGGTCCTCGCCGAACTCTGCCCCTTAAAAGCTGTGTGACCTCATTGCTCAGTGTCAACTTCTGTTGTTGAAGAGTTTAGTACCTTGAGTCTTCAAAAGGAATGGCGGGGGCCCAGAGAGGGGAAGTCATTTTCCTAAGAGCACACAGCAGACTAGAGACTCTGGGACTCCCTGTCATCAGGGCTGCAGCCCTGGGTGTCCGTCCTTAAGCTTCTCTGAGGACCCATCACCCCGCCGGCCCAGGCAGCCAAATAAAACCACCAGGCTCTGGGAGGCGGGCCCGTGGGAGGGACAGGCCGGCCCCCCAGAGCCTGGCAGGTGAGGCCTGTGCGCCCAGCTGGCTGCTGGCCCCGCCCACACCCAGACCGGCTCCAAACCATGGGCAGCAGCGCCCCCCACTGCCCAGTGGACGCCAGACACTACGGCCCCAGCCAGTCCAGTCCCAAATCCAGTGCTTGCCCAGTGCCTCCCACAAGGTCAGCAAGGGTGGGATTTAGGATTTGAGGAAGTGTATACCCATCACCGCAAGGTCAGCTGTTCAAACCCACCCTTCACTTTGCAGCAGAAAAATGAGACCTTCTGCTCCCATAAAGATTTTCAGGTAAAAAAAAGTTTAAAAAAAAAAAAAAGATTTGCAGGTTCGGAAAGCCAAAGGCGCTCTATGAGCTGGATTCGATTCTCTCTGAGGCTCGGAATGGGGCTGAGCCAAGGCATTGGCCAAAGTCAGGGAGGAGGGGGACTGAATGAGCCTTGAAGGGCCCCCTGCCCTGAGGACTGGCCACCAGAGGGCGCCAAGGCCACATGGGGCTAGTAGGCAGCCGCCTACCTCTGTTCCCCACTGCCCCTTCCCACCCACCTCAGACCCGGAAGAACCCCGCCTGCTCCAGAATGCTTCCAGAGGAAGATTATGATCCGCACTTTACAGATGGGCAAACTCGAGGCCCAGAGAGGTGCAGCACACTGCCTGAGGTCACCAGTATTAAGGACCTGGAGGGACACCAGCTCCCACGGAGCTACCAAAGCCCCTGCCCCCCAAACCCCTCCCAAGTCCCCAGGAACTACTAACAGCAATGTGGGGTTGAGCCCCTCCTCCAGCTATTTGTGCCCCCCACCCCCCAGCCCCAGCCCCAGCTGCCACTTCCACAATCCACCCTGCTGAAGCAGATGGCAGTAAGCAGAGTGGTCCAATCCTGTACCACCCAAGGGCAAATGCTTAGGGACCATGACCTTGACCAACCATACACCCCAGAGCCTTCCATCAGGGAGGGAGAGAGGTGAACCAAGCCTCTTTCCCTTCTCCTAAGAGCATAGAGCCACCCTCCCTGCCTCAGGGACAAGGACCTGGGCCTGCATCGAGGGTCCCTTGGGATCCAGGAGAGGAGGCCTCCAGAGGGCTGGTCTCTCCTGGAATCCACAAGGCTCCAGGTCTCCGACCTCCCAGTCTTCACCCTACCCTTCCACACTTGGGTAACCTTTAGCCCTGCCTAGGTCCAGCTACCTTGCCACAGCCAGCCTGCCACTCTGGGTCAGATCCTGGGTGAGAGGTGCCCCGGACTAGGTAGGATGGGACACCGAGACCTGGAGAGCTGTGTGGACAGGGCGGGCCTGGTATCTGCCATGCTGAGGACAAGCTATCCTACCCCCACCCCGCCCCCCCACCCCGCCCAGCAGAGAGCCTACCTGTAGTGTCCAGTCTTGGGGCCTCTGGGGGCGTCAGGGCAGCAGCATCGTCTCCAGGGGCCAGGCCCTCTCTGCTTCCCTCTCCTGCCACTTCTTCTCTGGACACAGCTCCTCACCCCGCCCCCCACCTGACTTCCCCTCCGGTGGCCCTGAGGTCCCCCACTTCCACCCTGGCCCCTTGCTAAAGAGCTGGAGGCAGCAGGTCCAGGAACCCCGGGCATAGGCTCAATGGGCACCCGGCCCAGGTGGGGCAGGGTCTCTGGGGTGCAGAGGGAGTCTCGGGGCCAGGGTGGGGAGGGGGTGTCCCTGTGCTAGGGCCCCCTTCCTGAGCTGCGTGGCAGTGTTAATGGGGCCTGAGTCACCTCTGGCAGCCGCGCCCAGCCTGGCTGACCCAGGCCAGCATAAGGCGATGACTGGGCAACCGTGCACATGACCAGCCAGGGTGGGCCGTAGGTGATTTGACTCAGACCTGCCACAGACCGTGTGCACCAGAGCTAGGCCCCCTTGGTCCCCGTCCCTGAGTAGCTACAGCTGCCTTTCTGAGCATAGTGACCTCTACAGCCCCCCCTACCCCCACCCTGCCCCAGCACCCACCTCAGAGCTCCAAGAGCCATCCCGGCCCCTTCTGATCTGCCCTTCCCCTCACAGGCTCAGGCCCCACCTGTCCAGCCCTCACCCCACCCCAGCCCCAGGTCCCAGCTCCGCCCTGAGCGAGGGCCCAGCCCTGGGGGAGCCCCGGAAGTGGAGTGGGCTGACCTCACCCAGGACTCCCTGCATGGGACCTGTGGCTCTTCCTTCCCTAGCTGGAGAAGGTGTCCATGGGCACCCTGGGGTACAGTGTGGCCAACGGGGGTGAGCGGGACAAAGAAAGGACGAGGAAACAAGAGGGAGGCAGGAAGAGGACATTGACCCCTGTGCCTGCCTGCTCAGAGCTGGCGCTGACGTAGCTGTGTTTACAGGATTTCCCAGGAAATCTTTCTGTGGGCCACTACCTGTCCGAGCTCTCCAGCACTGCCCCAACAGGAAGCCCTCAGTGTGTGGCTTAGCAAACAGCAATCTATTCTCTCACAGTTTAGGAGACTCCAAGTTCAAGCTCATGGTGCCTGCTCTAGGGAGGTCAGCTCGCTCTCTGTCCCTCTGGGAGGATCAGCTCTCTCTCTCTGTTTCTCTGGGGAGGGTCAGCTCTCTCTCTGTCTCTCTGGGGAGGGTCAGCTCTCTCTCTGTCTCTCTGGGGAGGCCAGCTCTCTCTGTCTCTCTGGGAGGTCAGTCAGCTCTCTCTGTCTCTCTGTCTGTCTGGGGAGGGTCAGCTCTCTCTGGGGAGGGTCAGATCTCTGTCTCTCTGGGGAGAGTTAGCTCTCTCTCTGCCTCTCTGGGGAGGCCAGTTCTCTCTGTGGGTTCTGGGGGCAGATCCTTGCCTCTGTCGGGGATCTTCCGTTGCCTTAGCATCTGCCCCCCGCCCCCATCCATTGCTGCTTTCCCACTTGCTTCATGTCTTTAGAGCTCACATGAGACTGATTCAAGACACCCCCTCTACCAAGGCTGCCTCCAACAGGGTTACAACCACAGGTGTGGACACTGGGATTTCAACGCCTGTTTGTGGCAGGCCCAACTGGATCCTCCTCATGCACGGGCCTCCTTGGCAGCCTCGTCCTCTCTCTCCGGGATGCTGTAAGATGGAATACCTCTTACCTGGCCCGAAGGTGAAGCAAGGCAGAGAGGAGAGGCCCCGGGAAAGTCCGGCAGATCACCCCAGCGGGCAGCAGCGGTGCAGGCCCCTGTGCCCATGTCCCCATGCATCAGGGTGGGCTGAATGAGCACTGAGGACCAGCTTTGGGATCAGGTGGACGTACTCCGCTCTTGGGGGATACAGACCCCAGAATGGACCCCCGCTGCTGCCCACATCATCAGGGAAGCCCCATAGGTGAATGCTGGAGCAGGGGGCAACCCCTGCCCCCATGGAGGGATGGGAGGAGCGAGCAACATCGCAAACCTTGCTCAGTGATGAGGGGGTGCTGGAGAACCCACTGGAGGCAGGAGAGAATGCAGAGAGGGTCCGGCAGTCCACCCAACAAGAGAGCCGGAATCTCGCACATGACCATGACCACGACCACGAGGCTTTGGACTTGCAGCTGCGTGTCGTAGGGTAGGAGGGGGGTCGGTGAGGGCGAGAGTTTGGGACCGAGTTTTCTGGCATGGGAGGGGAGGGTGTGTGTGCAAGGGATGAGGTGAGGGAAGCACAGAGCAGGAGAGGGCAGGGAGGGGACAGTGAGTTTGGCTTTGAGTTGCCCACACACCCCAGCAAAGATGGCCCTGGCGCTGGGCCTGTGAGTCTGTGCTGGGGAGGAAGGCTGCAGCTCTGGCTGGTCAGGGCACAGAGCAGTGGTGACAGTGCGGGCCCTCCTGTCTGGAGTGCCCTGCTCGGCCTCCTGCGGGATGGATGCCACCCCAGCTCTTAGGGAGTTGGCAAGGGCCCAGCCGGAGCAGGTGGGTGGCAGGGCTTCCCGGCTCTACTCCACAGGTGACCCCTATCCTCCCTGTGGGCAGCCCCAGCACCCACCACGGCGAAGCGCCCCATCTGCACTGGGCCTGGGCCTCACTTGGGAGGAATTCTCAGAAGCCCAGCCGGAGAAAACCCTCTGACCAGTGCAGGGCAGAGATGAGGGTGCCAGCCCCTTGCTGATGGCCGGGCCTGGAGCCCTCAAGGCTGGCCCTGATGACACTGACCGGGCTTGCGTCTTGAGGCCTCCACGCTCCCCAGAACCCCCACTTGGCTCTGCCCTCCCTGTGGGCTAAGGTTGATCCTGTCCTGGGAGCTGCCATACAAGGGGGCAGAGCAACCCCTGGGGCAGGGGGGCAGATATGATGGCCAGCGCTGAGGACACAAAGGGGAAGCCCAAGCCACTGCCCAGGTGGGACCCAGGTCCCGGCTAGTGAAGAACTAGGGGAGGAGCCTCTGGGGACATGCTGTGAGCTGAGGTCTCACAAGGCAGGGAGTTGGGTGGATAAAAAGAAGGCTCAGACAGACAGCAGCAAGCCTCAGACAGACAGCAGCTGCCTGCTGTCAACCCTGTAGGTCAGGGTAGAATGCTCCTGTGAGCAGCCGGCAGTTTCAAACTGCTGACCTTGTGTATCGAAGCCCCACTTACAACCAGTGTGCCACCAGGGCAGAGCAGAACTGCCCCCCGGATGGTTCATGGGAGTGGAAACTTCGTCTTTCTGCCAGGTTGCCGCTGGTGATTTCAAATGACTGGCCTTGTGGGTTAGCAACCCCGCAGGCTGTGGCCCCATAGAAAGGTTAGGCTCCACCACTACCTTCACCCAGGTTTGTCTAGTCGACGTAAAAGCTAAGCATCACAGACCATCCTGGTCAACGTGGCACCTGAACAAAACTGTTTATTCCCCAAACAAAAACACTAATAAAATATGTACACCTCGTAAGATACAACTGATATGTGCGCAACACCAAACGCGGTAACGCCGTTTTCATCTTAGAGTTGGCAAGCGAATGACACGATAATGAGGGATGCATGCATACACATAGGGATTATTCATAACGATTATAGGCCTCATTTCTGCAGCTGATCATGTGGCCGTAGCTGGTCTTGAGAACCGCCTTCTCCCACTACCTTTCTGGATTGCCTTGACCTTCAGAGAGTACCTCCGCCGGGCAAGAGCCTTTGCTCGTACCATCATGCCTGAAGCGCCAGGACTGCCAGTGGTGGTGTCAGACTTGGCTTAGCATTGACCTTCATCGCGGGGCGTGGAAGTGCTGAGAGATGATCCGAGGAACTCCCTGGACTCCAGTATTGTGGTGGTGGTGGTGGTTGAGAGTGTTGTCGTCGTTGTTAGGTTCCACAGAGTCGGTTCTGACTCTCAGCAACCGTGTGTCACACAGAATGCAGCCCGGCACCACCCTCACGATTGTTCCCATGTTTGAATCCGTTGTTGCGAAAACTGTATCAATCCACCTTGTCAAAGACTTTACCAAGCACGACGATGCTTTTCTCCGGGGACTGGTCTCTCCGGACAACCTGGTCAGAGCACACGAGACCAGGGCTCACCATCTTTGCCTCTAAGGAGCGTGCTGGCTGTACTTCTTCTAAGAAGGATTTGTTTATTCTCTGGGCAGCCATGGTATTTTCAGTATTCTTTGCCAGGACCATCATACTTCAAATGCATTGATTCTTCTCCGTTCTGCCTTATTCAATGTCCAACTGTCACATGCATATGAGGTGATTGAAAATACCATGGCTTGAGTCAGGTACACCTAAGTCCTCAAAGCAAACATCCTTGCTTTTTAAAGCTTTAAAGAGGTCTTTAGTTATTTTTTAAAAACATTTTATTAGGGACTCACACAACTCTCATCACAATCCATACATATACATACATCAACTGTGCAAAGCACATCTGTACATTCTTTGACCTCATCATTTTCAAAGCATTGGCTCTCCACTTAAGCCCTTTGCATCAGGTCCTCTTTTTTGCCCCTCCCTCATGGGCCCTTGATAATTTATAAATGATTATTTTCTCATATCCCGCCATGTCCGACGTCCCCCCTCACCCCTCCTCCGTTGTCCATCCCCCAGGGAGGAGGCCACACACAGATCCCTGCAATCGGCTCCCCCACTCCAACCCACCCACCCTCCACCCTCCCAGCACCGCCCCTCACACCCCTAGCCCTGAAGGTATGATCCACTCTGTGCCTCCAGCCCCCACCTGCACCAGTGTCATCCTCCGCTCCATCCAGACCTGCAAGGCAGAATTTGGACCATGACAGCTGGGGGGTAGGAAGCATTCAGGAACCAGAGGAAAGCCGTGCTCCTCACCGGTGCTACACCACACCCCAACTGACCCACCTCCTCCCCTAGACCCCTGTGCGAGGGGATCTCCAGTGGCCGAAAAATGGGCTTTGCGTCTCCACTCTGCACTTCCCTCTTCATTCACTCTGGTAAGATTATTTTTTGATGATGCCTTATACCTGATCCCTTCGACACCTCGTGATCGCACAGGCTGGTGTGCTTCTTCCATGTGGGCTTTGTTGCTTCTGAGCTAGATGGCTGCTTGTTCACCTTCAAGCCTTTAAGACCCCAGACGCTATCTCCTTTGATAGCCGGGCACCATCAGCTTTCTTCGCCACATTTGCTTACACACCCGTTTGTCCTAAAGAGGTCTTATGCAGCAGATTTCCCCAATGCAACGTGCCATGTGATCTCTTGTCTGCTGCTTCCATGAGCATTGATTGTGGATCCAAGCAAGATGAAACTCTTGACACCTTCCATCTGTTTTCCATTTATCGGGATGTTACTTATGGGTCCAGTTGTGAGGATTTTGGTCTTCCTTACCATCCTGAAGGCTGCAATCCTTAATCTTCAGGAAATGCTTCAAGTCCTCCCAAACCAGGTCGCGTCATCTGCATGTCACAAAGACATCATAAACGTTCCTCCACCCCCAGTGCCACATTCTACTTCACATAATCCAGCTTCTCCGATGATTTCTTTCAGCACAGAGATTGAACAAATACAGTGAGAGGATACAGCCTCGATGCACACCTTTCCTGGCTTTAAATCTCCATTATGCAATGAGAATGCAATTTCCCCTGGGTAGCCAGGATCAATCTCACCACTCCGGTCAGTAATACCCCTCTTTGCATGTGCATTCATGAGCCATGGGGAGCCCAAACTGGTCCAGAGGCATGAACCACTTCCAGTTTGGTGGGATCAGTATTGTTTCTCCCAAGGGAATAGGCCTCACTTTGGAATAAGGTCTTCACACCTGAAGAGCAGAGGGTGGCAGGGACAGGAAGCAAAACTGTGGTGGGTGGGTCATCAGGAGCCATAGTGAGTGGTGCCACTTCCGTTTCTGTCCCTTGGTACCTGCACCAGTGAATCCCAGCAACTGGAGAAACAATACCAGATGTTGGATGCTGGTTTCTCACCTAGACAGTCTCCTGGAGAACATTGCCACCCCCCCCCCACACACACACACCCCACACACACACACCCCACTGCCTGCAAGGTGTTGCCACCAAGCAAGTGCCCTAAGTGTGTCTTTAGAAGTCCATCCCATCGTTCTATCAAGCCGGTGGCTTCAGGATGATGGGGGACACGTTAAGACCAGCGGGGTCAATGAGCATGGGCCCATTGCCACACTTTGTTGGCTGGGAAGTGCGTCACTTCATCGGAGGCGATGTTGTGCAGGAGACCTTCCGGTGGATGAGACACGTTGTAAGTCCATGGAGAGCAGCTTTGGCAGAAGCATTATGTGCGGGGAAAGCAAATCCATCTCCAGAGTAAGTGCCTATTCCAGGGAGAGCAGAACATTGCCCTTTTCATGAAGGACGTGGTCCTGTGTAATCAACCTGCCACCACGTTACTGGCTGATCGCTATGAGGATGCTCCCCAATCTTGACCTCAGTGTTGGTCTCTGCTGCTGGCAGATGCGGCACTCAGCAGTGGCAGTGGCCAAGTCAGCCTGGCTGAGTGGAAATCCACGTTGCTGTGCCCACACATAACCCCCATCCCTGCCACCATGTCCACTTTGTTCTTGCGTCCATTGGGCGAGGACAGAAAGGGCTGGGGAAAGAGGACGACTGGTTTCCACGGAATGTGCCATTCGATTCCCTTTGATTGTCAAAAGCCTCCTCTGCAGACGTAACCCTTTGGTAAGCAATCACACGAGACACAAATAGCTTCACTTTTTAGGCCCATTCAGAGAAGTCTATTCAATACCTCTTCTCTGCACTTCTTTGTCAGTGATTTTCCAATCAGTCTTCCAAGTCCTTGACCATCCAACCAAGCCATTGGCCACAGCCCAGGAGTCAGTGTACAGTCGCACATTTGGCCGTTTCTCCTTCCAAGCAAACGGAACCACTCAAAGTTCTGCCCACTGGAAGGATTTCCCTTTACCGCTGTCCTTCAGAGAGGTCCCAGAAAGGAACTCCTCAGCACTTTCAAGTGGCATCTGCATACCGGGCCAAGCACTTACTACAGTAAGCCAAGCACGTGTTTTCACTTCTTCACTCAACTGGTTATAAGAAATGGCCCACGGGGCCCTAGGTGCACAGCAGGAGAAAGAAGGCACAGTGGTAAAAGTGGGGACCATAGGCATGTGGGCTGCTTCCTCAAGCAGCCGCTTCATAGTAAGTAAACAGAACTGTAGAAAGACATCAAGCACTGCAGCACCCAGAGCCTCACTCCAGGTCCTGTCCCAGCCTGGCCTTACATACACGACTTCATTAACAATGCAGTGTGATGGTTACATAATCTGGTGTCAACTTGCAAAGGGGTGGAGTCTAGCCTGTCAGTCAGGTCGCAGCTTGAGGACCTCATTTGGAGGCCCTATGGCGATAATAAGCTCACTGGAGGCCAGATAAACACAGACCCGCTGCTTGACATTAATGTTGACATGGAGGAATCATGTGGAAACCCACGCCAGCACTGAGATGCTTTCACTGCCACTAGATCCACACAAAACTTCCCAGGGCCTGTGATCTTCCTGCACTTGACGTCATGTCATGTCATTGCATGCGTTGCATGAATCGGAAGAGGAATTTACAGATTGGTAACAGACCCTATGGGCTAATATCGGACTTATGGACTTGATCTGGACTGGGCTGGGATGTGTTCTCCATATATAATTGTTCTTTTATATAAAGCTCTTTCTTATACACACATGCGTGTCTATGAATTTGTTTCTCTAGTCGACCCGGACTAACACATGCAGTGCTGCCGCGCACTTCTGACTTTATGACTCTGAGGGTCACACAGCAGTCTGTTCATGACGGGCCAAAGACTCCGAACGGCCTCACAATCTGCCACTGTTGCCTCAAGCCCCACTGATCATCTTCCTATGGGCTAAGTAGCAGAGTAACCTGCCTGGCAGCCTGAGCCTGTTGAAGAGCCTTCTCGTGTTCTAGGGCCCAGTGAGGCTGGCAACTTTTTGAGTCACTGAAATAGAGGCCAGAGTAGCACACCTGATTGAGGGATATCTTGTGCCCCACTTCTGCCCAAATCCAAAAAATGCCCACCAGGCATTGCGCCTCCTTTTGAATTGTGAGAAGGGCCGGATGCAAGAGCAGCTTTATGCAGGCTTCCAGAGACCGGTGGAGTGCTCGGTGCTGTTAGACGTAATCCGACATGAGAACCAATTTAGGAAGCTCATCTTTGCTTCCCTAGCACCGCTGCCAGTGCAAATGTCTGAGAGAAGCAGAAGCAATGCTGCTTTTACGTATATGTAGACACAAAAGAGATCTATATCAAGAAATGGCTCGGTAGGTAAGTCCACTCTGGTTCAAGTCGGTAGGTCAGATCTAAGCTGGAGGCTTCTCCTGACTCAGGTAGCTGTGGAAGCTGGCAAACAGGAAGTGGGAAAATGAAGCAAGAGGCCCACAGGCTGGTGGATGCAGAGCTGAATGAATCCGAGCTTGGCCAAATGAACCCAAGGTCGGCGGTCCACCCTGGCTCCTGAGATCAGCAGGTGATACCGCAAGAGCTCCATGAACCAGATCCAGCAGAAGACTAAGAGGCCAGCGAGAGCTTGCCTCTGCTCAGTCTCTCCTTATATACAAGCCACACACCCAAAGAGGTGTCACCAGGCTGAGACCTGATTGAAAGGTTGGGCTCCACCAACCACCTTCACCCAGCTCTGTCCAATGGACAGAAACTCTAATCAACATAGCTGGTCCTCGGCCAGGAGCTCTATGCCTGCAGGAACCCACCAAGGTGGCTGGCAAGTCCCAGAGGCTTCGAGGCAAATGCACATACTCCCATCCTGGAGCCCTGAAACTGGCAGTTCGAAACTACCAGCTGCTTCATGGAAGAAAGAAGAGGCTGTCTGCTCCCATAAAGAGGAACTGTCTTGGAAACCCACAGGGCAGTTCTACCCTGTCCTAGAGAGTTGCTATGAGTTGGCATCCACTTGATGGCAGTGAGTTTAGTTTGGAATTTGTTTGTTTGTTTGTACATTTGCACCTCATAGGAGGCACCTGAAAGGGGCAACACTTACCCCTTTGGAAGAGATTGGGGCCACTGGGGTCTCTCAGCCCTAGGGAAATTCTGACTTCACCTGTCTCTATATACCCTCTCACCCCAGGCCTTGGGCCTAAGTCAGACTCACACGCACACACACATACACACACACACCTCCATTCCAGGGAAGAGCTGGGAGGAGGCCACGGAAGGAGAACCACTCCTTCAGCCTAGGATCTGGCAGGAGGGGCAGGAAACCTCACCATCCTCCAAGAGACAGAGATGGGGACCAGCAGAGAGAGCAAAGCATTGCCCACAAGCACTCCAGGCTAGACCTGGACAGGGGCTCTGGGCCCCGAAGACCCAGCCAAGCCCCTCCATGCTCCTTCCATTGACCACATGGGTGCCTTCTCCCCCTCAGCCTCATCACGGAGCAGTTCCGAGCACATACTAAGTGCCAGGCACTGTCATAAGCCTGTCTGCGGTGTGCTCTGCTCCGATCTTGCCCATTTCACAGATTTGGAAGCTGAGGCTCAGAGCTATAAATCATTTTCCCAGTGTAGACAGACAGATGGGATGGGGCTAAGCTGGCAGTTTTGAATCCAGCCTGTTGTGTCTGAGTCGGAATGCTGCTTCCTCCTCCCGGTGCCCCTACCTGCTCTGTGCACACAGCCAAGCTTTGTATTCCAAAGTCCCAGACACATTACCCATTTTCCTTCAGAGTAACACAGGAGCATAAATGCCTGTGAGTACACTATAGCACGCAAGCACACGTCTGCATTGGCACACACAAGTAAGCATGCCAATAGAAATGTGCTCGTATGCACACACGCACACAGACACACACACACACACTAGCTCACATGTTCTCACAGACACCCACACCCAGGCTTCAGGAGAGTTTTACACACACACACACACACACACACACACACACACACACACACATACACACACACACACACTCCAAAGATTTGGGGAACCCTAAGAGCCCTCGTTGTATTTAAAATTCATCTGCAGACAGAGCCCGTGATGACTGGGGGGCACCTGCAACCTTGTCACCCAGGGACCCCACTCCCCAAGTCCCCTCCCACCTGGCAACAGATACACAGAAGCATTATTTTAAAATATATAAACTTTTAAATACCTGTTGGCACCATATTAGCATTAAATACACATCATAAATAAGCTTTATAAATAAAAACTGATTTTTAAACTGGTAGAAATCAATAAATTAGCCATGCCCTCCCGGGAATTGCCCCAGGACCTGAGCGGGGGTCGCTCCAAGAGGGCCTTGGTTTCTGCCTGAGGAACATCCATAACACGCCACCAGGGGGAGCTGCTGGCAGAGAGGACCCAAGACCTTAAGGGTGCTGAGAAGTCTCCTACTGCTGATTTACCAAGATAGTCACCCCGGTCTGTCGCAGAGTCCCAGCTCTGTGACCCCCCTGCATTCACAGAAAGAAAACTGGGGTCCTGAGAGGTAAAGTGGGAGTTAGTTAGGGGCTGAGCTTTGGACTCTTAGATCAGAGCCGCTTCTAAGATACCCCACCTGCTACAGCTTGCCAAAGTGGGGTCCCCCCGGGTGTCCAGGTATCCAGCCTCAGCCTGGCAGTTGAGGCATAGAAGGCCAGTTCAGGCCCTGACAACCCCCACCCCCACCCCGCCCCCTCCTTGGAGCGAAGACACACCAGGGAAAGGAGGAAGTCTGGGAGCCACAGCCTTGCCAGTCATGGAGGGAAGGGCCACAGGCCTCTGGCGATTGGGCAGGGGGGCAGTCAGCCCAGCCATGAGTCAGCCTGTGTCATCAGACACCTGAATCGATGGAAAGTCGGCCCCAAGTGGCCTGACCCAGCCACACCACCCACTGGGAGCTCGGGGCCTGGGGGCCTCCTGGCCTAGCCCTCCTGCTCCCCCCGCCATCCGGGGGAAGTCGAGGTGCAGGCCTTCTCAGGGGCCGCCCCTGAAAGTGCACTTTTGAGGGGCGGGTAGTGGATGGGTGCAGGTTTGGAGACCCTACCCTAAATGGGTTCCTCCCCTCCACAGAACATCCTCCACCTTCCAGGGACACTGCAAGGGCTACTGGGGAAACCGCCTCCTGAGTAGAGGCGTCCTGGTCCTCAGGGAGGGTCTCGCCCTGTAAGCCTGTCCCCGAAGGGCCCGGCGGAGGCGGAGGCTGCGTCTGCGCCTCCAGCTCTGGCCCTCCTTCCACCTGTCCAAGACCTGCCCCACAGAGTACATGAAGTGATGGTAGCCTTGCAGGAGTTGGCAGTCTTTCAACCTGAGCTGGAAAGGGTCGAAGGGGGGCGTGGAGCGCCTCTCGCTGGCCTGCGTGGGTATGGCCGTCTCTGCGGAATCATTGAGGAGCTGAGCCAGGCAGAAGATGTTGTTCCGAAACCCCCGGAGGAATCGCTGGGCTTGGGCCAGGCTCTCCCAGGCCTCCTCCATTTTCAGCTGCTTCCAGGTCCCATCCGTGTCGACATGGTACATCTCCAGGTAGGCAGCCAGTTTGTCCAGGATGAGGCCCAGGGAGACATTGAGGGTGCGCAGGAAGGCCTGTCTGCTGAGCCCCTGCAGGGAGTGCTGGCTGAGGAAGTTTTTGGGGTGCCCCTTGCATTCCTTTTTCAGGTTTGAGTTGTACCAACCTTGGATGTGGAGCTGTGGGGGTGGGGGAGGTAGGGTATGGTGAGAACCGGGCAGTGAGGGCTGAGCACCCCACTCCACACACACCCATGTTCTAGACCTCACCCCAGAAGCCCATAGTCAAGCAGGCAGGTCAGAGGGAGGCAGGCACCTTGTGGGAGGGGGTGTGGTGGCAGCGTGTAGGGCAGTGACTGCAAGCTTGCAGGGCAGGCCCCTCTAGTTCACTCTCCACTCCTCACCCCCTCCCCGTGTGGGGAGCACCGAGCCCTTCACCAGACCTATATGGGCCGCCCAGATGTGGGCTGGGGAGTCACACTGTGGTGAGCCAAGATGGCCTGGGAAGACCACGGGACTCCATTTCCTCCCTGGCCCCAGAGGGACTGTGCTGGACCAGCGAAGCATGAGCCTGCCTGCGGGAGCTCACTCCAGCCCGCCCCTAACCCTGGCCCCGCCCCTGCCCAACCCCCAATCCCGAAGCCACAGGGGGCAGGTGCTTACGTAGGGGTCCAGGAGCGTGCCTGTGTTCTGCATGATGCTCGCCTGGTGCCGCAGCTGGCCAAGGAGAAGCTTGTAGTCTCTGGAGCAGCCGCCCATGGCCGTGGTGCCCAGCAGCAGGAGCCCGAGGACAAGACCTGGGTCAGCGAGGGGAGAGCGTCACATGTTGTGGCAAGAAAGCCACAGCTTTCTGAGGACCATCCCCCCTACACACACACACACACACACACAGCCGGGGAACAGTGTGCAGGTAAGCCCATGAGCACCATTGGGGACTGCCACCGAGGACACCAGGATGGTGGCTGACTTGCCAAGTGGTCCCCAGCAACAGGGCAGGAGGAAGCTTCAGGCAAGCACCCTCGGGAACAGCCGGGCCCCTAACCCGAGGCTGTGGGTTACCTGAACCGTGTTCGAGGCCATCTAGGGGCTGCCCTGCTGCTTCCCAACCTTCCCCCCTCTCTCTCCTCTGTCAGACCCGCCAGCAATGCTGGGAGACACTCAGAACACCCCCCGAGGTCAGGCAGTTACAGCTCCGTGGGTCCCCCACTCCTCACCAGGCACAGGCAACCACGTGGTCTGAAGGGCCCTGGGCACAGGACCCCAGAAGGTAGTCACACCACTGCCCCTTCCTGAGAACTGATCAGTTCCCCTGGCTGGGCTCCCTTGCTTGGTCATGACAGGGACCCTTGACCGCCTGCTGCCAGCTCTGGTGGAGGGTCCATGTGAGCCCACTGTGCACCGTGCACACAGCGGTGGGAGGCTATGGACAGGCCGGCTGGCGGAGTCCCTGGTTGGTGAGCTTGGGGCTCTCGATGACATCACAAGGCTCCAGTGTGCATGCCATCTGGTGGGCGGGGCTACAAGGACTATGTGGTTGGGGGGGGGTCAGACTGCCAAGTCACCCAGACCCCCTGGGGAGAAGATGCCCTGCACCTGATCGCAGGAAACCCTGGAGCCCCTCCAGGCAGGCTTGCACCATGTTCCTTCCTGACTGCCTAGCTTCCTCCTCTGCCGCTCACCTCCTGCCCCCGCCCTGCTGTGGCCCCTCCGCCCCCCGAGAGCTTCCCAGCCCCCCTGCTCCCAGTTGTCTTTTGCATCCCTGTCCCCTGGAAGCCTCCAGGTGCTCAGCCCTGTGGGGACTAGGGTCTCAGTGTCCCGCTCTTGGCCTGACCGGGCTTTCGCCCTTCTCAGCATCCTTGGGTCTGGCCGCCCCGCTCAGCCCAGCTCTCAGGGGCCAGAGGGTGCTACCTACTCCGGCCAGCCGACCGACCAGCCGGTGCCAGTAGGTACAGAAGTGGTGCTGGTGAGGAGGAAGGAAACACTCACCGGGCAGCGTCCTCTGGGTGAGCAAGACCCGCATGCTGGGTGCCGGTGCCCCGGCCGTGCCTGCTTGGGGTGACAGCTCCCTCTTGGGTGCCCCACGGGCCGGCTGTCACTTTATGCCCGCCGGGGTGATTGGCCAACACCTCGTGAGGTGGGTGGGGAGGGGGAGGGCAGGCCTTCTGGGAACATGACCCCAAAAACCAAAGTCCCCACGGGCGGCCAATGGGCGCTAGGCGCAGTCCACGCCTGCTCCTCCTCCTATTTTCTTCGAATTTGTTCTTCGAGGTCAGCCCCACGCCCAGGGATGATGCAAACCGCAGCCTCAGCTTTCCTGGGCAAGTGGGGAGCACAGGGTGCCATACCACATGCCGGGTGCCGGGCCATAGAAAGGGCCGAGGCTGTCGGCAGACCACCCCCCTTCCCTCAGGGCCCGGGGGCCAGCACCTCCGGGTCACCGTGCAGTCTGAGACTGCTTCAGGACGAGACATCTTCCTTCTTGGGTGCCCTCCCGCCCGGGCTGTTGGGACATCTGTGAGCGGAAACCACCAGGCTCTGGGCACAGAGCCAGACTCCGGCTGGCAGCCCCGAGATTGTGGTATGACCCCCTCCCACCCACCCCCACCCTCATCAGCTCAGCTACAATGCATAGCCCACCCAGACGGTCTTCCTGTCCCCCCAGGGAAAAGGGGAAGCCATATTGGCGTGCTGTGTGACCTGGGGCAAGTCACTTGCCCTCTCTGGGCCTCCAAGGCCCCACCTGTGATACGGGGAAGGGAAAGCATTTCCCGGCCCACCTCACCTCACCTCACCGGGCCTCCCGTCATGGACATAAAAGGCAAAGACCTTTGACGTGAAAGGAAAAGATGAATGTCTAATTCCAAGTATTGGCTGTCGGTGGGGGCAGGGTCGGGAGCGGGAGGTGGCGGGGACGGGGAAGCTGTGAGCTCAGAGTGGAAACCAGGGAGGGAAGCTGAATCGCTGCAGTGACAGTTGGGGACCAGGTTTCACTTTCTCTGAAAGATAACGATCGTGGGGCGGCCCTCGCTTCTCTCAGACCTCAGAATGACAGCGTGAAGGGGCCCCAAAGACGGTGGCTCGCCTGTCAACTGCTGCTTCACCGGCCATCAGCTGGGGCTGGGCAAGAGGGCAGGACCACGGTGGGTGAACTCTCTCAGCAAGCTCCTGTTGGGCCCAGGTTGCTGGCTACTCCCAGCTGCCTAGGGCCCAGCCATCACCGAGTAGATGCACCCCAACACCCATGAGGCCGCCTCCCCTGTCAGCCTGTGACCCCAATATGAGGTTCCCACTCCAGGCCCAGTCCTCACTGATGCACTGCTACCCCGTGGGCTGCTCCTGGGGTAGCACCCCGGAATGTTATTCCTGCTGGATTCCTTGTTCATTGCACCCCCCGCCCGCTTCCTAGGGGCTTTCCCTGCAGCCTCCTGCCTAGACGAATCCTGCTCCATTTTACACCCCCAGTCTCTTCTCTGGAGAGGCTGCCTGGGACTCGAGCTTGGCATAGCTCTCTCTGGTGATGCCAAGCCAGAAGCAGACCTCAAGGGGAAGACGGAGGCCACCCCCAGGCCAGTCTGCTCTGTGTGGCTGTGATGGTCCCTGACAAGCTCCGACGCCTGGGGAACTGTTGTCAAAGGCAGTCGGTGGAGACCCTCTGGACCCCAAGTGACCACCCCACAACCGAGCCCGGGGATGGGGCCAGACCGTCCCGTTGTGCTAGGGCTGCTAGACGTGTGGGCCACCTGGACTGGGGGCTGACAGTGGTCTGGACCTTCCCAGTGGGGAGAGGGGACAGGAAAGCAGGTTGCCCAGCCTGGACAGGCCAGGGCCGGGTGGGCCTCAGGTCAGCAGAGGCCCTCATGGGTGGGCTAGGACACCACCAGCTACCAAGGTGAGACCCCGAAAGCAACCTGCTTTATAAAGGGCTGGGCACCGAGGGTCTCACCCCATCAAGGCAGTTGCTGCTCCACCTCCACACTCACTCCTGCAGCCATGTGTCCTGCTGACTCCAGCTGTCCACCTGGCACGGGGTCCCCTCCATTTCACAGGCCCCCACGCCTCAGAGAGGTGCAGCGGGCCGGCCTGCGATGCAGAGGCGTGAGAGCTTCCAGCTGCCTCGTGTGAGCACTCAGAGCACCCTGACGGAGCCCTGGTGGCACGGAGGGTCAGGTACTAGGCTTCTAACTGCCGGGTCAGGAGTTTCAACCACTAGCTCCTTGGGAGAAAGGGGAGGCTGGCTGGTCCCTGTAAAGACTGACAATCTTAGAAGCCCTACGAAGGTCACAGTCAGAGTCAACTCGATGGTAGTGGATCTGAGGTTTGGGGTTGGGGCACTTGGTTATTGAGGTGCCGTGGGCAGCCCTGGGCACCAGCTCACCAAAGACAAGGGAGGACTTGCCGGAGAAGGGTGTGGTTTCAGGTGGCAGTCCGCTGGGATTCTCGAGCATAGGCCCAGAGTTCGGTGGGAGCTCCCAGGCAGAGTACAGCGGGCTGCCCATCCAAGCAGAGCGTGAGGGGAAAATGCGTCAGCGTTTTCTGGTGAGGTCAGCACCCAGTGACGTCCCTCTCGCCACCAGGAAAAGCTTGCAACACGGCTCCGTCAGTATAAATAGGCTCTGACCACAGGGCCGGGCTGCCTCCTCTTCTCGGGCCACGTCAGCGAGGACCGCGTGATTCTGGTTCCTCAGAACTCCTCTCTCCCTGCCTTTCTGGCTCTCTCTCCAGCGGGGGAGGGGGGAAGGAAGCTTTAGAAGCACAAACAGGACTTGGGATGGACCTGGGCGGCAGAACCAGTGGGTGGGGAGAACGCAGAGCTGCAAGGGGCTGCCCCATGCGCTGGTTCCAGTCTCTATCCCAGCATCCGTGACCCAGTAGTCATATCCCCTTCCGGAGCCTCGGTTTCCTCTCCGTCACATGCCACAAACCCACTGGGCAATGAGCGGAGGCTCCGAATGGACATTTCTCCAGAGACGAGCAACTCAAGTGGCCAGCAAGCCCAAGAAAGATGCGCACCATTAGTCAGAAGAGAAATTCATATCGGAACCGCAGCGAGGCCTCGCATCCCACCCACGAGGCGGGTTGTGATTAGAAAGAGAGATTACAACAAGTGTTGGCGAGGATGTGGGGACACGGGCCCTTTGGAACGTTGCTGGTAGGAGTATCAGAGCGTGCCGCTGCTGCGGAAATGGTTTGGTGGTTCTTCACGAAGTCAAGGGCAGAACCACCACGCGATTGCCATGAGTGACTGAGAGCTGGTTCCAACTCGGGGTGACTTTAGGTGCTGAACATCACCCCCTTCTCCACGTCCTCGGTGTTTTGATTCATTGGTGTGGCTACTGGGTCCATCCATCGCGTTGAGGGTTTCGCTCAGGTTTGCTGACCATCCACCTTACCCTGTTGGTGCAGCGGTTACACATTGACCTGCGATCCACATGGTCAGCAGTTCGAGACCACCAGCAGCTCGGCAGGGCTTTCCATTCCCGAAAGTACTTATAGTCTGAGAAACTCACAGGCAAGTCCGCCCTGTCCTACAGGGTCGCTCCCAGTCGGCAGTGAGTTTTGGTGAGATCAGCTTGACCAAGAGTCCCGGCTGGTACAAGCTGTCATGTGCTCGAGGGAGAATTGGTTGGCGGTCCAGCACTCCCGGAGGTGCAGATGATGAAAAACGTGGGTGCTGTCCCGAGAGACCGGCCCCTGACATCCCTAGAGCACCGCTCTGGTCTCACGCTCTCAGGCTTCCATGAGGCAAGAGCAGGGCAGCCGGGGCCAAATGGTCTTCTACGTGACCCCAAGAGGATTTCCACAGTGACCTGATCAGAATCACCATACGACTTACCATTGGTCTTCTAGGTCCATGCCCCAGAGAGTGAAAACCGAACTGCGTCAAAACTTGGGCCTCTGAAGTTGGTAATCCGCTTTTCCATTTCTTTGAAGAAAGATGAGTATCATTGTTTTGGGATTGCATGACACTAATATGGTGCCTTGGGCAGAACTGACATCTTGACTGTATTGAGTTGTCCCATCCACGAGCATGGGATATGCTTCCATTTGTTGAGGTCACCCTTGGTTTCTTGTAATAGTGTTCTGTAGTTTTCCTCATATAGACCTTTTGTTCTTTTAGTCAGGATATCCCTAGATATTTCAATTTGTAGTTGGCTATTGTGAAGGGTGCCACCTTTTTGATCTCTTCTTCTGAGGTCTTATCCTACATGTATAGCAGTCCTATGGACTTCTGTTTGTTGATCTTGTATCCTGCCACTCTGCCAAACTCCTCTGTTGCTTCCAGTACTCCCCTTGTGGAGCTTTTGGGATTTTGTTGTGTTGGTTTTGTTTTATTTTGTCATAGGTTTTTGTTGTGGTTGCTGTTGTTTTGTTTTCTCTTGTTGCTTGGCTTTGCTCTGTCTTGTTTTGGTACGTGCTATTATCTCCGCAGGTCTGTCTAAATAAGATAGGCTGGATGAACAATCTGGAGGAGAAATCAACAGGACCGACAGTTCCGGGAAGACATGGGAGAGGGGGAGGTGGGGGAAAGGAAGTGGTGTTAACAAACCCAGGGACAAGGGGACAACAAGTGATCCAACTCGGTGGTGAGGAGGGTATGGGAGGCCTGGTAGTGTAGCCGAGAGGAATTACTGAAACCCAAATGAAGGCTGAGCATGATAGTGGGACAAGAGGAAAGTCAAAGAAAATAGAGGAAAGAGCTAGGAGGCAAAGGGCATTTATAGAGGTCTTAATAAAGGCATGTACATATGTAAATATATTTATATATGACGATGGGGAAATAGATCTATGTGCATATATTTATAGGTTTAGTATTAAGGTAGCAGATGGACATTGGGCCTACACTCAAGTACTCCCTCAATGCAAGAATACTTTGTTCTATTAAACTGGCATTCCATGATGCTCACCTTCCGGACACAATTGATGAAGATAAAGCAGGTGCATAAGCAAATGTGGTGAAGAAAGCTGATGGATCCCATCTATCAAAAGATATAACATCTGGAATCTTAAAGACTTGAAGGTAAACAAGCGGCCCTCTAACTCAGAAGCAACAAAGCCCACATGGAAGAAGCGCACCAGCCTAAGTGATCACGAGGTATCAAAGGGATCAGTTATCATACATCAAAGAACAAAAAAATCATATCATTGTGTGCTCACCTCCCAGATATGATCACTGAAGACAAATGGGTGCATAAGCAAAGGTGATGAAGAAAGCTGATGGTGCCCAGCTATCAAAGCTGATGGTGCCTGACTATATAGCATAAAAAAAATAGATATAGCATCTGGGGTCTAAAAGGCTTAAAGGTAAACAAGTGGCCATCTAGCTGAGAAGCAACAAAAACCACATGGAAGAAGCACACCAGCCTGTGTGATCACAAGGTGTTGAAGGGATGAGGTATTAGGCATCAAAGAACAAATAATCATATCATTGTAAACGAGGGTGAGTGCAGAGTAGAGACCCAAAGCCCATCTATAGGCAACTGGACATTCCCTTACAGAAGGGTCACAGGGAGGAACCAAGCCAGTCAGGGTGCAGTATAGCAATGATAAAACATACAACTTCCCTCTAGTTCCTTAATGCTTCCTCCCCCACTATCATGATCCCAATTCTACCTTGCAAGTCTGGCTAGACCAGAGGATGGACACTGGTCCAGACAGGAACTGGAAACACAGGGAATCCAGGATGGATGATCAGGACCAATGGTGAGAGTGATGATGCCGGGAAGGTGGGTAGAGAGGAATTCGATTACAAGGATCTACATATAACCCCCTCCCTGGGGGATGGACAACAGAAAAGTGGGTGAGGGGAGACGTTGAACAGTGTAAGATATGACAAAATAATTTATAAATTATCAAGGGTTCATGAGGAAAGGGGGACCGGGGAGGGAGAGGGAAAATGAGGAGCTGATGTCAGGGGCTTAGGTGGAGAGCAAATGTTTTGAGAATGATGAGGGCAATGATGAGGGCAATGATGAGCAAATGTTTTGAGAATGATGATGTACAAGTGTGCTTTACACAACTGATGTATGTATGGATTGTGATGAGTTGTACGAGCCGCCAATAAAATGATTAAAAAACAAACAAAACTTGGACCTAGTAGTGCATTTCATCACAGTGGAAGCAAGGCAAATGCCCGTCAGTGGATAAATGGATAAAGACAACACCCTGACCCACTGTCCATTCTGACTCACAGAGGGCTTTCGCAGGCTGCAAATCTGTACATAAACAGCAGTCTCATCTCTCTCCTGCCTGTAACTGCTCTGTGCTCCAGCATCAGCCTGGCCAAACATCCTGCTCAGCAAAGAACCAGCCGCTCACTGTCTGACTCCACCGCCATGAACTAGCTGACCCCAAACCCACTACCGTTGAGTCAATTCTGACTCAGACTGACCCCATCAGATAGAGGGGCTCTGCCGAGCAGGGCTGCGCCTCCCCTTCCTCTCAAAGGGCAGCCGGTGAGTTCAGACTGCTCCCCACCCCCACTCCCGCGGCCCCCCTCCCCCGCTGCTTACTAACGGAGCTCGAACATCAGCACCACCAGGGCTCCGCCATGAAGTGTCTGGAGGCAAATCCACGGAGCAATGATCCTAAAAAGGACACTGAGTGGGAAGGGGAGTGGCTGTCAATGGAGACAGGGTTTCCTTCTGGGGCGGGGAGGGGGAGGTGGTGGTTAGAGGATGCCCTGGATGTTCTGAAAAGTGTAGAATTAAGCCCTTGAGAGTGGTGCCCTCGTTGGGGGAGAATCACGTCTCCATGAAAAAACAGAAGGCAATGGGTGGAGGAGGAAGAGGTTTTGCTAAGGGACACTGGGTTTACGTTCATGGTGGTGGGGTAATTTGAAACAGATATTCATAAAGGTTGCACGACAGAGTCTAAGTTATGACACCGAGTTATAGATGCAAAGCAGTGGTTCTCAACCTTCCTAACGCCATGACCCTTTCAGACACTTCCTCATGTTGTGGTGACCCCCCAACCATAAAAGTATTTTCGATGCTACTTCATCACTGTCATTTTGCTACTGTTATGAACCGGGCGACCCCTGTGAAAGGGTCGTTTGACACCCCCCAAAGGCCTCACAACCCACAGGTTGCACTGCGGATGTAGAAGGTTATGAACCGGCGAATGTTTTGTTGTGTGTATTTTTGCCACAACTAAAAAAATAATTACACTAATAAACAATGTACAAAGCAGAAGAAAATGTTCTGTACTTGATTGTGGTCATTATTACACGATTCCCTTTGATATGACTGAACGGTGGAATTGTACGATGTACGTAAGATGTGTGAATAATAACGGTTTTTTTCAAAAAAGGAAAAAATAAGGCAGACTGGGGCGCATCCTGCTCTAGTGAAAAATCAACTCCGTGGGAGGAGGGAATTGTCAGCAGCAACGGGAAAGGTTCAATGGGAGGCATGTGGAGGGGAGGGGTCCAGGGAGCGGTTGGCCATCACAACGTGAATTGTACAGGCAGAAATTGTTGAATTGGCAATGGTCTGCTGTTATTTTTCAACAATAACAATTTTTTAAATAGGGTTAAAAAATAATAAATGATGTGGCCAGAGCTCCCAGCAGACCCGCCAGGGCTCTGCGCCGAGATGCTGCCGGCCTGCCTCTGACCGTCGCTGGTGCCCGATGACCACGGGTACAGACAGAGTTCACACTTGCTTAGGTCACAACGTGGGTTTGAGGGCAATTGGGTAAGGCGAAGTTACGTAAACTCACAAGGTCAGGGCAAGGCCACCCTCTTTAGGGGATCCCTCAACCCACGTGGGCACGGCCCCAGCAGACTTTTCCTGGGACCTGGAGGGTAAGACCCTCCTGCCCCCGACCCCCAGCCCAGTGCCTCTGCCCCATGCTAACCCCCCCACCCAGGGACCTAAACCCCCTTTCAGAAAGCATCTGTCCATTCTGCCTCACTGTCCGCTCCGCCTCACTGTGAGACCAGGCCACCTCTCCAACCGAAGGGAAGGCAGGTGGGGTCCACACGTCTGCTCTGAGATGGGTGATCCGAGCATACCAGCACCACCTGGCCTGCTGGCTAATGGCTGACCTCCAAGGAGCCCCAGCCAGCTCTCCGAGCCCCGGAGCCTTGTCTGTAAGGGGAAGGGCCGGGCAAGGTGACCCCAACAACCTGGACCCCACAGAGCCAGGCAGGGGTCCCCACCTCCAATCTCTGCAACACCACTCGAAATAAAAGCGGCACCAAACAAGATGCGGAAAAGGAAGTCCAATCAAGTCTCGACTGCCCTCCTGATGACAGCACCCAGTGCCTATTTTGAAACATCAACTCCTTGCCAAAAAACCATGTTTGGTGTCTCAGTACACGCTTGCCTGCCCAGCGGAGTACAGGCATATTTCCAAAGCCTCCGCGCTGGGCTTCCTGCTGAGTGTTTCACACGAATGTATGTCGATAGATCCCCGCCGAGGGAGGCGGAAGTAGTTAGCTCTGTGCAGCACATAGGGAAACTGAGGCAGTCATGTGCTGAAGGGCTTGTAGTGGGGAGGGCAGAGCCACGTGGGACTCAGACAGTCCTCCAGGCAGCACCTGAGAAATCAACCAGCACGTAGACACCCAGGACGTGTCTGGAAGGAGCCATCCTTTGGCTCAACAGAGTTGGAAATGAGCAGCTGACCCTGGCTGCAGGGAGGTCCCCAACATCAAGGGTTTGACTGTGACCCCTACAGCCCCCAAACATCCACCCGAACCCTCGAGACCTGTGAGCATGTGCTTGCTTCGAAGCAGGGTCTTCGAAGATGCTATCCGTACACTCGAGGTCCTACAGGAGTAGGGGCGGCGGTCCTCCGTGTAGGTGTAGGATGCCTTTCCTGATCAAGAAACACACAGAGGAGAGAGAGGCAGGAGGAACGGGGGATTCACAGCAGCTGCAAACCAAGGATGGGATCCTAGCAAGGGAACTAGGAGACATGAATGCCTGCTCTTAAGGGCGGCAAGACTGGGGAGGGGTGTTCGCTGGGGTGTCATGGAAAGCAGTCGCCCAGAAGAGGAAGAGGCAAATCTAGGGGAGGGTGAGCGATAAGCCTCTGGGGACTTGGGTGAGTAGTTTAAACTGTTGACAACGACCTTGATGATCCGAAATATTAACCGCCCCCCACCTAGTCACAATTTTTAAAAATTGAAGAAAAAAAACCCTATACTGTAAAATCGATTCCTTGATGAATTCATTACTGCCCTTACTAGCCAGCCAGGGCGTGATGTCTATCCCTGTAGCTCTAGAAGACCGCGGGGGGGATGAGGGGGGGACTGGCCCGTGGGGTGGTGGGTGCTGGTCTGGGAGGAGGTGGAGAGGAAGGAGAGGGTGAGCCAGACTCTCTTCCCCCTACTGGGCTTTGTTTCAGGATGGCCACAGCTCCTCTGGAAGGGCCTGCGCCCCACAGCCTGGCCCCACGGTCCCCTCTCTGACTCTCTGCTGCCATTTGGATGGGGTTAGAACCATCACCAGAAACACCTGGGTCCGGCCACCTCTCTAGCCTCACACGCCACCTCTCTGACCTTGCTCGGTCCCTCACAGGAGCCAAGGCTCCTCGCAGGACCTTTGCACGTGCTATTACCATGGCCCCGAACCCTCCACCTCCTAACTGCCACCCGACACCAGAGTCCAGTCTGGTCATGGGTGTCCCGTGCCCCCGCCCCCCACCCCCCGAGCCCCAGGTGTCTCTCTTCAGCATTCTTCAGATTTGGATGTTTTTAACAAATGGGGGCTGGCTCCTCCCGGTGGGCATGGTCCCCCATTACCTGTCCAGAGTGAGGGCACCTGGATCCAAAAGGTGCTCAAGAAATCCATGCTGAGCGGGTGAGCCAAGGGCCAGCCACAAGCGACCATTTCCTGAAGGCCAGGGAAGGTCTCACGCACAGACTGGAAGCCCCCACCCCTGGTTCCCCTGGGTCACTGCAGGGTGGGGCAGCTCCTCACTCGCCTTTGGGTGCTGTCCTGGCCCCTCCCTACAGAAACTCAGAACCATACAGCACACTGCACGGAAACATCTGAGCCTGCTTCTGGGAAGTGTCTGTATTAAAGACGCTGACTCTCCCTTTAGGGTATTTTTACATGAATTCAAACTGCTCTCTTACTTTCTGCAGACAGATTTCAGCATTTTCCTGGAAGACACACTCCCCCAAAAGAATAGAGCAAAGGCACACCTACACACCCTAACTCACATACACCCAACGCGTACCCCAAACCCATGCTCCAACACCCCCCAATAAAGACATATACATCCAACACCTACACCCCCCAACATATACTCCAACATATACTCCAACACACATACATCCAATACATATGCAGCTAACACATACCCAACATACACACCCAACACATGTACCCCAACACATACAACCAACACATACCCCAACGTACACACCCAACACATATACAACCAACACATACTCCAATACACACACACAGTACACATACAACCAACACATACTCCAAATCCACCCAACACACACACCCAGTACATATACAGCCAACACATACTCCAACATACACATCCAACACATAACCCAACACACACCCAACACATATACAACCAACACGTACTCCAACATATACACCCTACACATACACAGCCAGTACATATACAGCCAACACATACCCAAACATACACACCCAACACATAACCCAACACATATACAACCAACACATATTCCAGAACACACACACACAGTACACATACAACCAACATGTACTCCAAATACACCCAACACACAGTACATATACAGCCAACACATACTCCAACATACACACTCAACACATAACCCAACATACACACCCAACACATATACAACCAACACGTACTCCAACATATACACCCTACACATACACAGCCAACACATAGCCCAACATATACACCCAACACATATACAACCAACACATATTCCAACACACACATACAGTACACTTACAACCAGCACGTTCTCCAAATACACCCAACACACACAGTACATATACAGCCAACACATGCCCCAACACAACCAACACATATTCCAACACACACACCAGTATACATTCAACCAACGCGTACCCCAACATATACACACCCAATGCATATACTGCCAACATGTACCTCACCCCATATACAGCCAATACATACCCCAACCTACATATATCTTTTTTTTTTCATGAAATACATGTAAGTCTCACCTGAGCTGTCCCGAGAGTCTCATAGATGAGGCGTGTCTTTGCTAGAGAGTAAGGCCTATCGGTTGCAAAAGCAAACACATTCGGGGCGGTTTTCCATTTCTTCTTTCAGCTTCCACCTAAGTATCTGCTTTGGAAGCTGAAAGAAAAGCGACAAGAAAGGCAGAGCCTTCAGGAGAAGGGTCACTAAGAGCACCCCTTTCATGCCTGGGTGTGAAAAAGTGAAAAAAAACCGTGGTACACACCCGCTCACATACACACACACCACACACACACAGCACATCCTATTCAATACACATACACCCCACACCCCCATGCCCTACATACACATACTCCAACACATGAAATATACATATACCCATACATATCACAACTACTCATAGTATAAAACATACGCAAGGGAGGGGGGGAAAAGAGGAGCTGATACCAAGGGATTAAGTGGAGAGCAAATGTTTTGAGAATGAGGGCAATGAATGTACAAATGTGTTTGACACAATTGATATTTGTATGCATTGTGATAAGAGTTGTATGAGCCCCCAATAAAATGATTTAAAAAATAACCACACCCATGACTCTACCCCACACATACAACCCACATACACCAAACTCATACACACACCAGCACATCTACCAACACACATCCCAAACACACATGTACACCAATGTGAACACCATTTATACCAAACACATAATCACATATCCTCCACACCACTCACACATACTCCAACACATAATCCACATACACCCAACACACACCTTATAGCACACACATACAGCACATATCACATTCTACACATACATTCCAACACACACAAACTCCAACACACACATACCTATGATTTCATGTCACCTAGACACACCTGGCTAGGGGTCGAGTCACACATGTCAATTAAGTCACAGCCTGATGCTGTGTCTTTGGTGAGTGTGACCTTCTTATAAGGGAGGACCTGGGGCCCAGCATCTCTGTCTCTCCCCCTTCACCTTCCTGCTTGCTTGCTGGTCACCCTGAAAATTGCTGGAGCCCGCTCATGTTTGCCACCAACCTCACAGCCACACAACTTTGCACCTGTCAGTCTGCCATCTTCCTGCATGTCGCATCATTGTGTGTGACTGTGTGTCTGAAGAGGACTTTATGGACTAGGGCTGGACATATGGACTTGAGTTGGATGGGGCTAGGATGCTTTCTAGGCTCATTCCTCTAGTCAACCTGGCCTAACACAACACCTCAACACACACACAACCTACACACACCAACACACAAAGAAACACACAGCACATGGAAGTACCTGGAAGACCCTTTGGTCAGGCTTTCCAGCTCTCACCAGAGGGCACAGGAGCACGTGTCCATGTCTCACTGGACCTCGCCTTCCAGGTAGCCTGGGCTCCAGTGGTGTACCTGTACTCTGAGAAGGACCCATCAGGAGCCTTCCCTGGGACTGAGTGTTAGTCCGGGTAGACTAGAGAAACAAATTCATAGACACTCATATGTGCATAAGAAAGAGCCTTACTAACCCATCCAAAGGGAGGGTGTTGTTTACATCACCACAGGAGGGGGAGAGACCAGGCTTCAACCCGATGCACCAAGATGTGAATACAACACACCGGCATGTACCAGGGAACCAAGAGAGAGGTCTACAGGGCCGGCCCCAGTCCCAACTATGTGGACACTGGCCCCCTCTCAGAAGAACGCACTTCAGAGGACAGCACTGGAGCTACAGCTTGGGGAGAGGAGCGCGTCTGATTAGAGGATACGGGAGAAACAAAAAGGGATGGAGAGGGAGGAGAGGACATCCCGGCCCAAGCTCCGAGGACGCTGTTCCTGCTCAGAGCAGACAATGCACGGGGAGGACCATAGGGCCGCCACCAGACACGACGTCGCTCACTGAACCATGGTGCTGCAGGGGACAACCCTGGAGACACAGTGCGGGAATTGTGCACAATCTGACCCCGCCACACTGCGGGGAAACACTAAGGGCGTGAGACAGAGCAGCAAAGGGAGCAAAGCATTGAATTCCCCGGGGAAGCCCAAAAATAGGCTTTGGGGACAGAGTGTGGCACCCCATCAGCCTCGACTGGAAAACACTTGTAAAGGCCAACAAACACACCTTGAACTATTTATAGGCTTTTCCATTTTTGTCAATGACTTTCTTTTTGTTATGGGTTTGTTGTTGTTGTTGTTGTTGTTGTTTTGTGGGGTTTTACTTCCTTTGTTGTTTTTTTTGGCTTTGCCTGGGTTTTGCACTTATTAATATATTGGCATGTCGATCTAGATAAGATAGGTGGGATAAATAATTCAGAGATGAGAAGAACAGGACCAATGGTTCCAGGGGGGATATGGGAGAAGGGGAGGTGGGAGAAAGGAAGCGGGGGGGCGGGGACCAACCCAGGGACAAGGAAATAACAAGTGAACTAAAATCAATGGGAAAAAGGGTACAGGATGCCTAGTAGGGCTTAATCAAGGGCACTGTAGCAGCCAAGAATTACTAAACCCGAATGAAGGCCAAACATGCAGGTGGGACAAAAGGAAAGTAAAAGGAAATAGAGGAAAGAATCAGGAAGCAAAGGACACTTATAGAGACCTAAAAACAGATATGTACATATATAACGAGATAGGAATAGAACTATGTACTCATATCTGTATGTTAAGAATTAAGGTTGCAGGTGGATATTGGGCCTCAACTCAAGTACTCCCTCAATACAAGAACATTTTGTTCTAACAATCCAGCACTCTGTGATGCTCACCTTCCTGGCATGATCGCTGAAGACAAAATGGTGCATAAGTAAATGTGGTGAAGAAAGCTGATGGTGACCAGCTATCAAAAGATATAGCATCTGGCGTCTTAAAGGCTTGAAGATTAATAAGCAGCCATCTAGCTCAGAAGCAACAGAGCCTACATGGAAGAAGCACACCAGCCTGTGTGATCATGAGGTGTCGATGGGATCAGGTATCAGGCAGCTAAGACCCAGAATAAAACCACACCCAAGGTGAATGGTTGTGGGGCCAGGCATGAAGACCCAATACCCATCTGTAGACAATTGGACATCCCCTCATACAGAGTTCACAGGAAAGAGATGAGCCAGTCAGGGTGCACTATAGCATCGATGAAATACACAACTTTCCTCTAGTTCCTTGGTGCTTCCTTTCCCCCCACTATCATGACCTCAATTCTGCCTTACAAATCTGATTAGAACAGAACATGCACACTGCTACCGATAAGAGCCTGCAACACAGGGAATCCAGGATAGATAAACCCCTCAGGACCAACAATGAGAGTAGAGACACCAGGAGGATTAGGGGAGGGGGGGAGGGAAAATCAATCATAAGGGTCAACATATAACCCCCTTCCAGGAGGACAAATAACAGAAAAGTGGGTGAGGGGCGATGGAGGATGATGGGAGATAGGAAAATAATAATCTATAACATATTAAGGGTTTGTGAGGGAGGGCAGGCGGGGGAGGGAGGGGAAGAAATGGGTAGCTGATATTGGGCTCAAGGGTGGGAAGAAAATGCTTTGAAAATGATGATGGCAGCATATGTGCAAATGTGCTTGACACACTGGATGAATGTATGGATTGTGATACAAGATGTAAGAGCCCCCAATAAAAGAAAAAATAAATAAAATTAATTTTTAAAAAAGAAAGAGCCTTATATACAAGAACAGTTGAATATTAAGAAAATATCTCAGCCCAGTCCAGATCAAATCCATGAGTCCGATATTAGTTCATATGTCTGATACCAATCTATAAAGTCCTTTTCAGACTCACAAAACACATGCAATGACACCGAATGCAGGAAGATCACAGGCCAGTAGGTGGAAAGTCTTGTGGATCCAGTGGCGGTAAAGGCATCTCAGCGCTGGCAGGGGTCTCCATGTAGCTTCTTCAGCTCCTGGGCTCTATGATAGCTCCATATGTCTTCTCAGCAAGCATGCCTCGCAGGGAGTGTGTGTGTGTCCTGCCTCCAGCAAGCTATTTATCTCCTTAGTGCCTCCAAATGAGGTCATCAAGTTGTGACCTAATTGACAGGCTTACGAGACATCACTCATAAGTCTCAATTTGACAACAGATTATGTAACCACCACAGACTGACATCAGGCCCAAAAGACATGCCGTCTTCTGATGGCTGGGGTTCCCGCGCTGCCATGACATCAGCCTAGAGCTGTGGAAGGGCATCATCCCAATCTCACGAGACAGGGATAGGGAGGGATCTGTAGAGTAGGTGAATGTGTTAGGCTGGGCTGACCAGTGAAACAAATCCAGTGACACTCATATATGTGTAAAACTCTAAAGATATATATATAGATATAGATATACACAGTGAGAAGGGATATAACAGCTAATTAGTCCACACAACAGTACAGAGGGCTCAGTTCAACTTACTTTCATGGAACAGTTGAGATACTGGAAGTTCTTCAACTCATGTGGGCTGTCAGTCCAAGGTCAAGGAGACAGACAGTAGAGTTTTCCCTCAGGCAAGACAGGCAGAATCTGTCCAGCCCAGTCCAACTCAAGTCCATAAGTCTGAGACTATTCTGTAAGTCCCTCTTCAGACTCACAGTCTCAAACAATGATGCAAGGTGCAGGAAGATCACAGGCTGGTGGGCGTAAAGTCTTGTGGATCCAAGGTTGGTGGATACATGGCAGGGCTCCAGCAGCTTTCCTGGTGGCCAGCAGGCAGGATGGCGAAGGCAGGCAGAGAGAAAGAGAGAGAGAGAGAGAGAGAGAGAGAGAGAGAGAGAACTCCAAGTGGGCTACAACCTGATTGATAGGCTAAACTCCACCCCTACACTTTTATATATCTTCAAGTGGACATGGACTTGGGTCACTCCTACAATGAGAATGGGGTTAAGAGATCTCTAAGCCCTTGACCTTGCTGGAACTAGCACCAATCCCCGGCATGTCCTAACTAATGGGACAGGATATATGTCCTTCTTTCCTAGCTGAAGGGGCTTCCTGGCAGCTGGCAGTCTCTGAGTCCTACACAGAGCTCTGAGGGCATGGAGGGAAAGGTGATGGTGCAGTCGTTGGAGCCTTCAGGGTGAATGCCAAGGGCAGGGCCTTGGAGCCTTCAGCCAAGAGTCCGCGCCTCTGTTGGATGAAGAGAATCACTGGCTAAAAAGGTAGGGCTAGGCCCGGCTCCCTGCAACACAGGGGCATCTGGAGTAAATTGCCAGGACAGAGGCCATGGAAGTGCTTAATCTTGGGGAGGCCCTGAGAGAACTCCGAATATTTCCCTTAATGGAGAAAGAACAGAAACCCCGCCATTTCCAGGGGAGAAAGGCCATCCACACCGGCTCTCTCCAAGGGTCATCGCAATGGGCACTGGGGCAGGGCCAGCTGGGACCAGGTCACTTCACCCACGGATGGATCTCGAAGGGCCAGTTCTTGCTGGAAGGAAAAGAGGTAGGACAACATGGCATTGAATGCAAAATCTGGGTACCTCACACTCAAGAAGGCAAAGTTTAGTAGCCCCAAGTGGGAAACAGCCCAAATATTACTGGAATATGGAATAAGCCAAAGGGGTCCGCCCATAAAAAGGGGAGTCCTGTGCTTGTTATGATGTGGCTGAAACTCCAATAGAGCATGCTCAGTGACAGGGGACAGGCATAAAGTGTCACGTGGTGTTTGAGATGTATGACGCGCTCGGCTTGTAACTTCAAGGTCAGCAGTTCGAAACTCTTTGGGAAAGCAGTGCGGTTTTCTACTCCTGTGAAGAGTCATCGCCTTGGCAATCCACAGAAGCACTTTCCCCCCCATCCAATGGGGTTGCAAGGAGTTGGAATCGACTGGAGGGTGGTGACTGTGGGGCTTGGGGTTATGGGGAGAAGGGAAATGGGCAGTAAGGACTGACAGTCTGGGGGTTCCTCTCTGGTAGATGAAAGTGTGGGCCTCCAGAAGACCAAGATGGCATCCAACTTCCACGACGGACAGTTCTGAGAGGTATCACAAGAGGGGGTCCTGGATGGAGTGGGGGAAACATCAAAACCCTAGTCAGAGACTTGTATAACTCGAGTCTGGCCCTTATCAATCTGCAGGTGTGGAAGACACCGCCCCTCCATGACATCGTCGACAGGTCTCTAAGGGGGGGGGGGTCAGTAACCCCAGGGAGGTACTCAGTCATCAAAGCTGAGAAACCCAAAGGGCAGCGTTTGCCAAGGGCTGAGGCCCAGAAGGCAGGAAGGGCTAGGAGAGGAGGAGAGGCTAAGAGAGGAAGGGAGATGGTCATATGCCAACGAGGAAGTGGGGACCGTGCGGTCACACCGTGGGGACTGCGATTGATGTCACAAAACTTAGCGTCTATCAACCGTTGAATGAAGGGCCTGTGAGCTCAGTCTACCTTCCCCAAAAGCACAATACGTTTTCAAAAATAATGCAGACAACCTAACAGGACTGCCAGGTAAATAGAGGACAGAGAGAGAGAGAGAAATCAGCAGGAAGGCTGAGACAGCACTGCAGGGGAGGAGCCTACTGTGGGCCGCACCAGGGCCCTGGGGAGGAGGGGGCAGGGCAAGGAGGAGCCTGGGCTGTGCAGGCAGAGGGGACATGGGATCCATGACTCAGCAGGGAGTCCAGGCAGAAAGCATCTATGTGCACAAGGACTGGATCCAGGACAGGCAGACAGACACGTAAGACACACACACGAAGAGACAGGCACACACATCAACAGTCCTCAACAAAACCCTCCCTGCTGTCAAGTCCATCCTGACTTTGAGCAACCAGATAGGACAGAACCTGTATGGTAGAACCGCCTCTGCGGGTTTCGGAGACTAGCCTCATTTTACTCTCAAGGGGCAGCTGGTGGACTTGAACTGCAGACCTTGCATATGGTCCCAGACACAGACACACATGCACATACACACAGTCCTGCCACAAGAGACCTCGTGCACACATGCACAGAGGCCTACACTGGCTGCCAGCACAAAGCCAGGGCCAGGCCCCAGGAAGGAAGCTCCAGAAGCCCCACCGGAAGTCCAGCACAAGGGCCTGCCAGGGGAAAGTGAGACACAAACCACGGCCATTGCCCAACACCCCACCCTGCCCAGGCTGGGGTCAGGGAGGAGCCAGGGCCAGACCTCGCGTGCCTACCCACACAGCCGTTGCCAGCAGCAGCAGACACCCGGCCACAGACACAGACAGCTGGGATTGCAAGGGATCTTGCAAAATCACCGTTCCCCACCCCCACCCCCCAACTCCCTCAGGGTTCAGCTCATGTCCCTTGTCCAGGAAACTGTCCAGGCTCCTGTGGGCAACGATCGCTGCCACCAAGTTGATCCCAACACATAGTGGCCCTCGAGAATAAGGTAGAACTGCCGCTGTAGTCGCTCCTTAGGAGAGCAGAAAGAGGGGGTTACCTGCCTTCTTATGAATTCTGGTTCGGTAGGCCCAACCGCAGGACCACGCCAGTCACTGCTCCTTTCTGTGCAGGGCTTCCCCCGCAGCAAGTGGGTAGTAAGGTGGGTGCTGAATAAGGGAAGTAAGATAACTCCATGCTCCCACGTTTAGATGAGGTAACTGAATGAGGTAACTGAGTTCACACAGCGGTGAGCGGCAGGCAAGGCCACTGGTCTCCTGCCCAGGTCCTTCCCACAAGGCGGGGAAGAGCATCAGGTGGTGTGACCGGTTCACCCAGCCCTACGTGGTAAGAGTCGGAGAAGCCAAACTGTCACTCACTTTCACGACGACGCTATGCCTGACCCAAGCCACACATGCAGGTGACAGTACGTAAGGTAGACCGGAGAAGCGGTGCAGTCGAATTGTGGCATTCGTGGAGATGGCAAAGGGCTATGGACTGCCGAAAGATCAAACGCCTCGGACTTGGGTGAGGTGCAGCTAGAATGCTCCTTCGCGGCAAGGATGGCGAGACTTTGTCTCACAAAGTGCAGACCATTGGGAGGGACCGGTCCCTGGAGAAGAACATCATGCTTGGTAGAAAGTCTGTGAAACAGGAACCCCCCTCAGGAAGGAGGACTGACATACTGGTGGTTAGTTCTGGGGATCCTGTGCGTGGGTATTGGCTCCAGTCTCTCTGAGGACTTTCGAATCTCCCAGGTCCTGTGTCCCTGACTCCCGGCGGGCCTCTGGGTCTCCTCATCTGTAACCTGATGAAGGGCCAGAGCTGGCCCAGTGGTTTCCCGGGACCACATACACACATGCTTAGACATGAAGACACACATGGACGGCTAGTTGCTAGGACTGGGACTGAGCCACGCCAGCTCACTGGGGTGTGTCTGTGGTACCCCATCTGAGCCAGCCTGTGGGCAGCCCCACGAACCAGCCAAGACCAGGTCAGGCCTGGTTTGAGGGGCATGGCCCCAGCCTGAGGATGACAGACACCCAGACAGTGACTCGCAGACTGCCGAGAGTCTGCACAGCCTCCCGTCTGAAGTGGGAGACTCCTTCCTGCTCCAGATCCTGCCTTCCCCCAACCAGGCCCCAGACACAACCCTGGTGGGGATTGGAGCCAAGAATTCCCTGGCCCCCTATGATTGGCTCCAGGGAAACGCCCCCTCCACAGGGTCCTGACAGAGGACATGGGAAAACTGGGGCCAAAGGGAAGGGGCTGGTCCCCCAGCCCTCCCCCACTGACTCACCCAAGTCAGGCTGTGCTCAGAGCTCCCATGGTCTGCAGCCTGAAGCCCAGGCCCCAGGCCTGGGGGTGGGCAGGCCGGCAGGCGCATTGCCAGAGGCCTGGCCCCTGCTGAGGCTTTTCCCGGGAGCCACCTCTACCGACCTCCTAGTACGCCGAAGTCACACCCTTTCTCACTGCCCCAGCACGGGCGGGTCTGGGCTGGGGGTACCTGATAACCTCCCTGGCTCGTCTGTGGGGCCCTCGCAGGCCACAGTCAAACCCCAGCCCCTCCATTGACAAGAAACTCAGCTGAGGGGGCTTAGGGGGACCTCCAGGTCCTTTTTTTCTGGGCTCCTAGGTGGGCACCTTAGCTGGGAGATGCCCGGGTAGACCTCCAGTTACCTGGCCTTCTTCCCATGACTCTAACAGGGCCACTGCTAGTCCGGAACAGGTAGAGCTTGGGCGGTGGGTCAAGAGAACGCAGGCACCGGCTGGCAGGAAGTGTTCCTTCAGCAGGCTCCTTCAGAGGGGCTGGGGTGGGAAACAGCGGCCCCTCTAGCAGAAGTCTGGGAGTTCCTGGTCCCCTTGAGAAGCTTCTGGGTTCTTCTGGAAGTGGCAAGGCAGGCAGGCCCCAGGCTCCGAAACCTGACAGCTCTGGACTGGACTCATGGTTGTGGTGACCCTGGGCTGGCACCTCACCTCACAAGACAATGTCAGCAGTTCACGCACTGCTCAGGACGCCAAGTGAGCAAGGAGTGTGCTGAGGCCAGGCAAACCAACCGCCAGGGCCACCAATGGGGGTGCAGGGACCCCAAGGAGGAGCTGTGGCTTAGACCCAGGCCCCCAAGAACTGCAGCCCAACCAAGTCACTACAAAGTCTTTTATTAAGAAGTTGATATAAAAGGAGAAAGGGAGAGATGCAAAAATACCTTTCTTAGAGGCCCCGGAGGGCGGCACTGTCAGAACTTGTTTGGCTAGGCAAAGCCACCCGGCCAGCAGCAGAACGGAGATCAGGGCCTCTGTCTATGGCACAGTGACCCGGTGGGGCTGGGGTAGGGGTGGGGGGTGGCTCCAGCCTCAGGCAGGAAGTGTGCAAATGCCGAGGCCGTGCAGTGATGGGGTGGGGGCTTCCGGGTGGAGCCCCCCAGCACCATGTTCCCCCATGTGGGCAGATACAGTCAGGCCAGCACCTGCCCAGTGTGCGGGTGCACACGCACATCCACATGCAAGCCGGTGCCCACAAGCAGCTTACATACAGAGTGGGAGCGGGGTACAGTCCCAGGGCTGGAGGAAACCGCTGAGACACTTCATGCCCAGAAGCCTGAGGCAAGTGGAGAGGGCGCTCCTTCTGGGCTCAGGAGCCCGGGGCCTCCTGGCGTCGCTGGAGTAACTCGATGACACTGCCGATCCCATCCTCAGGCACCTGTGGGCAGGGGGTGGGGTCATGGCAGGGCTGGCTGGACCAGGGAGCACAGCCCACCCTCCCCTCCCGCTCGGCACCAGCCCTCACCAGAGCGTGGTCGAAGTTGAAGGTGCTGATGTAGTAGGCTGAGATGTCCGCCGCAGCCAGGGGCGCTGCAATTTGGGCCACAATTCCACACTCATCTGCAGGTGGAGGAGGGGTACCCGTGAGCCTCCTGTGCCTTCCACCGCCCACCCACTCCTGTAGGGCCTGCCTAGCCCCCAGAGCGGCCCTCACCGAAGCCCAGCGGCTGTCCGCCGATCCGCACCATCCTCCACAGCTCCCCGGAAGAGCTGGTCAGTAAAAGGTCACTGGGGAACCTTGGGAGCGAGGCGGGGGGAGGGGGTGGTGGTGTTACGCAACAGGTAGTGGGCAAGGCACCCCAACCCTGGGTGCACAGTGGGTCCCCAGGGTGTGCAGCCTGCAGCGTGGGAGTAGGAGCCCGCTGGCTGAGGGCCCAGGGTAGGGATGAGCGGGAGGAGCAGTCACGTACTTTTTCTGCGTCTCGGCATCCATGACGATGGAGATATAGCCCTCAATGAGGGAGAAGGCAAAAAACGGGATGGAGTTGGCCTCGGGGCCTTCTGAGGCAGCCTCCTTGGGAGCACTGGGGGTGGGGGAGGGGGAGGGCAGGGGCTCAGAGCTCTGCCTGGCACCCGGGCCAGCTCATCTCCCACACAGTGCCCTCCAGACCCTAAGGCAGAACTGGCCCTCCCACCTCCAAAAACGCTTTGTTCCCCGATCCCTGCTGGTACAGATGGGGGGATCGGCTGTTATGCCCAAGACACAGGATCCAGGAGAAGGGGGCCTGGCGGGGTCTGACTGGGGTGGCTCTGCTCACACTGGGCGGAGGGGGGCAGTGGGGGCATGTAGGACACACAGAACTGCAGGACAGACAGGCAGGCAGGTGGGAGGTAGTGGGTCGGGCCTGGGGGAAATAGACCAGGGCCCACCTATGTGAGTAGAAGAGGACATCTATGAGCGTGGTGGCAATGGCTGGCAGCGTCTCAGGGTCCAGGGTGAGGACACAGAAGCGATTCTGGGGGCTCTGGACCGGATGCACGTTGGGGCTGGGCCCTGCTCCGGAGGGACAGGGCCGGCTGGTAAGCAGGGAGCCATGGGCTGGGCCTCCCTCTGGTGGCCAGTAAGGGAAGCGCCCGGGCCTCCTCCTGGTGTCTCCCACTCTCCAGGAACTGGGCGTGGGGGTAGGGGGTGGGAGTGGGGGTGTTATATGTCCTGGGGCCCTGTCTCCCCACACCCACAGGCCTGCCCGCAGAAGGAGAGGGAAGAGGAACTCCTGCCCGAGAGTGAGTGTCAGGGGACAGCTCACCATGCTGCGCCCGGGGAAAGCCGTTGCTAGACTCATCACCGGCAACGGGCACAGGCTCCCCACCCACGTCACGGTAAATGTCAAACTCCTGGGCCAGTGTGTGGATCACCACAGACAGGTCCTGTTCTCGCACCTGGCCACAAGGAGATGGCACGTCACGCAGGTGCCCAGGCACCTGGGCCCACCCGCCCTGCCCACACACCTGCAGAACACTGACCAGGATGAAGTCCGTCTGGTAGGTAGACAGCATCAGCACGGACACGTGGTGCTCAGCCAGCGGCGTGATGACTGAGCGTGCGATCTTCGTGACCCCAGCGGCCTGCACCGCCGTGGCCGTGCCGCTGTGAGAGGACACGTTCAGCACCAGCCATGTGGCCTCGGCCACTTGCAGGAACTCCGAGGCGGGCAGCTCTGGGGGCGGGGGTGGGGGGGAGGAAACACATGCCCATTCAGGGTGCACAGAGCTGGCCTCTGTCCTTCTCTGAGCCTCAGTTTCCCTGTGAAGGTACAGGCAGGTCTGGAGACCGAGGCTGCTGCTCCAACACCAGGTTTCCCCCTAAGATCTGGGTGTACTCACAGCCTATGACAGCGCCGGCTAAGGACTCATCTCAATGTCACCACCACTTGCTATTCACCCTGACTCTGTTTCCTCAACTGTGGAGTGGAATAACAGCAAGGTGGCTTAGTGGGTTACACATTGAGCTGCTAAGCAAAATATCTGTGGTTTGAACCCACCAGTCGCTCCGTAGGAGAAAGATGTGGCTGTCAGTTTCCGAAAGGATTTAAAGTCTCAAAAAAAAACTAAAAGGGGTTGGCATGACTTTGTCCTCTACAAGGGTCAGTCGATGGAGCTTTTTGGCTTATCCTGCAGGACGTTCTGAGGGTAAACAGGCCTTGTTCCATTTGTCACCACCGGGGTGCGCCAGCACACCAGGCTTACTGGGGAGGCTCTTCCCTGCCAGCCAGACTTGCCCATGATACCTAACAGGGAAACCAAGGCCTGAAGCTGAACAGAGGAGGATGGGCCAAGCATCCTGAGATTCCAGGCCTGGAGGATGGGCAAGGCTGCCGTCAACTCCAGAGCCCAGGGAGGGAACAGGCCGCTGTCCAGTCCAGAACATGGGCCGGGCTTGAGTGACTGCTGATTACCCAGCACAGAAGGGAGGCACCTTAGGACCCAGCCTTGGATGGCTTGGCTGCCTGCCCCCGCATTCTTTCTCCAGTCCTCCAAGTCCTGGCATCCCCAGGCCAGCAGGGGAGGGTATAACCAGCACCAGGGGAGAAAAGTCCAAGGAGCAATAGCAACCAAAGGTTTATAGCAGCTGCAGGAGCCCCCTCACCCAAAGCCGGGTGGCTAAGATCTCCCGTGAACCCTGGCCATTTTACATAAGAGGAACTAGGCTCAGAGAGGGCAAGTGACTTGATCACCGACACACAGTCAGTGCCTTCAGGGCTCGGTGAGTCAGTCCCTCCCCGTGCTCCCACTTCCCAGCCCGGTTCCCACCTTTGAAGCCCTCCTCGTCCACCATGAGCGTGTAATCCTCGGGGGTCTCCGTTAGGCTGAAGAACTTACACCTGGTTGGGGAGGAGGGCAACCTTCAGCGTGGCACAGAGAGCTCCGTTGGCCTGACGGGTCCTTTCTTTCCATCGAGTGGTCTGGGGCTGGGCTCTGCTCCAGCATCAGTTTCCTTCCCGGAGCAGGGGACCGGGGTGCGAGCTTTTTTGCTGCCCAGCGGCGACCTCCTCAACCCCCTCCGCGGCTTCTTCACTCACCCCTTCCCCATTCCAGCAGAGAGCTCCCGGGGTTTCGGGCCTTGGATTCCCAGGCAGAGCTCCGGCCAGACGTGGGAAGCTCCCCTGGAAGCCTGGAAGCTCCCCGCAGCCGCCACGAAGGAATGCCCCCACCTGACACCACTTGGAGCTAAGCACTACCCGCCCCGGGGCTGTTAGCTCCCCGACTGGCGATGGGACCCGGGCCTCGCGGGCCGGATAGGCGGCGGTCCCAGAGAGAGGGCTCAGACCCGGTGGTAGCCGGAGGAAGAGAATCCTCCTCACCCGCTCCCGCCAGCCCCGCGGTGACCCTAACACCCCAGCTCTGGCCTGGAGGGACAGCGGGGCCCCCCAGCCCCATTTGACCCCCCAAGCCCGGGAGCGCACCGGCTGCGGTGGGGCAGGAAGAGCAGCTTGATGAGCGGGTGCGTGTAGAGCCAAAGGCCGGGACGGGCGAGGCTCAGTACCCGCACCCGGTGCTCTAGGATGTGCAGCTCCATCGTGCTGTAGGCCCGCGCGGAGCGGACCCCGCCGTCGACCAGACCCAGGCCGTGCGGGGGCCGGGGCCGGGGCCGGGGAAGGGAGCTGCCGCGCGGACGCGCCCACGCTGCCCGCTACGCCGCGGCCTGGCCCCGCCCCACCCCGCCCCCGATGGGCACGCCCCGCGGGCCGAGTCCTATCCGCAGTGGCCACGCCTCCCCCGGGGGCCTGGACTTCACCTTGCTGCTTCCGTACTTGGGCTGGCTCCGCCCCTTTTGTTTGGCTGCTGGTTCGCCGGCTGGCCCCACCCCTCCACGTCCTCCAGTCCCCGCCCTTGCCGCGCCTCCTCGAGTTCAGGTCTTTCCACGGACGCTGGCAGCGATGTGTTCTGCCAGTTTTTCTTATGCTCTTAGGGTCGTCTCCCTTTGGGAACCCACGTGGGTCTTAAGGTTGCGGTCAAGACGTTCGGAAGGGCCCCGGGTCAAATTGGGGCTCAGCGGGAACCAGCGAGCTAACCCCCACCCTTCCCTGGGGCAAGTTAGGGCAAGCGTCCCAAGAGCAGCACTTAGCCCTTTGAAAATCTATAGCGTGCCCAAAGCTCAAAGCTCAGGATTTTCGAGTCCCTGTGGTTTCTTAGGCGAACTCTTTGCGAGGTAGAAAGCCTCATCTTTGTCTTCTTAAACTGCTGACCTTGGATTATCAACTATGCCACTGGGGCCGCCTAAAGCTGACTGGGTACTAAAGCCTACAGGCTGGCAAAACCCAGGTGGCCTGAGCACAGGCCCAAGGAGGCCCCCAGAAATAGCAGCCACCACAGACCTGAGGGTTGGGAGGGCCAACTTGAGCTCATTTCAAGTTTAAGACTGGGTCCTGCCCTAGCCTTCCCAGGTCTGAGACCCCCAAACGGAGGAGGCTTCAGCAGCCTCAGCGGGCCTGGGCTGCACATCCTCTGACTGCAGATCTCAGCCAGCAATCTGGAGAATCCTCCTAGACAGGAACCAAGAAGGGAAACAGGCCTCCTGCCACCTCCAGAGCCTCCCTGTGGGCAAATTGGAGCAAAGACCAGACTCCCCACATGCTGCCACACCTCTGCAGGCCCCTGGAGGGCTGGGGACTGGGTGCTGCTCAAAAGTTGGCTTTCCTCATCAATGCAGGTACAGACAGGGTGGGATATCACAGGGGTGAGGCAGGAAGCGGGGACTGCCAATAGGCTCCCTAGGTCTCAGTATCCCTGACCGGACCAGGACAAGCCATCCCAGGTCCCTGCCTGCAAGCTCCCTGGGAGGCTCCCCCACCCCCACCAGGCCCAGCTTGGTCCCCTGCCAGGAACAGCGGCTATTGTTTGACTGGAAAAGCTGCTTCCTCAGCAGAAGGGGGAGGCCTCTGCCCGGGACACCCTGTCCTCGCCCTCACCAGGTTGTGATCGCCAAGCCTGCAGGCCCTCAATGGTCCTCAGATAGGCCTGGGGCCCCAGCCTAAGAAAGGCAGCTGAGGGTGCAAATGCGGTTCCTTCTCCAAAAGGTTCCATTATCCTCAGTGCCTCTGCTTCCCCATATGTAAACTGGGGATAACAGGTCAGGATAAGGGTGAGCAGGCAGGCCAGTGTGCTCAGTCAGTGGGAGGCAGCACCTCTCAAGGCTGCAGCCTTCTCCCCTGGGCCCTGACTTAGACAGTGGCCTGGACTAAGTGTGAGGACATTAATGAACCATTGCTGATGTGACATCCAGGCTGGGTCTGGAGGGGAAAGACCCTGAGGCCCCCACCTTGGGACCAAGGCCTGGGAAGAGGCCCAGCTCTGCCCACCCCAGGTTCCTGCCTGGTGGCGCCCCCTTCTGCACATGTCCTCAGAGAGGCTCTGGTGCTGGGCTGGGGGCTCTGCAGGGCATGGAAAAGAGATGCTGGGCCCCGGGTGGCACTCCGTTCCGGCCCCTAGCTGAACACCTGCACTCTACACAAGGCTGTTTATTTATGTACAAAACCACGTTATATTACACAAAGAGAACCCCCCACCCTTCACCCCACCCTCTCCTCCCAAAAGTGCCCCAGCCCTGGGGAGCATCACCCCGCTGGAGGTCCGCAGTGCTGCCTGCCCTAGTGCCAGCCTGCGCGCCACTCTGGAGAAAATAAATAAGGAACCTCAGGCAGATTCTGTGAAGGCCCGTCCAGCCGGCACCCAGCCCTGAGAGGGGGTCAGCCCTGGAGTGTCTGTCTGTGAACCACGGAGGTGTGGAGAGACCCCGCCCGGAGCCTGAGCTGCCGGGGTTACAAGTAGGTATCCTCACTCTCCTGGGACGTCAGACTCTCCTGGGAGCGGTGGTGGACTGAGTCCTGGAGGGCTGGGTCCTTTGGGGGTATGTCCCGTGGTGGGCATGCATCTCCCGCAGCAGTGGCCACCTCAGTTGGGGCTGGGGACTGGTCCAGTTGCTGGCTTGCCTTTGCCGCCTGCTTCTGCTGCTCCTTCTTTTGCGACTGTTTGGGAGGCTTGGACTTGGCTTTGGAGCCAGGGAGCGGGGCGTCGGAGGGCAGGCGAATGGACGGTGATGGCTGCAGGGCCAGCCGGGGGCCAGGCTCAGCCTCCAAGATGGCCTTGGCACCGTGCAGCCGGGGCGAGGAGCACTGCAGCTTGCCCCTCGTTTCCTGCCAGCGCCGCAGCTGAATCAGATGCTCTCGCTCAATCTGGCGCTCTGTCACAGGCAGCTCCACCACCTGTAGGGCGGCAAGGGGCAGGTGGGCATGGGGAGCGGGTTACCCACCTCCAACAACATCCTCCCTCCCTGGCCAGGAAGGATGGGTGGTCTGTTCCCTACAGTGGTCCTAAGGACCAGAGTTGTGCGCTTCAGAGAAGACGGGCACAAGCACTGAATCTGAACGGCAGGTAGGGAGGTGAAGGGTGACCCACAGGGGCCCATCCCTGGTCAGGGCAGCTGGCCACTGAGGCAAGATCCACCATCCCTTTGTGACCCCCAGTCCCTTGGGTGGAAGATGGGGTCACCCCAAGGCTGTGACTGCTAGTTTGAGCAACGTGCTGCTTGCTGCTTGGTTGCTTTATCCAACGAGGCCAGCCCTGCCCGGGCCTGGCCCTGGCCTTAACTCAGAGAGCTGCCACTGGTAACCAAGTAGAAACAAAGTCACAGAGGAAAACTCATATGGTGCCGGGATGGGAGGCAAGGAGGCAGAGGAGGCCTTATGGGCAGTGGTTTCCTCCTCATTTGGAAGAGCTTTGTTTGGACAGAAGAGGATATCCACCCACACCATCCTGGGGCCAACCGGTTCCCAGGCCTCTCCGAAAGGCTGATGGTGGGTGGCAAAGGGCAGGGGCTGCTTCGCACCTCCTGGACCAAGAAGGCCTCCCGCGTGATCTTGGGGCTGAGGCTCCGCAGCCGCTCGATAGTTTCGTACTGGCCCTGGCAGGCCTTCAGCTTCTCAGGGGAACCCAGCGCATGCTTCAGCAGTACCAGCCCCACCCGGAAGATGATTTTGACACCTGCAAGGGGGAGGGCGGTGGGGCCCTTAGAGGGTCCCTCTGGAAACGGGTCCTGTGTGTGGGCTGGGGCGATATCCACCCCCCAGCCCCGGCTCAGCACCTTCACAGAAGAACATGTCCCAGACGCGCAGCACAGAGCTCCAGGGCAGGGTGCGGGCAAAGGCGCACATAAACCACTCAGTCATGTAGAGCAGCGGGTCGATCTTCTGCCGGCTGAGGTGCTTGTGGGCCACGGGGGACACCTTCTGCAGCAGCGAGAAAAGGATCTCCCCATCCAGCTGGATGGCCTCCTGCGGGCAGAGGCCATGCTCATGAGCAGGACCACCCCAGGCTCCCCCACCCAGCGGGCAGGCAGGCTGGCTTTCCTCCTCTGGAGTTTGCTGGGGGCCAACCCTCTGTGAGATGCAGGGGATACCCTGCCAACACCCCAGTCCCCCACACAGGGCAGACACACATGAGTCACATGAGCAAAGGGGCTTGAGGCTCAAGAGGATGGGGCCAAAAGTCCTGAACACAGCAGAAAAGGGAATAAAGGCAAAGGTTGAGGGAACATGTGGGAGGGCCTCATGCCAGGGGTCAAGGACAGCTTCCTGAGAGCTGGCGCTGAGGGGAAGGAGCTGGAGGAGCGGGAAGAGAGTTCCAGGCAGAGGAAGTACCCACGCCAAGGCCTGCGGGCCGGAAGGGCCTTGGTGCTCGGGCAGCCCAGATGGAGCCGCTGGACTCACCAGCTTCTCGCTGTAGTAGCCAGGCAGGTACTTCTCACAGATCTGCACCAGGCACCAGAAGGCTTGCTGTGGGTGACATGGGCACATGAGGCCCTGATGCTGGTGGCTCACCCTGCCTGCCCCCCATGTCCAGACCCAGGTCTGGCACTACCTCTGCAGGCATGTGCATGAGCAGAACGGCTGCAATGGGCGCCTGGGCCTGGCAGTAGCCCTCTTCAGGCCGGTGCAACGTGTAGGCCTTCAGCACCCGGAATAGGTCCTGCTGGCTGGGGAGAGAGGGAACAGGGCACAGTGCAGGTGTGACCCCCTTAGACACAAACCACACAAGTGACTACAAGCACTGCCCTGGCCAGGGTCTCGGGAGTGAAGGGAGAAAGCATCTCAAGGTGCATGTATCCCTGCCTGTGGTTCCTAAGAGGGTCTGTCTCCTCTGCAGCACAGACTCTCACTTGGCCAGAAGGGGTGGTGTGGGGGCACTGAAAGTACAGGCCCCTTGTGTGCAGTGTGGCCTCTTGGCCAGGCCTGGCCTTGCCAGCTCTGGGCTAGCCTTGTCCCAGTTGTCTATCTTGGTCCTCTTGCCCCCCTCATCGCTCCCCTCCCACACAGCACCCAGCTCTCCAGCCAAACTCTAATTCTTTCTCTGCGACCCAAGCCTGCTCCCAGAAGAGAGAGGGCTAGGTGGGCGAGCAGAAGCCCTCAGAGAGGAAACATGCCAGTTTCTCTGGAGGGAAGAGGAGAGCTAAGAGGGCCTTAGACACAAACCACACGTGTGACACCAACAATGGTGGAGTTTGGGGCACCCTGTTTCTTGGTCCACGAGAACACCTCCTCCCCCCATTCTGTCCACAAGGCCCAGCCTGCTCACCCATGGCCTCCCCGGGACACAAACATCTCGTGGAAAGGAAATTGCCGGTGCAGGTCACGCTCAATCACGTCCAGCCACTTGGGGTCCCCGGGCGACATGTCCAGCTCCTAAATGCAAATTCAAGGCACATATTAGGGACCAGGCTAGGCTGGACGGCCTCTGTTGGCAAGATGAAGCTGTCCAAGGAATTGGAGGAGACCTAGGGCAGGGCCCATCCAATCATCTAATCCCAGTCCAGGTCTCAGCCTCCCAGGGCAGAAGAGGCGGTGGCAGGCGCAAAGGAGCAATACGAGAAGAGATTGGGAACCCAGGGGTGAGGCAGGCTTCAGGAAGGCCCACGGGAACAACACAAACAGGCTGGAAATCACGTGGAAACACTTCGCTCAGGATGCAGGTAAACACATCCAAGGGGCTTCGCAAACGGTGGTAGAAAATGGAATGAACAGACCCTGGGCTCTTCGCACGGCCTTTAGGAAGGCCCTGAGTCATCACATCCGTAGGGCAGAAGGCAACTTGTGGAAGCCAAGCTCCCACCGGTCACCACACCAGGCCTTCCCTGAGCCCTCGCCTCAACGACAGAAGAGCCTGCAGGGCCAGGAAAAGTGGCTTGCCCAAGGTGCCATGGCTAGGAAAATGGTGTCGGCTGGGGCTGGAAGCCAGGCGTGCGCCTGAGCACCCATGTGCCTCCTGTTACCACCTCTCCGTGCCAGTGCAAGACAGGTGTAGGAGGCGGACCCATCCCTGGGGCTGGGGTCCCAGGGAAGTTTTACTTTTTTTCTTTGAACTTCTATATACATTTTAGCATTAAGTACCATTCAAAAAACAACAAAACAACAACAACCCCAAGCACTATTACAAACAGAAAATCATTACATTTTAAATGTTTCAGGTCTTGATTTGCATGTTAGTTACATGTATTAAAACCCCCTGAAGAGCACACTTCAAAAGATCAATAGATTCCACCTGGATGCATTCATGTCCAGCCCAGACAGAGTGGCGGGGCCTGGAGGAGGGCAGGGTGAGGTGACAGCAGGGCTAGGCAGTGCTGGAAGGCTGCTCCCAGGAGGTGACTTTGGACAAAGCTCTCCAGCATAAAACTAAAGAAACCAGGGTGTCAGGCACTGACTAGATTGACGCTCTGGACACAGCAAAGGCGTGTTCAAGGTTGAGAGGCACACACCTTCAAGACTGGGGCTCATGGGGGTGTTTACCCCTCAAATCTGGCCTAGGGCGGGTGTCTATCTAAGTACATAGCAGGTTTGCTCTTGTTGGAAAGGGGAGAAGGACCTCTAGACACAGTCTCCTGATGGGTCCCATGAGCTGGGGTCCTGAGAACCCAGTGCCAGGTCCTAGGCCGTGTTCTCCTGGCATGCCAGCAGCCCACGGTGCAGGACCACCCACGGATGTGTGAGAAAGGAGAAGAGGCAGCCAAAGGCCTGCAGATGGGGTGCGGAGAAAGGTGAGTGGTGGGGGCTGCTCGCAGAGGATACCTGGGGGCCTGCAGAGTCAGTGAGAGCCCCAGAGGAGCTGGTGTCACCCTGAGGTGAAGCCAGAGTGAAAAATCAGGTAAAGGAAGAAAGGACAGGGAAGGGCCTGCTTGCCCTGCCTGGGGAAGGAGCAGAGACGAACATGTGCCAGAGAGGGAGCCTCCAGCCACAGGCCCGAGCCTTGGGGAGCAGCCACCTGGCTATGTTACGTGAACAGAGAGCCTGGGGAGCTGGCTCGGGGACATGCACATGCTGGCACCACCAGCCCCCTCACGTGTCCCTACCCCTAGGCTCACACACCCATGGCAGCATCTCACCCTGTCTGGCCTCCTACCCCCTCAGGGCCAAGTGCTGCTACCCAGTGGTTCTTGCCATCACTGCCGACAGGTAAAATCCTTCGACCAGGTGTCTTCCGAATCTACTGTCTGGGTTCCGGCCTGCTGTGGGGACCCACCACTGAGCGTTCTTGCACATGCTACTTCCCATCTACAAGGCCTTTCTCAACAAACCAACTGACTAAATCACCCAGTTGTGTCCAGGAACCCATGGCAGCGGCCCATTTCTCTCTGCCCCTGCACACGCAGCTCCACACTCTGCTCTCCCACTTAGGGTGGGTTCACATTTGCTTGAGCTACGCTGGCTCTCTTGTCTCTGCTAGACTCTCAGGCCGGTCCTCTGGCAGCCTCAGGGCAGAAGACAGGACCTGGGGTTCTAAGCACCACTGGAGGAAGCTCCCCCTCCACCCAGGCCGCAGTTCCTTGAAATGAGAGGGACATGCAACTCAGAGGAAGAGTCTGGAGTTGAGAGGCCACTCGGGGAGCCTAGCATTTGTGCTCTGAGCGACAGCAGAGCCACCCTGATTGGGGCCTGCCCTAGCATGACTCCATCAGCAGCTCTTTCTCTCTCCTGGTCAACAAACTCTATGCCCCACTACCATGCCCCTCCCGGCCCTGCCCAGCCAGGCCCTGCCCCACCTCCACTTCTCAGAGAACAGATTTGGCAGGACAAGAGTGTTCACCGAAGCATGAAGAGCTGGCAGCTCTGTCTCACTGTCTGCCTGTCATCAGCCCCAAGGGCCTGGGAGAAACTCTGGCCACTCTCACCGGTATGACCGGGGAACCCACAGTTCCCTCAGAGAGCAGGTTGGAAGAGATGCCTGGTCCAGGTGGGCACCAAGAGGCTCTAGAACAGAGGAGAGGTTTACAATGGGGCAGGCGCAACAGACAGAGTGAGCTGGTGGAAGTGGCTCATGGACCACGGACCATGGACCTCATGGACCACGGACCTTGAAGAATGACCATGGCCAGCATGTCTGTGCTGGGATGCCGTCTTAATTACTTCTTGCTAAAAAGCTCTTTCTTATACAGATCTGAGCATCACTGTATGTGTTTCTCTAGACCAGGGGTCCTCAAACTTTTTTAACAGGGGCCAGTTCACTGTCCCTCAGACCCGTTGGAGGGCCGGACTATAGTTCAAAAAAAAAAAAGCTATGAACAAATTCTTATGCACACTGCACATATCTTATTTTGAATTTTAAAAAATGGGGCAGAAACACCCAGCGGGCCGCATGTGGCCCACAGGCCGTAGTTTGAGAACACCTGCTCTAGACAATCCAGCCCAACAGAGAGGAGAGGAAGAGGAACTCACGTCAAACTTCCCAGGGTGCTGCTGGAGCTTCACCTTGCCTCCCGACAGGTACTGCCACGCCCGGCCTCGAAGAGAAGGTGGGATTCCCTTCTGGCACCTTAGGCGGATCTGGAAATCAAAAGGAGGGCTTGTGCTCATGCCCCACCCACCCAGGCAGCTCCTCCAGAGGCACCAGGGCACCCCCAGCTAGTGTGTGCTGGGTCTCAGGGTGCAGGTCAGCAAGAGCAGAACAAGGGCTAAGAATGTTCCTACTATTGTAGACTGCAGGTCCCAGGGGTGAGGTAGGTAGGGTGGTGTGACCGCAACTACGTAGGCAAGCTGCCTGCAGGTATTGGCTGGGTCCCCTTGGTCCTGGTTCAGTGGCAACTGACAACCTTAACCCCCTGTTTTAAAAATCCAAATGGAATCATGGGTGCCAGCATGGCCGTGGGTACTCCAGGGAGAGACTAGCAGTGTTGCGGTCAGGGGAACTGGCCGAGGCAGAAGTGTGGGGCTTGGGCAGGCTGGGGTAGGGTGTAAGGGTTAGAAGGCCAACCAAAAGGCCCAAACTCATTGCTATCCAGTTGAATTCCAACTCAGAGCCACCCTTTAGGGCAGAGGAGAACTGTCCCACAGGTTTCCAAGGTTGTCGGTCTTGACCAAAGTAGACTGCACACCTCTCTCCCAGTGAGCATCTGGTGGCTTCCAACCAGCAACTGCTGGTTCAGCAGGGGAGCCCACAACCACTGCGCCACCAGTGTATTTAAGGCCATCCGACAGAGGCCTCCCTGGCATCCTGGGTCCAGCCCCATCCTCCCCAGCACTCACTGTCTATGGGAGTGAGGGGAGCAGGGAGGGAGGCTTATGACCCAGAGTGGCTGCACAGGGCCTGCTAGCTCTTCTTACAGAAGGCAGGCAGTGGCCTCAACACCCCAAGTGGAAGACCGCCAAGTCTTATAGATGTGGGAAACTGAGGCAGGGGGTGGGAAAGTATGGCCTCCTGCTGGCGCCTGAAATGCGGGTCTTTCACCCTGAGGTGGGCAGCCAATTCCACAGCTCCAAGTCCGGGGCAAAAGAGAGGTTAACCGTTAAGGGGAAGGTGCACCCGTGAGGAGCCCACAGCAGTGTGAAACAGACTGCCTTTGGGTGGCCTGTCTGAAAGGACAACACAGAGCATATATTCCTTTGGCTTCGGAAGGTTCACTTTGGGAGTCACGTATGGATGTTGTCTAGAAATCCAGGTTTCAGGGTAATTATGGGAAATAGCTGCTGACCATGAGCAAGCAAACAGAACAAACAATAAGGTTCCTTAAGTCTCGGGCCAGTCTCAGGATGTCTTCGTTGACTCACTAGCTTTTAATCACTAAAGGTCAGGGAAATAAGAGAAGACTCAGCATTGCCTGGTCCTTTGAGATGACATCTGCATCCAAATGATCTCCTTTTGAGCAATGTAGCAACTTATAAAACTTCCACAGACTGCATTACGTAGTGTACTCTCGGCTAACTGTATTGTGTACAGGGATTTCCCTAACATTAAATAACATAACTTGGGTTACACTAGCTGCACTCTCAGGCTGGTGGGATCCAGACCTGTGTTTTCTTCACTCTCACCACCACCCCACCCATCCAGGCTGATCTCAAAGTCAAAGGTCAAGGAAAGTAAGGGCAGGAACGAAAGCATCACACCAATGTAATGTGGAGGGGAGGTCCAGAGGCATTGACCAAGGACGCGACCCCCCCCACCACCACCACACACACACCTGCTGTCCCCTGGCCTGGCTTGAGATGAAGGGAGATGGGGAGCACAGGGTAGGGGGAAGAGTACAGGGCCGTGGGTTTGACTCCAGCTTCTCCAGCTTTACCAAACGACAGCTGGGTTGGCCAATCACATCTCAGCTGTACGACTGTGTGATTGCTGAGAGGGCTCTGTGGCAGCTCTGACCCATGGCGTGTGCTCAGGAAATGATGGCTTCGTCTCCACCTCAGTTCCTTGGCTGCCACAGAAGCCCAGGGCCTTAAGCTCTGCTGGAAACCCCCTCAAAGAGTCTCTGTGGAAGCTCCGGGAAGAGGAGGGGCACAAAGTCCTGGCTTTCCCGATGACCAGAAAAGCAAGAGAAAACTTCCCAAGGGTCAGAGGGAGTCAAGACCCTGGAAAGAGGCAGCCAGGCAGAGGGTAGTGGGGGGAAGGGCAGCTGCTGTCATGGAGGCAAGCCCGGGAAAGCCAGGGAGCTTCCTGCTGCTATGGGACCAGGGTCTTCCCTTCAGGAAGCCATTTCCTCTGGACAGGCCCTCCTCATCACAATCCAGGGGGAGCCTCAGAACACATTTAGTAAAGGAGAATCCTGACGCAGCCATGCCCCACAGATGCCAGGGATCAGAGAGCTCCTTTGGGGGCTGGAGAGTCAGGAGTAAGGCAGGTCCTCTCTAGCTAGTATCCCTCCACCACCCCGTGGGGTTCAGGCTTCAGGAGAGCTACCGGCCTGTCCTAGGGAGGGAGTGGGAGCGGCCCTGAGAATCAGAAGGGATAAGAATGAGAAAGTGCCCAGGCAAGCAGAAAGCCAAGGGATTACCAGCCTCTGGGTCTGGGTGTGGGCAAGCGGCTGAGTGAGGCCACACCCTTGCTTGCTGGGTTGGGGCAGAGCCCCAGGGGAAGACAGCATTTCAGACCCAGCTGGCCTGGCCTTCTTCTGGGGTCCTGGGATGAGTCCAGGAGAAGGCGTGGGTCTGGGCCCACTTCCTGAGACAGGTATTACCCTTCCTGAACAAACAAAGAGAGGGCCCATGAGCTCCCAGAGTCTGCCAGTGTGGCTGAAGGGGAGGCGGCAGCAGCAGTGGCGCCCTGCAGTGGCCAGGCTTCAGGCTTCCCAGGGAGCAGAGGGCTTGGGCCTCTGGGTGGGGTGGGGAGCAGCACTCCTGTGGTTCTGCTGGGCAGGGCAGCCCTCAGGCTCTCACCACAGGGCAGGGAAGCGAAAGGGAAGAGGAAGTGCTGCTGACTGCCCTGCTGAGAGCTCCCAGGGCTCCCCTCTGGAATCTGTGTGCAAAAGAGCCTGGGGCGAGGCCAAAGCCATACATCCCTGGCAGCCACAGGTCCCCACAAGAGACAGCTGTGGAGTGAGCCCAAGGGCGAGGAGGCAGGAGAGCAGTCCCCAGTGTCAGACAGGAAACAGTGGAGGGAAGCTCGGTCGAACAAGAGAAAGGTTTTCTATTACGCCAAGATGGACACTGCGGCCTGGAGCAGAGAACAGCCACGGGGTGGGGGGTCCAAGCTGGGCCTTTCTTCTCCTTGGCACTTTAGTCACCACCTCTCGGGAGCCATGCAGCAGAATTATCTCTCCTGCTCTACAAGGGAAACTGAGGCTGAGCCAGGAAGTGACTTGCCCAGAGTCACACAGCTAGCTCTGGAGGAGACAAGAGGAAGGGTGTAGAGCTGGCTCACCTTACATCTGGCTGGTGGCCTGTGCTTTCAGCCAGGCCCTGACGCCACAAGAGACCCGCATTTTCACAATGTGAGTGATTAGGAACGATGACTGGAATGGAAAAAGCTGGAGCCCCGACTAGGAGAGGCACAGTGAGCCTTTTCAAGAGTCTGAGGTGGAGATGGAAGCAACACGCATTTGACATTTTAATTCTTGTGGCCAGTCACCAACTTTGAGCCAGACCCCAATGCTGCCCACTCTGTGGGCCAGAGACTTGGTTGCCAGGCAACCGAGAGGCGGCAAAGGTAATTTTTCCTGTTCCAACTATCACTCCAGTTCACCCAAATTTTAAAAACGCTGTCTGTTCTGGTGTCACTCCTTGCCCATGGTTGGGCCAGGCTGGTCAGACTAATGTGTCAGCTAACAATAAGGGGAAACAGAATTCTAAGCTAGGAGTCTCTAGACAGGCCTTGTCCAGCCAGCTCGAGCTCCTCAGAGGGTAGTCAAGAGCTTGGTGGTGGGCTAGCAAGCTATGGTCAGGGGACAGGAAGGACTAGCCTCTGGAGACCAGACCAAATCAAAATCACTACCATCGAATCAATGCCGACTCACAGGGAACCTGTAGGACAGGGCAGAACTACGTCTGTGGGTTTCTGAGACGGTGAATCTTTATGGAAGTAGAAAGCCTCATCTTTTCTCTGTGGCATGGCTGGTGGTTTCAAACCGCTGATGTTGCCTTTAACAGCCCAATTTGTAACCCACTATGCCACCAGGGTGCCTTTGCCTACAGACAGCCAGACTCAAAAATACCACTGAATGTTTGTATCTTTATAAGATGATGGTGCTTTAAATGTGAACAGCTACTTGTCTTCCTTTTTGCTTTGGCCAGGAGGCCAGAGAGAAACCAGCATGCTGAGGCACCGGATTAAAGCCGTTCCATTCTATAGGTTGCTTAATCTCCACCCCACCTATGAAGAAGGGCTACAACCACCACCCACCTCAGTGTGGCACACCAAGGACTGTCGGAGGCAAGTTCCTGAAGCAATGCTGTGTTCAACACGCATCAGCTCTCACTGGCCCGATACAGGCCGCCCTGACTTAAGGATTTCTCCCAGGGGGGTTGGAGTAAAATAGTCCACGAGGGCTTTGGGCTAAAAGTAACTTTGAAATCTGGCTCTCGGACAAAGTTCTAAGTGTATCTAAAGTCATCTGTGGGGGTCGAGCCACCTCTGGCCCCCTTTTGGAGGGCAAATGGGGGCACACCTGTGGCAGTCTGGCTGCTGGAGAAGTCCCTGCTCCTCCGAACTGATGAGGTGCCCTCGATTGCTTCCACCTCCCCAGGCCCAGGCTGCTCACCTTTTTGTGCTTCTTGGCCATCCATTTGTCCCAGTTGTTGAGCATATCCAGCCACTTGGACTCCCTCTGCCTCAGCACCTCCAGGGGAACTTCCTCCAGCCTGTGGAGCAGAGGGCAGGGCCCATCAGAGGTGCCAAGAAAAGCAAAGGCCCTGGCTTGGGCCCTGGCCATCAGCCTGGTTGGACCACCATTCCTCTCCCTGTTCCCCCACCCCCGCCATTCCCTTGGAAACTACTAGCTCATCAAGTCCCTCAAGTCGAGAAGCGCTGAATGCTGGCCCTGCCAGGAAGGTACAAGCCAGAAAACCACAGGGTTCAGGCACCCATGCCCCCAATGTGCCAAGGGCCAGGCCTCGCCATGCCTCTCGGGGGCAGAAGCCTGTGCATACCTGTCCTGGGTTGGACTTGGTAAAAAGGCCTCTTCAAAGAGCCTGTGTGCAAGGTGCAGCAGGATCGGGCACAAAAACCAGTCAAACAAGCAGACAAGTAACATGCTCACCTCTCATTCTAGGAAAGCTAGTCACTCACAGTTTCCCCTTTCCCACCTCTGACCTTTTCCTCACGCCAGGCCCTTTGCTGGAATGTTCTCCAAGCTGTTATCTATCAACATCCTACACACACACTTCAAAGCCCTGCCAAACACCCCCTTTTGTCTTCATTCAACATCTACTGTCACGTGGCATGCATTGTCCTGAGGCCAGGGTCTCAGAAGAGCTGTGGAGAAGCACTTGGGGACCAGAACAAATTCCCTGCCCTCATGGAGTTGCCATTCTAGTGGGTGCTGACTGAGGTAGGAGGGGTAACAGGACAGGGGACAGGACACTTCCGTATCCAGACTCATCCAGGCAGGCTGAGCAGCACTAACAGACTGAGCGGGGCGCTAACAGAGGGGGGTGCTGGACCGTGGGGGGGGGGGCAGTTATCCAGGGAGCAGGCTTCCTCCAAGGGTTGATTCTCTGGGAACCCATGGGTTCACACACTAATTGGGAAAAAGGAGGGGGAGGCTGAGCATGCTACTTGTGTTTTCTTTTTTAGACTATAGAGCAATTACAGTTTTAAAAAATGCATGTATGTGTGTGTGTCTCTTTATACACACATATTCACACACTCAAAACTATTCTAAAATAGTAGATCATGAATCTTTGAAACCTTTTCTTATTCTTACAGATATGCTTTTTCAATTAAAAATCCTTGACAAAAATGGGTACATAAGCAAATGTGGTGAAGAAAGCTGATGGGTGCCCCACTATTCAAAGATATAGCGTTGGGGTCTTAAAGGATTGAGATTAAACAAGTGGCCATGTAGCAGGGAAACATCAAAGCCCACATGGAAGAAGCACACCAGCCTGAGTGATCACAAAGTGTCAATAGGATCAGGTATCAGACCACCCAAAACAATCATATCAAAGCGAACGAGGGGGGTCAGAGTGCAGATCCAAAGCCCATCTGTAGACAATTGGGCATCCCCTCAAAAAGCATCACAAGGGAGGGACGAGCCAGCCAGGGTGCAGTGTAGCAGAAATACACAATGTTTCTCTAGCTCTTTAATGCTTCCTCCCCACCCGCCATCTTGACCCCAGTTCTACCCTACAAATCTGGCTAGAGCAGAGCATGTACTGGTCCACAGAAGAGCTCTAGACACAGGAAATCCAGGACAGATTAAACCCCCCCAGGAACAATAATGGGAGTAGCAATACCAAGAGGGTAGGGTGAAGGTGGGGGGGCTTAGAATAGGGGAAAGACCACAATAATGATGTATAACAACTCCCCACACACACAGGGGGACGAATACAGAAACATGGGTGAAGGGAGGCAGCGGGCAATGTAAGATATGAAAATAATAATTTATAATTTATCAAGGGGTCATGAGGGTGGGGGAGGGAGGGAAAAAAGAGGAGCTGATACCAAGGGCTCAAGCAGAGAGAAAATGTTTTCAAAATGATGATGGCATACGTACATATTGTACACATGTACAAACATGCTTGATACAATTGATGTATGGATTGTTATTAAGAGCTGTAAGGAGCCCCAATAAAATGATTTATTAAAAAAATACTTGACAAAATAAAATATTAATGATATGGAAACAGAAGCTCAGAAGGGCAAAGTGAAGGTTAGGGAGGGGACCTTGCTCACAGCCAATCAGAAAATTAGTGGAAAAACCCAGACTGAGGGCAGGGCCTAGCCAAGAGCTGGCACAGGGGTCTGGACATCCCAGGGGCAGCCAGAGCAGGCTAAGATACTCAAGGCAGCTGGAGGCGAGGAGGTGCTCAGTAACAGGACGTGGCTCCGGAGGGCTGGGCTCAGGCCCTGTTCTCTCCAGGCCGGAAGGAAACTTGTTGCTTTGACTTTGACTGGTTGGAAGAGCAGAGGGAGGGGCCCTGGCAACACCCCCCGCCCCCGGCCTCAGAGACACACAGGAGGGCAGGTCCTCTGCCTCCAGGGAGGGTTTATCTGAGGAACAGCACCGGCTAAGAGCAGCTTTAAAGTATCTACAGCCTGAGACGAGCTGGCCCCCTTGACACAAACCACTAGCCTCTAGAACACCAGCCTCTAGCCTGCTGCCCTCGGACAACCTAGAAGCAGAACTGGGCCCAAGGCCACTCCCCTAGTCCCCCCCACCCCCCATCCTCTCCACCCTCCACCCCACCCCCATGCTGGTGGATGAAGAAAGAACAGGGCTCAAGCCTCAAGTCTTTTGGGTCAGGTGCTATACAAAGGAACACACGTTTCCAGGCAACACCCAAACATGCAGAGAGCGGAAGCCAAAGGCCCACGCATCCCGGGCCAGGCTGCCTCCCACCACCTACAATGCTCTGCTTCTGCCACAAGCCAGAGGGTGAGCTTTTGAGTTAATTAAGAGAAAGGGGTGCTAACACTGACTCAACAGGAAGTTCTAGCCATTTTAATAGTAGATAACATCTGATCCAATCCAATGAACAGACAAGAAAACTGAGGCCTGGTGGAGGGGAAGGCTGGGATTACCAGTTTCCAAAGAATTCACTTGTGATTAAGTAAGTGCCCACTGACAACTCAACTCCTCAGATGGGCTTTGAGGATAAGATCTGGCCAATGGCCTGAGAGATACCCATTGTCCCAAACTGCAGATCCCCACAGAAGCTGGTTACACGGAAGTGTGCTTTTAACAGAGGCCAGATAACAACTCTGGCAGTTTCAAAGCACTGACACTAAACCTCAAACCGGAATTTCAGTAGGGTACAAAACAAGCTACCATATTTCCTGGATTCTATGCCACCACTGATTTCAAACTACACAGATTTGGCGTAAACCAGCTCAGAAGCCAACAAAATCCCACTACCGCTACTTTCAATGTGCATGTCAAGTGAAAGCTCCATTTTAAGGAAATATGGCAGCTGACTGGCTTCTTTTCCAACAGCAGAGGAGGCTGAGGGAGTCTCCACAACCAAGAGTCTAATGCAAACCTTCTTTCATGGCCTATTTGCTTAGCTACCTCCAGGGTGGGGCCCAATTACCATCGGGTGAAGCCACCTACTGTGGAACTTCTTTGTTGTGTTACAGACTAAACTGCTCCCTCCACCCCTGAAAATATGTGCTGTCAATCCGAACCTCCAAACCCTTGGTTATCACCCCCCTTGGTTATCAGCCCCGTTTAGGATGAGTTGTCTGTTACGTTAATGAGGCAAGATTAGTGTAGGGTGAATAGAGTTGATCTCTTACAAGATAGAAAAGAGATTAACAAGCAAGTGAGCAAGCATAGAAGGGAGGAGATGCCAAGCCACATCAAGGTCTCCCAGGGGCAGAAGCTTTAAAAAAAATAATAAAAGATACCTTCAGGACCAGGGGTGTGAGGGGGGATGCTGGGAGAGTGGAGGGTGAGTGGGTTGGAAAGGGGGAACTGATTACAAGGATCCGCATGTGACCTCCTCCCTGGGAGATGGAAGGCAGAAAAGGGGGGGAAGGGAGGCTCCGGATAGGGCAAGATATGACAAAATAACAATCTATAAATTATCAAGGGCTCATGAGGAAGTGGGGAAGAAGGGGAAAAGATGAGGCGCTGATACCAAGGGCTCAAGCAGAAAGCAAATGTTTTGAGAATGATGATGGCAGCAGATGCACAAACGTGCTTGACACAATGGATGGATGGATGAACTATGATAAGAGTTGTAGGAACCCCCAATAAAATGATTTTTTTTTAAGAAATGTGTTTTGAAAGCTTAAGATGAATCACTCCATCTGCTGGATAGTGAGATAGATGTGAAGGAGAATAAAATGTAGTCCTTGGGCTCAAGGATTTAGTCTGGGGGGGGGGGGGAAGAACACAGCAGCGGCAACCTGATAAACATCTGAAGATGGAAGTAGGCATAGGTGCCTTGGGACACCTGACTAAAATGACCCTGCCGAGGAAAAACAAACATAAGCCAAGGACCTTCCTTCAGAGCCCAAAGAAAGAGCACCCTAGAACTAGCACTCCATACTGACTTTGAGAACTGTGGGAAAATACCTTTGTTTGGTTAAAGTCACCCATTTGTGGGATTTTTGTTCCAGCAGCACCACACAGCTAAAACGCCCCACTATGCCAAAACGTTTCTGGTATCTTCTACGAAGGCAAGTTCGGTAGCAAGAATAATAGGGTACTGTTCTAATGGATAAATAAAATGTGGAAGTGGCGTTACAACTGACTAACGGATAGAGGCTGGAAGAGCTTGAAAGGAACTAATATTAAAAGCCTAGATTGTTTCTAAGAAACCAGTCCTAGAATTGTGGACGATGTCAAAGGCAGTTCTGGTGAGGAAGCAGGCGGAAGTGAGGAGAGCCACAGGGAAAGCCTGTCGTCTGAGATAACACATATGTTGTCAGAAATGTGGGCACTACACATGCTTCTGGGGAAGCTTTAAAAGAAAGTGATGGACGTGATTGGGCAATGGAGGAAGGGCGATGCTCTCTATGCAGCGGCTAAGAACTTGGGTGAATCACATTCAAATGTTTGGCGGAAGATAGAACTTGAAAGTGATGAACTTGAAGTTCTGGCTGAGGAGAGCTCTGAGCAAGATCTTAAAAGGGCTGTATGGCTTCTCCTTGCTGCCTATAGTAAACTGTGACAGGAAAGAGATGGATTTAAAATGTACTGTGCAAAATAAAAACCGAATTTAAAGCTTTGGAAAAGTCTTCTGCACAAATTAAGGACACGTGTCTTAGAATGCTCGCCAAAGATAAAAAGATAAAACCTGTGACTGACTACCACAGCAGAAAAGCCATCAGCAAAGGGTGAAGGAGACAGAGAAGGAGGTGGGAGGGGTGAAGGGGCAGAGGAGAGGAGAGAAGGGAGAGGGGAGAAAGGGAAAGGGAGAGAATCGAGAGAGAAAAGCAGGTAGGCGGGTCAGGATGCTGACTGCCTCTTGGAATTCTAGGCAATGAACAGCCAAAAGAGTCCCATCTGATGATGCCCAGAAAGGAAAAGGACCAACCCTGGAACAGCATGGAACAGCAGAGCTGTGGGAAGGAACCCGGGAAGAAAGAGTTGTACCCTGGTCTCCCAGATGGCGGAGAGTGGGGCGCTTGCCACTGTGGTTTCAGAGGATGGGCTGCTGCCCCATGTTGAGGAAGTAGGACTGCCATGACCAAGCAGCAGGAGAATGGGAACTCCTGGGGTGGGGGCAGCGGTCACCACTCAGATGGAGGAGGAGAATGGGGCTGCCCAAAGCCAAAGCAAAGGGAGCAGAGTTGCCATCGGGATGAAGGGTTGTTAGGGAGCTAGAAACAGGAACCAGGGGGTGGACCCACACTACGCCAGATGGGCTTAATTCAGTCAATGGGGTCAACCAGTACCGTCGACCAAGTCACCCTGCCGAAGGCCCTAAAGGCCGGAACCTGGAGACCACCACCAGTGCTCCTCAGCAGTATCGCGGTCTCTCGGGCCTCAGGACGCCACGTGTGGGTGTGCAGTCCCGTGAGTTGCCCGTGTTCAGTGACAGCAAAACCTGAAACTTCTTCGTCCTTTATAAAAACCCACTTAAGATCACAAAGCAGACTTCAGTGTGAGTTCTTTCTCGTGCAAAGCCAAGAACCGAGGTATTTCCCAGCCGAGAGACCTAACAGGGTCTCCAATCAAAGTCTAGAGAATATGGCAAACACTCGGAGTATGGAGCATTGAGCCGATGCCCAGGTGGTTTCAGAGAACAGAGGAATATTTTCACGCTCTGAGAACTGATGCCATATGTTCTATAAGGTTTTGAAATTGTTTGTGCCTTGTCTCCCTTCTTTTCCTCTAATTTCTTCCATTTGTAATGGCAATGTCCCCCTGTGCCTGCTCCACCAGTGCACTTTGAAAACAGCTTACATGTATTCCAGATGAAGAAGAATTTCCCCCCAGGATAGACTACTCATACCTCACCCATTTTGACTCAGAGGATACAGAAGATGAGATTCCTGACTTAGAGATAAGACTTTGGGGATGATGTGATGGGAAGAATGTGTTCTGCATGTGTGAAGGATATAGATTTGAGAGGGAACAAAGAATGTTATGGATTGAACTGTGCCAACCCCACCCCCCACACACACACACACCAAAAAATGTGTTGGAAATCGTAGTCTCCATCTATAAACCAAACTCACTGCCACAGAGTCAATTCTGACTCAGAGTGACCCTCTGGGACAGGGTAGAATTGCTCCCGCGAGTTCTAAGACTGTAACTCTTTGTGGGAGTAGAAAGTCCCATCTTTCTCTTGAGGAGCTGGCTGGTGGTTTTGAACTGCTAACCTCAGAGTTAGTAGCCCAACTCGTAACCACTACACCGCCAGGACTCCTCCTGTCTATGTACGTGGCATAATCCCACTGGGGAATGTTTTGTTATGTACATGAGACAGTATTAATGTAGCATATGTCGTGAGTCACTCTCTTTGTGATATAAGACATTAAATGAAAGTTAACCAGCAGAGATGGGAGAAGAGAGATGCAAAGTCACATGAAGACTGCCCGGGAGCAGAAGGCCAAGCGATAAGTCTTCCCTTAGCGCTGGCATCCTGGATTCAGAATTCCAGCTTCCTAAATTGTGAGGGTGGAGCTTTGAAGTAGGCAGTGTTTCCTTCTGTTGTGCACAGGTGACTTGATAGCATCTAACAACAACAAACTGTAAGAACATAATTTTCTCTTTGTCAAAGCCACTCACTTGGTCCTTTTTGATATAGCAGCACTTTAGATAATGAAAACACCAATCTATGCCAATTTTTTCTGGCTATTTTCTACTTATAGTTTCAACACTCCCTCTCACACCAGACACACACAGAGGCTTGTCACTTGGTATCTACCCGTCCCTACCTGGAATGCCCTTCTTAGTGACAGTAACCCCTCAGGGACTAACATAACAACAAAAACCTTACCTTCAACAACAGCAGCAACAAACGCAGTGGAGTTACCATTCAGCACATCAAGTTGTTCTGCCTTACAGTGAGTGACCCTATGTCCAAAAGAACAAAATGCTGCCTGGTCCTGTTCCAGCCTCACAGTCACTGTTCTGTTCGAGCCCACTGTTGCAATCGCTGTGTACATCTACCTCAGCGAGGGTCCTCCTCTTTTTTCTGACCCTCTACTTTAACAACCACAAGACTGGTCTTCCCTGATAACATGTACAAAATCTCACCATTCTCGTTTCTAAGGAGCATTCTGGTTGGACTGGCATCAAGACAGATTTGTTTGTTCCTCTGGCAGTCCATGGTTCTTTCCAGTATTGACACCATAAATCCAAATGCTTCATACTTCTCCCGTCTTCCTTGTTCACCGTCCAACTTTCACGTGCATGTGAGGCGATGGAAAAATACCATGGCTTGGGTCAGGCGCACCTTAGTCCTCAAAGTGACATTGTTGCTCTCTGACACTCTAAAGAGCCTGGTGCAGCAGATCTGTCAAATGCGGTAATGTCTTTGATTTGTTGACTGCTGCTTCCATGAGCACGGATGTTTACTGTTTACCAGTTCCTTTCCTACATGCCTCATCTGCATTATCTACACAAACACTGGCTGCTATCACAGAGATCCAAGTGTTATGGAGAACTGCACCATAATGTCATTATTCCCATTTTACATAAGTAGAATACAAGTTTTACGCTTGTGACTTGCTCAAGGCCATGCCCTAGCTGTAAGTGACAGAGCTAGGACTCAAACCCAGGCTAACTGGTTCCACAGTCCACGTGCTTGACTCTTGCTCTCCGGGTGAACCCTCAGCCTCCAGGAGGCTTTCATTAATTGGCCTTCAACTTAAAAACTTTATCCTGAGTTAGAACGCCATTTTTATACTACAATCCCTAATAAAAAAAATACATTTTATACTGAGACACCCCGCCCACCCCCCACACACACACACATTCTGTAGTTAGACACCATTGACGTAATCGCCAACTCAGTGACAACATGCATAAGTGAAGGAAACAATTCCCAAGCCTGAGTATGAACTACAGCCATTGCGATAAGAGACTACTTTGATCCAAAGGGTTTTCACTGGCTGATTCTGGGAAAGAGGTCACCAAGCCTTTCCTCCTAGCCCAAGTCTGGCTGTCCACTGAAACCTGTTCAGCATCACAGAAACATGGCGGTAGCTATGTACACATGAGGTCCCCTGGCCAGGAATCCAACCTGGGTCTCCACATGGAAGGGGAGGATTCTACCAATGAACCTATACATAGGTGTATATACAATGGAAAATACATTTTATTAAACAACTTACTCTGATATTATTTGTGTAATTTTCATATTATTTATTTTTTGAAATTCAAAGGATTATGTTTTGTTCTCCTTCTGAACTCTCCATTATATTCCATTGATTTAAAAAAAATCATTTTATTGGGGGCTCATACAACTCTTATCACAATCCATACATACATCAATTGTGTAAAGCACATTTGTACACTCATTGCCCTCCTCATTTTTATTTTTTCAGTGCTGGTCATAGCTCCTAAAAAGTGATTTTAGCACTGACACTAATGGGTTAAGACATGAAGTTTAACCTGAGCACTTCACCAAAACTTGCATACGTCAATCAGCACAGTTCCTTCCTTCAGAGCACCAGATCTTGACCTTCTTCGGTAACTCCCACCATCCCCCTCACAAGCGCTTAACAGATCCCTACCTGGTTTTCACCATAACCTGACTACTTTCATCGGCTTTATATTCAGGGCTACAGGCCACGTCTGCCTATAGCAACTTCACTTGTGTTCCACTAAGAAGCCCTAAAAGGGCCTTGGTAGCACTGTGGGATAAGCACAGAACTATAGTCTGTGGTTTGAACTCACCAGATGAAGCTCTCTGCTCCCCTAAAGACAGTCTCAGAAATGGTAACTACAGCGTCTTTAAGAATAGGAATTGACAGACAAAGGCCTTATTACTAAAATGTACAATACTCTGCTAGATTCCCTGCTAGTTCCCTCAAGGAACTTCTTCAGGGAGGCTTGGATGGTTTCTGCCCTGTGTCCTATGACATAACCTAGGCTTTCAAAGGATGAAAGAAATAGCATATACCACCAGCCCTGAAATACCTGGTTTTGACATAGCAACAAGAGTCTCTGCTGCTGGCATGGAGTAGGGAAGCAGTGGAGAGGTCTGAGGGGCCCCAATCCCAACTATGTGGACAGCTGTCCCTCCCCCCAGAAGAATTTACTTCAAAGGACAGCACTGAAGCTACAGCTCAGAGAGAGGGACATGTTTGACCAGAGCAAATAGGAGCAAATGAAGCCAGAGGGAGAGAGAGTAGAGCACATCCTGGGCCCACCAAGCCTTGAGGACAATATCCCCACTCAGAGCAGCCAATGCACAGAGAGGACGATATGGCCAGCCCCACTATGAGACACGACATCCCTCACTGACCCACAGCCCTACAGGGGACAACACGGGAGACACTGTGTGGGAATACGCCCAATCTGACCCCACCACACCGAGGAAAACACTAAGGGCGTGAAACAGAACAGCAAGGGGAGCAGAGCAAGGAAGTCCCGAGGGAGTACCAAAACTAGACTTTGGGGCCAGGGCGTGGCACCCCATCAGATTCCACCAGAAAACACTCCTAATGGTCAACAAACAGATCTTAAAGTATTTACAGGCTTTTCTTTTTTGTTGTTATTGCTGTTTTCTTGTGTTGCTTTCTTTTGCTCTGTCTTGTTTTAGTGCATATTATTATCTCTGCAGGTCTATCTAGATAAGATAGGCTACATAAAAAATCTGGAGGAGAAAACAAATCGGCCAACTGTTCTGGCAGGGAATGGGAGACAAGGGAACAAGTGATCTAAAATCAATGGCAGGAGGGTGTAAGGGGCCTGGTAGGGCTTGATCAAGGGCAATGTAACTGAGAGGAATTACTGAAACCCAAATGAAGGTTGAGCATGATAGTGGGACAAGAGGAATGTAAAAGGAAATAGAGGAAAGAACTAGGAGGCAAACGGAATTTATAGAGCTCTAAATACAGGCTTGTACATATGTAAATATATTTATATATGATGATGGGGAAATAGATCTATGTACATACATTTATGTTTAGTATTAAGGTAGCAGATAGACATTGGGCCTCCACTCAAGCACTCCCTCAATGCAAGAACACTTTGTTCTATTAAACTGGCATTCCATGATGCTCACCTTCCGGACACGATCACTGAAGACAAAATGGGTGCATAAGCAAATGTGGTAAAGAAAGCTGATGGTGCCCGGCTATCAAAAGATATAGCACCTGGGGTCTTAGAGGCTTGAAGATAAACAAGCGGCCATCTAGGTCAGAAGCAACAAAGCCCACATGGAAGAACACATCAGCCTGTGTGATCACGTGGTTCTGAAGGGATCAGTTATCAGGCATCAAAGAACAAAAAAATCATATCATTGGGTGCACACCTGCAAGATACGATCCCCAAGGACAAACAGGTACATAAGCAAATGTGGCGAAGAAAGCTGATGGTGCCCGGCTATCAAAAGAGATAGTGTCTGGGGTCTTAAAGGCTTGAAGGTAAACAAGCAGCCATCGAGCTCAGAAGCAACAAAGCCCACATGGAAGAAGCACACCAGCCTGTGCGATCACGAGGTGTCGAAGGCATCAGGTATAAGGCATCATCAGGGAAAAAAATAGTGCCACAGTGAATGAGGGGGGAAGTGCAGAGTGGAGACCCAAAGCCCATTTGTTGGCCACTGGAGATCCCCTCATAGAGGGGTTTAGGAGAGGAGATGGAGTCAGTCAGGGTGCCATGTAGCACCGATGAAGAATACAGCTTTCCCCCAACTACCATGATCCGAATTCTACCTTGCAAGTCTGGATAGAGCAGAGGATGTACAGTGGTGCAGATAGGAGCTGGAGGCACAGGGAATACAGGGCGGATGATACCTTCAGGACCAGGGGTGTGAGGGGCGATACTGGGAGGGTTGAGGGAGAGTGGGTTGGAAAGAGGGAACCGATTACAAGGATCTACATGTGACCTCCTCTCTGGGGGATGGACATCAGAAAAGGGGGTGAAGGGAGACATCAGACAGGGCAAGATATGACAAAAATAATAATTTATAAATTATCAAGAGCTCAAGAGGGAAGGGGGAGTGGGGAGGAAGGGGGTAAAAAGAAGACCTGTTGCAAAGGGCTTAAGTGGAGAGCAAATGCTTTGAAAATGATTAGGGCAAAGAATGTACAGATGCGCTTTATACAATTGATGTATGTATGGATTGTGATAAGAGTTGTATGAGTCCCTAATAAAATGTTTTTTAAAAATAAATAAATAAGCAAGTGACCATCTAGCTGATAAGCAACAAAGCCAACATGGAAGAAGCACACCAGTCTGTGTGATCATAAGACATCAAAGGGATCAGGTAACAGGCATCATCAGAACAAAATATCATATCATGTGAATGAGAGGGAGTACGGAGTGGGGACCCAAAGCCCATCTGTAGGCAACTGGACATCCCCTTACAGAAGGGTCATGGGGAGGAGATGAGTTAGTGAGGGTGCAGTGTAGCAACAATGAAACATATTTAAAACTATCATGATCCCAATTCTACCTTAAAAATCTGACTAGATCAGAGGATGTACACTGGTACAGATAGGAACTGGAAACACAGGAAATCCAGGGCAGATGAACTCCTCAGGGCCAGTGGTGAGAATGGGTGGAGGGAAGGTGGAGTAGAAAGAGGGGACCGATTACAGGGATCTACATATAATCCCCTCCCTGGGGATGGACAACAGAAAAGTGGATGAAGGAAGATGTTGGACAGTGTAAGACATGACAAAATAACAATAATTGATAAGTTATCAAGGGTTCATGGGTGGTAGGAGGGGATAGAGGGGGGAAAAGTGAGCTGATACCAAGGGCTCAAGTAGAAAGCAAATGTTTTAAGAATCATCGATGATGGCAACAAATGTACAAATGTGCTTGACACATGGGTGGATGTATGGATTGGGATAAGAGTTGTACGAGCCCCCAATAAAATGGTTTAAAAAAAAGAATAGGAATTGACTTGATTGCAGTGGGGTTTTATGGAGGGGGGTGCAGTTGCAGGATAAGGTGCCTTAAGGATTCCTGGTAGGATTCCTGGGTTAGGCATTGAACTGCTACCTGCTACCTACAAGGTCATCAGCTGAAGTCCACAGTTACTCCCCAGGAGAAAGATATTGCACTCTGTTTCTGAGAAAACATCAGTTTTGGAGGGTCGCTATGAGTCAGAATCAATTCCATAGCAATGGCTTTGGTTCATTTGTTTTTGTTTTTGTAATCACCTAGTGAGGCAAATCTTCCATAGATTATTATTTCCATCTGGCCCAGGAGAAACTTGACAATTCAGAGAAGTCAGGTTGTAATACGACTGGGGCAAAATCAGCAAGCTCCTAAGTGGCTGGTGGAAGCAGGACTTCCCCTCTGCCACAGTGACTCATATGTGGCCTGACCTACAGGGAATGCTCTGGGGAAATTGGGCCCTTCTCCAGATGGTGCAGGGTGGCTCTACCCCTCATATCCAAGCCCCAGCACTGGGACTGTCCTGAGAAGCCTGCCCAAGCCCAGTCAATGCTCAATGAGGCCAATGTTCTGCACAGACACAGCGGGAAGCACAGGTGGAAACATCAAACATGGGTCATGAGCGGGTCCCTGGCTGCCTGAGCAGGAGAGGAACAAAAGAGACAAAAGTGGACAGTCAGGGAGAATCCTGTCAGGCTCCCTTGCTGAGCCAGGTTTGGCCAGGGTGTGCCATGCTGTATCAAGGCCAAGCCATGGCCCAAGGAGGCAATGACACTCCACTGACTACCTGATCTGCAAGCTCACAGGCTACCCCTGCCCTCTCCCCAAACCTAAATGGAGGAGCTGTCCCTAAGTGCTGAGGGTCAAGACAGGTTTCAAAGCTGCTGAGACCATGGACTGGGGCTCTCTGTCCCCTCCTTCCAAACAGCTGCTGTCTGCCCAAGCATACCTCCGTCCCTCCAGCTTGACAGACTCTTATGCCCCAAGGAACCATTCTAGCCCACTCCTCCCCAGCCTCACTCACTTCTCCAGCCTTCCAAGCCTCATCACTTAACACCCTAGGCAGAAAGCTGAGGCAGCAGCGAAGCCTCGTGGGCAGGGTGAGAATAAGCAGAGCGGGGTCTCTGAAGTCAACCTATGTATCCTTAAGCACCCACTTCTTCCTCTTTAATAAACCCAACCCAAGCAACTACCATCCAGTCAACTCCATCCTCATGGCAACCTCATGTGTGAGTGTAGAACTGGGTTGTGACCTTCCAGAAACAGACAGCCAGACCTTCCTTCCAAGGTACCCTACCCTTGGGTGGGTTGAAACCACCACCATTTCCGTTATTAGCCATGAACTTAACTGTTTGCATTACCCCTGGGGGCTCCTTATCTTTAAATCAGGCCTCATATGAGGATGCTTCCAAAAGTTTGTGGAGAAATGGAATTAAAAGATAATGGAATTCTTCCATGAACATTCTGAAACCCTCTCATATTTTTATAGGGATTATTGAACAAATGAGAGCTATTAAGCAACAAGTTCTTGTGTTGTCTTTTAAAGTGGTTGGTATGTGTAGATTACCTAGCACTTTCACATCCCTTTTCTCATCTAACTAATCCACATAAACTGCCCTCTGCAGCTGGCAGAGCAGATTAACCCCACGGTACTCCGGAAGCCTGGGTGGCTCTGTCAGGTAAGCATTGGGTTGTAAACCACAAGGTCAGTGCTGTAAACCACAAGGTCAGTGGCTCAAACCCCTCAGTCGCTTCAAGAGAGGAAAACGAGGCTATCTGCTCACATACAGATTTCCAGCCTCAGAAACCTTACACAAGGTCACTGTGAGTCAGAATTGACTCAAGGGCAATGGGCTTTAACTCCGAGGCAAGTGAGGCTCCAGAGATGGAAGTAATTTCCTTAAAACACCTAGCTGTGAATCTGGGTTTCTAACAGGGGCTCTACTGCTTTACAGCTTTGTGCGAGGGGGCAGGTTGTAAGGTGGGGCAAGGCCACCACCTGGGATCACAGAGAGGCAAGAGGAGCTGAGGCACAGGCTGTGGACTAGGCACGGACTTGGTAGGCGTTACTGTAGTCCTCACCCACACCATCATCTAAGGAAGGTGGTTGTATTGTCTCCATTTACCAGACAAGAAAATTACGGCTCCGCCAGGCTGAGGAATCTGCCCAACGTTAACATAGCCTAGAAGTAAGGCTGCACATGAACACCCAAGGGATCTAATAAACGTCAAGTGCCCACACATAACAGGGCCAGATGCCTGTCCCATTTCCTTTCCTTCTTTTTTATTGCCCCGGAGCGAGCCACCAGCACCCTCTGGGCTGAGAAGGGCAAGAGTGGCCTCTTGTTTACATTTGGGTCTCCAGGATGGAGAGGAGGCAGCCTGCAAAGTCTCAACCAAGGGTAAAAACTATCACGTAGATGGCAGAGGGAGCTCGCCCAGTCACTGATCCAGAATAGCAAGAGTTGGGGAGCTCCCCTCCCTACCCAGGGCACAAAAGACAAGTGTCAGCAAACAAAAGGCTGAGCTACTTTGCAACCTGGTTAACAACTCCAGGTGCTCGCTGCTCTAAGAGGTGACAACAACTAGAAGTAGAAAGAGGGTTTTCTGCTGTGGGAGAGGGGGCTGAAACTGAGTGTCAGGGCTGGGAGCCCAGTCCGGTGAGATGTGGGCGGCTCCAATGAATCTACCCCCGCAGACATCTGGGAAGGCTGCAGCCTAGAGGGTGATCTGCCCAGGCCAGTGTGGAAAGGGCTGTACACAGGCTGGTGCTCCTCCTTATGGCCCTGGCTGCCCTGCCTTGGAGGGGCTAGCCATGTTCAGGCTCCATGTCTGGGAGAAAGGAGCTTGGCTTGCTTTCCTCTCTCCAACTTGCAAGGCCTATTTCTGGGCCTGCCTCCCTTTCCCAGGAGGGATTCCCTGGGTCAGTGCACAATGGTAAACAGGTTCTCTCCACCCTCTGCTGGCTTCGGTGCCCTGGACCACTGCCCAGCTCTCCACTCTACTCAGCTCCACCCTATTTGAAATGAGATGGAAGAAATGGTTCCTTCAGGCACCAGCACTGCTGGCTTCTTTCTAGCAAGACACTCCTTGGCCATCTGGGGGGCAACTATTAGCCTCTCCCTGTCCCAAACAGCGTGAAGAATATCTAAGACATAAAGACACAATTAGTCCAAAACACTAATAAAGCATGTCAACCCCAGCCCTCAAAGCCGAAAGGCAGAACTAATCAGGCGTCCTCAAACTACGGCCCGCGGGCCACATGCAGCCCGCCCAGGACATTTATCTGGCCCACTGGGTGTTTTTGCCCCATTTTTTTACCTCAAAATAAGATATGTGCAGTGTGCATAGGAATTTGTTCTTAGTTTTTTAAAAAAAACTATAGTCCAGCCCTCCAACGGATCTGAGGGACAGTGAACTGGCCCCCTGTTTAAAAAGTTTGAGGACCCCTGAACTAGATGGTACCTGACCACCACTGCTGAAAGCTCTGAAAGGGATCACAATAGGAGGTCCTGAGTGGAATGGGAGAAAAGTGTGGAACAAAACTCAAATCCATGAAAAAGAGCAAGCTGACAGGTCTGACAGACTGGTAGAAACCCTGAAAGTACAGCCTTACTTAGTCACCCTTCAGGCCTGGAACCGAGCTCATCCTCTGGCTCAACTTTCTGCCAAATGATAAATAAGTGGAAAGATAACACCAGGAAGATAAGCACTCCTTGGAACAATCGTCCATGAGATCCACAGGGCAGCACCTGCCCAGACACAATGCCCAGAAGGCAGGAAGGGACAGGAAAGGAGGAGGAAGAGAAACGGCTAACACAGGAAGGAAGTGGGAAGAGTGCTGTAACACTGTGGGGACTGCAGTCAATATCACACACACACACACACACACACACAAATTATGAATTGTTTAATGGAAACCCCAATTTGCTCTGTAAAATTTCACCCAAATCACAATGAAAAATAAAACAAAAGCAAGGAATTCCTCAAAGCCATTTAGCTAGGGAAGGAAGCTGGCCAAGGGAGAAACCCCATGACAGCTCTCCTTGATAAGCATAGAAAAGGTGGGGTGATTACTTACAATAGAAGACACTCCCTCCCCTTCTAGGCAGAGTAATGCTTCCAATTCCCTGCATTTCCATGACTGGACTCCCAATCTCACTGCAAGCGCCTGGGGGCCACGGACTCTAAATCTAAGAATAGGCCCTCCTCACCTATCCTTACCAAATCAGTAGTGGCCTTAGGGGATATAGTCAAAGTCATCTTGACTCCCTGCTTAAATAAGGCCTCTGCCTAAAGTCCTTTCAAGGCTCCCTATTGCCCTCCTAGTCCAATCGAAACCTCAGATCCTGATTCTCCAGCCCCCTTTGTGCCCTGTACACCTCCTCCTTTCTCCCCTGGCCTTATTACCTATAGGTACCTCTCTGAGCTGCCTCCTCCCAGCCCCTCCACTTTTGCTTCAATCCCACCACCCACCCCCCCCCCGCCCTTCCAAGACCTTATTCAGAACTCCCTTTCCTCTCTACAAAGACTATGCAACCAGCACATCATTATATCCCACACACATTTTTCTAGGCCCTGCATCATCCAGAAAGGCGGAGAAAACCTTGTGCCTGCCTTTAAGGAGGCAGTGTGGCAGAGGAGTCAGCTGGGGAAGCATGCGTACAAGTGCACATTTTAGACGGCTTGACAGGGTGCTGGGAATCTGCAATGAGCTTCCTGGGTAAAAGGCTGAGAGGTTTGGGGAAAGCTTTAAAGGGAAGTCGTCTCTTGAGTGGTCCTTGAAGGTGCCAGGAAATGGCCAGGCTGAGAAAGAGGCACAGGTACAGTGGGCAGAATGCCCAGCGTAAGCAAGAGAGGGCACAACTTGTTTGGGGAATGGGGACAGTCCAGTGAGTGGGTTTGGCTTCTTGGTCAGCTGTCCGCTCTGCCAAGGCAGCATTCAGAGGGAAGGTATGGCATTGGAGGGCAGGGCTCTCCCAGTGACACCCATGGCTGTGTGTGGAGGGGCTAGGACAGAGGCTGGTACCTAGCGGGAGCTGAGGAACCAGGCTGATGGACCGTGAGCTTTGTGACCTCCAGCACTCTCTGAGTTCCAGCTGTCTCAGCAGTGAGGTGAGAACACTGCCCTTTGCCTTGCAGTCACACGAGGACCGCACAGTTTGAGCTTGATAGAGGGCACTCCCTATCAGGCCTGATAGCCGGGTGAGAGATCTTTCTCACTGTGCTACACAAGGCTGCCCAGAGATGTGCTTGGGGAAAGCCTTTTACAACATTACCGCTGTAATATTAAATTAACTTAACTGATGTCTGTTGTAACACTTTGTTATGTGCCAGACGTTATACTCAGCACTTAGCTTACATCATTGCATTTAATCCTGACCACAAGCTATGAGACAGGTCTTCTAATTAGTCTCCTCCATGTGCAGATGATGAAACAAACCAGTAACTGGGTGGGCAGTTGGGGATTCTGAGTGAGTGAGTGAGTGAGTGAGACAGCGGCTGTACTGAAGGGGAGCCCAGTTAGTCTAACTCCTATGACCCCCCTCCTCTCCTGCTGTTACACAGCTGCTGCACTGAGTGTTGTTAACTGTAGGCAGGGAGAAGCATAAACCTTGTTCCCAGGGAGCTTAGGGTTTAGTGGACTGGAGTAACAAACTATGAGATGTTGGACAAGTCCCTTTACTTCTCTGGTAAAATGGGGATTCCGGTGATCAGTACACCTCAGAGATCATTGAAAGCCAGAGATAATTGAGATGGGGTAGGGGAAAACAGCCTCCCCAGAGAACTGGCATACTATCTGCTTCAAAGTACTCAATAAGCAACTGATGGGGAATTCCCAACCTGCCATGTAGACCAGGACCACAGGCTGAGTGGGACTGACTCCGGCTGACTCCCACAGCCCTGGGTGGGAGGGCAGAACCTGTGAGAGAATCTGGCTCTCCATCACCAACGTAGCAGGGGCCCAAACTGTACCAGGGAGTGCTTATATTGCAGCATGTTTGTTTTACATATCGCTTCCCGAAATCCTAACCCTTGTTCCACCCTACTCCCAAAATCACCCTCTGGCTGCAAAGTGATAGGGCCAGGACTCAAGGCCAAATCTAGTGGTCTCTCAATTCTGGGCTCTCCCAGACCCCACAGTAGGTTCTCCTTCTCTGTGAAGCCCGGGAGAGCGGACCCATCTTCAGAAGTGGCTGTCTGCGCAGGATTGCATCTGGTCACACAAAACCCAGATCACAGAGCACACTGAGGAGGCGCTCCTGGTCCAGTCACTACCCAGCCACCCTGCCCGTGAGAGGGGCTGTGTGTAGAAACCAGGGACAGGATATTTGTCATCCATCTCCGGCCTTCTATAGGCTTAAGGGTGCCACTGTCACCTAATAGCTCAGCCACAAAAACAACCCAAGACATCTGGAGAAGTGCAGACACTTCAGGCTGGGCTGAAGTCCTAAGGCTAGGACAGGAAGAAGAGGGGGGCCACCAAGGGGTCGCCAGCTTTACCAAGCTGGGTGATTGGAAGGAACAAGCCTGGGTCCCACCTTCAGTTTCCTTCTTGGTAAGCAGAGTAAAATCATCTCTGAGCCATTACCGGGGCTCCTGTGAGCCCAGCTGCAAAGGGTGGTCCAACTTTCACATGGATATAAAGCTATTAAAAATACCATGGGTCGGATCAGGTGCACATGGGGGGATCAGGTCCACAAAGTAACAACCTTGCTTTTCAATACTTTCTGATTACATGCTCAGTTAAGCAAGGGCGACTGGGCCCACACAAGGGAGCGAGAACAGAACATGCTGGAAGCGCTGGCCTCTTTGGGCTATGCCGTGCTGACTCCTTGTCCTTACATGGTGCCTCAGAAAGATCTTCTCAAAGTAATCTTCCTATACACCAAGGTCAGGTACAAGACATTGGAAGCATAAGTGCTCTTCAACATCATCCTAGTAAAATGGCCTGGTTTTCTAATGAAGGCACAGAGAGATTAAGCAGCTCTCTCAAGGGCACACCTGGGTTGGTGACTAGTGAATTCCAGCACTAGGATGTTCCCATTCCTGTTCAGCCATCTTGGCTTACAGTCTCTTCCCAATCCAGTTATCTCTCTAATCCTCACAGTCTTTTTGTACATATGCCACATCTATAACCACTTGTGGAATGTCTGGTTTCCCTCCTAAGCTGAAAATTCTCTGAGGGACCAGGTTGGTAGGCCAGAGCCTAAAAGACCCACACCCATGAAGAGCTAATTATAAGCTACCAGGGCCCCATGGTGGAGCTGGAACTGCCATGCCGACCCCTGTGCTGTTGTCTACATGGTTGTTCCGTTGTTCGGTGCCATTGAGTTGGCCCTGATTCATAGCGACCCTATGTACAACAGAATGGAACAGTGCCCGGTCCTGCACCATCCACTTAATTGTTCTGTTTGAGTCCACTGTTGCTGCCACTGTGTCAATCCATCTTGTCGAAGGCCTTCCTCTTTTTCACTGCCCGTCCACTCTACCAAGCATGATGTCCTCCAGGGAGTGCTCTCCTGACAACATGTCCAAACTATATGAGAAAAAGTCCCGCCATCCTTGCCTCTAAGGTGCATTCTGGCTGTGCTTCTTTGAAGACAGACTTGTCTGTTCTTTTGGCCGTCCACAGTACTTTTGATATTCTTTGCCAGCACCGTAATTCAAATGCATTGATTCTTCTCTGGTCTTCCTTATTAATCAGTGTCCAACGTTCACATGGATATGAAGCTATTAAAAATGTCATGGGTTGAATCAGGCACACCTTAGTCCTCAAAGTAACATCCTTGTTTTTCAATACTTTAACGAGGCTTTCTTGTGCAGCAGATTTACCCAATGTAATGATCCTTTGACTGCTGCTTCCATGAGCATTCATTGTGGATGCAAGTAAAATGAAATTATTGCCAACTCCAATCTTTTTCCATTTATCATAATGTTACCTATTGGTCCAGTTGTGAGGGTTTGGAGCTGGTAACCACCGGTTGGCAGTTCAAAACCACCAGCTGCTCCACGGGAGAAAGATGAGGCTTTCTACTCCCGTAAAGGGTTACAGACTCAGAAACTCATGGGACCACTTCCACCCTGTCCTATAGGGTAGCTATGAGTCAGAATCAATTCGAGGGTACCGAATTTGGTTTTTTGTTTGTTTCTACATTGAGTTGTAATCCCATACTGAAGGCCGCAATTCTTAATCCTAAATCCCTATTTCTAGCCAAAATCTTTCATCTCTTTGAGAAACTACTGGCAGTACCGCTACATACTGAGGATTTGCCTTCTCACAGGCCCTGAACCAGAATGACTAGGTTAGGCCAAGCTGGCCATCAGCCTCTCCTTGACCCACCCAAGCTGTCCCCAGGGCCCAAACCCACTCTCTCCAGCTGCAACCCCCTAAGGTAGGTGTTCCATGCCCTTAGGCCTCACTCCTCTCTGCTTGGAGAAAAAAGTAGCTCTCCTTACAGGCTGCCCTACCATACAATCTGGACAGAGACTACAAGGTCAGAATTGCTTTCGGGCCTTCCAGCTCTTGCTCAGTCCACACAGCCAATTAGCCAGTCTCTCCATCCTTACAGCTCCAGACCTTTTCCAGGCCTACCATCATCCTGGACTTTTCTAACTGGTGTTCCTGCCACCCTCTGCCTCTGCTCCACAAAAACACACGAGGCCTCGGGCTGACATTCAAGAATAAGCAGTCTGCCCAACCTGCTTCCCAGGCCTCCCCATCTTCTTGCCACCTGTACGCTTGGTCCACAACATTTCCCAAACACCTGACTATTGGGGCACTTGGCACATTCCCTTCGGTTTGGGACTGAACTGTGTCCCCTATGAAATCTGTGTCCACTTGGTTAAGCCATGATTCTTAGTAGTCAAACTCCTCCAATTTATGATCCGAGGCAATTATTCTACTGTAAAACATCACACCTTTATGCATTCGAGGCAATTATGTTAATGGACAAGATTGGGTTGCATCTTGAGTCAACTTCATGTGAGATATAAAAGAGATTAACAAATAAGCCAAGATCATAGGGACATCTCAATATTACCAAGAAAAAAAGAGCCGGAGTGGAGCACTTCCTTTGGACCCAGAGACCACAGAGGTCTCCAAGGGACACCAGGCCCACGAATGCTAAAGGGAGACAAGCACTTGCTCTCAGCCAACAGAGAGTCTTCCCCTAAAGCCGGTGCCCTGGGTTTGAACTTCTAACCTTTCTATACTCTGAGAGAATAAATGTGTTTGTTAAAGCCATGCACTTGTGGTATTTCTGAAGCAGCCCTCGAGAACTAAGGGTCCTCCTGGAGCAGTGTTGTTCTGTAAACAACACTGGTTGCTGCTTCCTCTAGACCAGCAGTTCTCAACCTATGGGTCGAGAACCCCTTTGGGGGTCAAACAACCCTTTCACAGGGGTCACCCGATTCACAACAGTAGCAAAATTACAGTTGTGAAGTAGCAACAAAAATTGTTTTATGACTGGGGTGGGATCATCACAACATGAGGAACTACATTAAAGGGTCACGGCATTAGGAAGGTTGAAAACCACTGCTCTGGACTCTGAGCACACCCATACACTTCAACGACTGTATCACTCAATACTGTAATGATAATATTATGAGTCTACTCTGCAGCTGGTCTGTGAACCACTTGAAGATAACAAGACACAGATGTCATATTCAGGTCTGTATTCCTTGTACCAGTCACAGGGTCTGGCAAAGGAGGTGTTCAATAACTGGTCGATAAGCTCACTACTTGGGTGGATGAGCTGACTGGGTATTCGCGGCCAGGTTGCTGTTGAAGCTGTACAGCCCTCTGTGCAGCTGAATGGGATATGAAATGGGGTAGAGTGGGGTACAGGCAGGAGGGATGGAAAAGGGAGACAGGTGAAATAAAGAAACCCAAAGTAGACAGCTGCCCCCCAACTCCTGGACTGCTGGCTTCTAAGGAGCTTGCTTAAGCATTGGGAGGTTGATTTGCCAGTGAGGTGGTCAAGGTAGTTTCTCCCTGGCTGGGACCCAAGAGAACAGAAAATAGGCCCAGAACAAGCAAAGCAGGTAAGGGCGGCCTCCTCCCCTCAGGTGTGCTGCCTGAAAGTTTAAATGAGGAATCAGCTAGGGACTGCCCATGGGTACGAGACAGAATCTGCTCTGCTGAACATGTCTTGGAGGCTCAACTGGATTGATGAGCGAGACAGAATAGAGTGGAGAGTGCCATGCAGGTGAAGCACAGGGTAGAAGATCCTCTCCGAGCTGGCTCTGTTACTGACTATAAGTAATCTCTAAGCTTTGGTTTCCTCACCTGTACAAGGAGCACAATCCTAGCAAAGTCAAACAGCCCTAATGCAATGCAACATTTTGGAGGCAAGACGAAAGCAATGTGGACTCTGGCTTATGGGATGGCTAAAACCAGACCGACTCTGGCCATTCTCCCTGGGGGTCGCTCCTTACAGATCTTCCTCAATGGGCCTTTCTCAGAGAGAAAGATGAGGGTTTCCACTCCCATCAAGAGTCACAGTCTCGGGAACTCACAGTGGCAGCCCTACCCTGTCTGTCCTATGATAGGGTCCCTGAGTCAGTGTTGACTCAATGGCACTGAGTGAGTTACAAACATAAACTCTCTTCAACCTCACATGAACTCTAAAATGCCAGTATTAGCATACTATACAGGTGAGAAACTGAGGCTCAGAGAAGTGAAGCAACATGTCGAAGGGCACACAGACAGTCGGGTTCCAGAGCTCAGTCAAGGAGAGAGCACTTTCTCTCCCCTAGCTCAGTGTAAACCACTTGGGTGGCTGGACCATGGCCAGGCCAGACTGGCCTCTGGAGGTCCTATTGCAGGTGCTGAGCGGACAAAACATCAAGCAGGCCCCACCGCCTTATCTCTTTCCCACAGCTTAGGGTTTCCAAGCAGGCGGACACAGAGGCACCTTCCCAGGGCAGCAGCTGGCACACTGGCCCCCACCCTTGCCAAGTCAGGTCTTGTCTGAAGCCTTAGAACACCCACAGGGCCACCAAACCGGATTTTCCTTTGAGGCTAGGGAAGGGAAAGAGGAGAGAGAATGGGAGGGCCTATGGTCTAGAGTCACAGAACAGGGACCCACATATACCATTGCCTCCTTCTAGATGGGCCACCCAGGGACCACTGCACTGCCAGCTCTATGCTATCCTGGGATTTATAATAGCTCAAAAAAAAGAAGATGCTCTGAGCTTACAAACTGGAGAAAGTAGTGGGGAGACAGGGAGGCCTGCCAAGATGGCCCTGGCCTCACCCCAACAAAAACTGGCACAGAGCATAGTATCAACTCAAACTCACTGCTACTGAGTCCATTCTGACTCACAGCGAACCCACAGGACAGGGTAGAACTGCTCCTGTGGGTTTCCAGACGGCAACTCGTCACAGGAGTAGCAAGACTCATCTTTCTCCCGTGCAGCGCTGGTGGGTTTAAGCTGCTGACCTTGTGGTAAACAGCCCAATGAGCAACCCACTATGCCACAGAAATCCTTCCCCAAACTATAGAGATACCAATATAGCCAGTTCTAAGATTTCCAAAGTCTTGGGGCTATCAGAGTTGGCTAGGAGGAGTGGAGGGCCTAGAGGATGGGAAGATGAACTGCAGAAGGCAAGACTGCTGCTCCAGATGTTTCTCTCTGGGCCCAGCTCTGATCCCTCCCTCCTCTCACAGGAAGCAGACACCCAAGGGATCCCAGAGTTCATAACCATCTCAGTCCCACCAAAGGTTCCCTGCACAGTAAGCACAAAGGACAGAGCAAGAAAGTGGGAAAAGTCCAGGACTGGGAATCAGGAGATCTGGGTCCAATTCCTATTTTCACTCCTAAGAGAATAAAGAGTTGAGGCTAATCACTTCTCTCAAGCCTCAATAGATTTATGTCTATATAAAGACAGCCATTTCTAAGGTCACAGATTTCTGACTTGGAATGTTTGAAGCATTATTAACTTTAATAAATACTAATTGGGTATTTACTCTGCTACAAGTCTTACATTAGATGCTGAGGAGAAAAAAGGTCCCAGACCAGAGGTTGATCGGTTAATGAACTGGTAATGACAAAATGCGCCTTCCTTGGCTAGTCCATCCCTATTAGCTTCGATTTCCTCATCTGTACCATAAGTAAGGCCTACCCTGGCCAATCTCTTAAAATTCCTTCCAGCTCAAACAATCTGATATTACAATCTCCTCACACCAGGCACTTGAGCTGGGGTGGCCTCTGTCCTGCTTCCTTCCCCCACCCCCAAACCCCTAGCAACTGCCCAAACTGACCGTCTTGAGACAACCTTTGGACCAGGGTGGTGGCTGAACTGGACCTTTAATCTGGAGCCAGAGTCTCCCCGCCATTTCCACTGCTGCCATCAGCGCTAATGTTTCACTTCTTGGGGAGAGCACATGGGCTCCGAAACCTCAAACACGAGACTGGGCTTAGGGCAGTCACCCTGAAACTTTGTAACTTCCCCTCTTATGGTTTGGGCAGGGCCTTATTCTTGGCCTTTCTGGAACCACAATATTAAGGTAAGCGGGGAGCATTCAAGTTGCAGACACCAGAGAATTTAGGTTGACCAACAAGGCCAAGAAAATTGTGGCAGGGCGAGAGGAGTAGACCTGGGACCCGGCTTCAGGGTCAGCATTACAAACACCAGTGATGTAGGAGGCGTCTGCGGAGCCACATCCCGGGTTTGTGGCTGGGGGTTGGGAAAGACAGATGTCTGGCGGCCTGGTTGCGGATGACAGCCAAAGGGAGGTGCTCCCACTGGGGTCTCTCTCTGTCCACAAATACCAGAGGTATTCCCTCACTTTTCTCAATTCTCTGAACCATAGAGAGAAAACTACTTAGTCCAAGCACTGTGCTAGACACCTTCTCCCACCTGACCTTACGGACTCCCCAGAGTAACCGTGAAAGTCGGTGTTAGGGTTACCCTTAACAATGAGTAAACAGGCTCAGAGATTCTCATGATCTTGCCCAAGGTCACACAGCCAGTAAGTGTGATTCCAAAGTCCTTTTCTCACTGTATCACACTGCTTTGCACCCGAAGAACGTTCTGGCTAACTAACTGCCCCCAAGACAGAGGTAGTATGAATTCTCTTAGAATTTACTCACACATCTGGGCTTTTCCTCCTAAGAACCCACAAATGCAACTGAGACCACCATTCCCGGTTTGCCAGACTCCACCTCTCTCAGGGCTCTCATCCCTGATGACTCTTCCCCAACTCGGAAACACACCCCATGTCCCCTTTGGGCTTTCACAAACTAATCTCTGGGGAACTGTGACAAAGATCAGGGTGAGGTTGCTGGAATGGACTGGGCTTAGGCTCCTATGAATACATGGGGAGAGGCTGGAGGAGGCGAAGTCAGTAGGTGGGAGGGACTTCTCCTTAGAGGTGGGGACTCCATTTCTCCAAGGAAGAGGAGGCCTGATGCAGAAGAGGCTTTCTGGCTGGGGGGGAATTCCGGAAGTGGCCTGTTTAGAGCAGCTTGTGGGGCATGGAGTCCAAGGCATGTCCATAAGCCACCCGAGAGGCTGGGGGAGCTGGGACAGTCACAAGGGGTCAGAGAACCAGGAGGAAGAATCATAGCTGGGCTGGTGAGACTCCCTGCTGACAGAGACATAAGATGAGACTTATCAGTTCTGTCTGGGGCCCTCTCATGTGACCAGGTAGCCTGGATTCGAGCAGGATCTGGCCTCCACCTTTTCTAAGGGGACCGCCAGCCTATGCACACAGGAGCTAAGGACTGGGCTCTGAGGACTTTGGGGGGCAGAGTGTGCCCAGCTCTGGGAGAGAGGGCCACTCCCCTGACTCACATTTCTGACTTGCCAGCCCAGGGCCTCTGGGCCCTGGGGGCGGGGGACCTAGATGCTCTGGGAGCAGAAACCCAGCTGTCTGCTTGCTCCCCCAGAGCAGTTTGGGGGTGGGGGGAAGGTGCCCAGCCCCACAGCACACCTAGAGTTAGGCTGATGTTCTCTCCTACTAGTAAGAAGCAGGGAGGGAAGGGGGTGTCCCAGGACCGGGCGGGACTGTCAGTCCTGGGTGGGGCCATCTGGGTGACCACAGTGGGAGTCCCCTAGAGCGGAGTGGTGGGGCGGTGGCACGGGGAATCTGCGGCTCTGTGCGTTCCTGGAGGTGCCTGTCTGTCAGCCCTGAGTGGGTGCCCAGTGTGGCAAAGCCTGGGATCGGGGTGGGATTTGTGCAGGTGACCGTCAGTCGGTCCCCAGGTGGGAGGAGGGCACTGTCGTCTGCCCGTCTGCGGTGAGGGGAGAAGATCCGTCGGTCGCTTCCTAGGTCTGATGTCGGTTTGGGGGGTCAGTCGACCCGCGGAGGGCGGTGGTGTAGGGGGCAATGGGGTGGGGACTGGGGGGTCACCCCCTGCTTAGGAAGTGGCGCGGCGGTCAGTCCTGAAGGCGGATCTATGCGCATCCCGAGCCCCGAGCCTCGCGATTCGCAGCACGCCCGACCCCTGGCCCGGCCCCCGCGCTACTCACGCGCCCTCGGCGCCCTGAGAGCCCACGATGAAGCCGAACTTGTCGATACGGCGCTCGGCGAAGCCGTTGGCCTCCGAGTCGGAGCCCAAAGAGCTGAGCTCGTCGGCGGCCGCGGCGTCGGGGCCCGGGACCAGGCTCTCCCGGGTGCCCGACAGGCTGCCCGCGGCCGCGGGCGCGTGCGGCCCGTTCTCTCCGCGGCTCTTCGCCATCCCGGCCGCGCCCGCCGCCTCAGCCTCCGCGGCCGCCTGAGCCACCTCAGCCACCCGGCAGCTGCAGACGCCGCCGCCGCCGCCCCGCCCACTCGCCGAGCCCATTGGCCACCGCACTGCCGGGGGCGGGACTCTAGGCGTCCCTCTCCCGCCCACGCCCAATGGGCGCTCCGGACCCCCCTCGCCCCGCCCACTTTCCCCAGGATGGCGCCAACAGGCTCGACGGGAGGGGGCGGGGCAGCCGTCACCCGGATCCCGCCTTCGCCCAGCTGCCAATCAGGAGCGCCAGCGCTCACCTGGACCAGCTCCCCCAGTCTTTCCGGGTTCCCCCGGGCGGGTCTCCGGCCTCCCTCGCCGCGCACAGGCGGGTAGCCCCAGGTTTGCAGCTGCCTCTGGGCCTCCGCGCCTCGGGAGGCCCCAGGGAGGCCCCAGGGAGGCGGGTGGGGATTGTTTCACCCGTTCATTTCCGACGCGCTCGAAGGAGACTCACATACCTGTCTTCAGGGACTTGCCCAAGAACCAGCCTGAGCTCAAAGTTGGGCCGCCCCGACCCCCTGCTCAGCGCTCCTCTGGGAGCTTGAAATTTGCTTTGTGAACATTTAATTATTAAGAATAATGACCAACGTTTATTGAGCCACGCACTGCCCCAAGATCGACCTACTTTCAATTTTTTTCTTCCACAGCTTTATTGAGATATAATTCCCGTCAATTTAGATATATTGGATTATAAAGTTCGCCCTTTTAAAAGTGTACAACTCAATGACCCTTAGGCTATTTACAAAGCTGTACAGCCATCACCGTAATCTAATTTAGGATATTTTTAATGTCCCCCAAAGAAACGCCACAGCGGTTCCACCTTTTAGCTGCTAGGAACATTCAGGCACAAGTTTTTGTGTGGACATAGTTTCATTTCTCTCGGGCAGATCCCACCCAAGGAGTGGAATTATTAGTTCATTCCTTAACTGTTTGAAGCTTTTCAGAAAAAGGGCAAACTGCTTTCCAAATTGGTTGCATCGTTCTCTTGCAAACTTTTAGCTCTTGATAGAACTATTTACAGTTAGACTGTGATGCTAAAAAGTGAGTCAGTTGTGTAAGGTCTAGATCTACTAGCTTGTAGAGTCAGGATTTGAATCTAGTTCATACCAACAGCTCACACGGGGGAAAAACAAACCCATTGCCGTTGAATCAATTCTGACTCATAGTGACATAACACAGGGTTTCTGGGACTAAATTTGTATGGGAGCAAACAGCCTCATCTTTTTCTCCAGGGGCAGCTGGTGGGTTTGAACCACTGCCCAATGCCACCAGAGCTCCTTTATATGAGCTGAACATATCTACGTGGCCTTTAGCCTCAGTAGTGAACTTCTGACCCCTGGGGAGGTTACTTCTTGGAGACATACTGGCCTCTAATTTGAGTCTAGTTGTTTGTGGCTTACAAATTGTAAACACGTTGTCATCTGATGCTTCCCTTGCCTGTCCAGAAGACAGGCCCAGAAAGGGGGGAAAGACTAGAAGAACCAGGCCTGCCCTGGGGGGCCTGGAACAGACTGTTAGGGGCTCAAGGCAAGTTCCTGGCAGGGGCTTACATTCTGAGTGATCTCACTTGATGCTATGTGGCCAACATTCTTCTTTTTAAAAATCTATAGAGACATATTTCTTGAGTCTTAAGCAGGACTAAGACAAATCATCAGTCAGCACAAGGCCATACATGGTGTCCAAGGATTCAGAGAAACGCAGCGGCCCTGACATTCTTCAAGACTCACATTCCGCGGGTTTCTGGTTGGGAGTGGTAATGGGGGTGGGGTGGGTCTGGAACAAGGAGTGGGATGTGGGTGAGGCTATTTTGGTTTTAAACTCAGTCTGGGAGGATATTCCTCCTTCCCAGAATCTCCTGATGCGTTGGGATCTTAGCCCCAGCTCCCAGGAGGAATTTCTGGTCTTCTGTCTGGCTGGAGCACAGTGATGCAGGCACCCATGGGATGGGAGGGAGAAAGGGAAAGCCAGACACGCCTGGAGCAGGTGTGAATGAAGGATGACACAAAGCTTATAGCTAGTATCCTTAACTCTCCTCGGTGTGAGGTGCTCTTGAGTCGGTTCTGAATCATAGAGACTGTGACTAGGTAATTCTAGTCTTAGCGCCTTCTCTTGGGCAGGCTCCCACGCAGATCTGCAAGGGATGTTCATCCCAGTAGTGTGTTGGCTGGGAGTGAGGGGGAGGGGGCAAGTTAGAACTTCCGGCATGGCTGATGTTTCTCAAGTTCCAGCCTCACTGCCCCAACTTCTAATAACCTCAGGCCACCCAGGCTTCAAATCTGTTAGCCATGTGACCTTGAGCAAGTCACTTTTCCCCAGAGCCAAATGGAAATACTTCCTGGGAGTTGTTCCGGGTCTTCGGTGTGATGACACGTGCAAAGTGCCTGGCACACGGAGGCACCCAGTCTAAGGTAGGCAGGGCATCCGCATCGGCAGTTTGTGAAGCACTGCCAAGTGCCCTATTCTCATGTTCCTGCAACGGCAGCCAGGGAGTCACCAAATTCAACCATTGGCAATGGCTTGGGATACTTCATTTCATGGTTGTACCCCTCCCTCAGTAACTAGGCCTTCTTGTACAAAATTGCATCCTCTGTTTCCTCCGCTGGAAAAAATAATAAAAACAACAAATACAGGCGCCAGCACTGTAAGATGGTCAATGCATGCTTTTTCTTCAGACCCCAGAGCTCTAACTTACTTCCCATATGTTCGTTTAAGTTAAGGGTAGAGCCCGACATCACCCCGGGGCACTGGGGACACAATCTTGGCCTGAGATAGCTTACATTCCGGTGCCGGGAGCACAGGACCAAGTGTAGAACGTCGGTCAGGCAGTGTGAAGAGTAAAGCATAACATCTATACTATACCCTACAAAGAATGTTCTGGCAGTGGGGAGGTTCACCTGAGACCTGGTGGACATGAGGGGTCCCCTGCTACCCCTGCAGCCACCGTGGGGACCTGGGAGAAGGGTGCAAGGGGTGCAGGACAGCTAGTGCATAGTCCTTGGAGAAGCAGGTTCAGAGGACAATGTGGTTAGCACAGCATGAGGACAGGAAGGTGTGGAGGAGAAGACTGTCCAGAGAATCACATGATTCAGCAGAGTACAAAATAATCGGTAGTAGGCAATGCTGGGAAACACCCTGACGGACACGCCGCCCGTCGCCGTGGACGCTCTTGAAGAGGAGAGATGCTAGCTACGACAGGGCTGTAGCAATGTGTTGCTCTCCTGGAGTCTCATCTTGCTGGGAGTCAATGCAGAAAAGCTGGGCTTGAGCTGCTCACAGGGTCCTGGTGCATGTCTTCCTCCTGGATGCAGGAACGTGCGGCTTGCAAGTACTCACAGAGACCACAGCCTTCCCCTCGGTGAGAAGAGGGCCGAGGCACAGCAGACGGCCTGCCGATGGACAGACGGCAGCCTTAGAAGAGCAGAAAGTCACAGGTATGCATCCCAACACGGAGGGTTACCGATAAGAACACTGAGGTCCATGTCACAGACAGACTCACTGCCATCCTATCAATGCTGACTCACAGTGACCCTATGGTAGGAACTGCCCGCATGGGTTTCCAAGAAGTATGAGCCAGAATGTTTCATCTCCAGCGCTTGGTGCATTTTTTTCCTTCCTCATCCATCTTCCTTCCTGGGGCGACGGGTGCTGCGTCAAGTTAGAAACTGTCATGGCAGCAGCTCCAGGACTACCCCTCCTCGTCACAGGGCAAGACAACTCTGCGGGTGGCTACCGCTCAGTGTCAAGGCTGTGTTGCTCCCACGTGCCATTAGTTTAAACTAGGGCCATGTGCATCCCTAATTACACAACTCAGGGATGAAACCTTGATGATTGGCTTAACTGAAAGTAGCTCAAGAGCAGCACCTTCTTGTCCTGCTTCCTGGGTGGTGGGGGGCTCAGTGTACCTGGAAATGTTTAAATATTTTCTAAAATCGAACCATGCAGAATAGCTTACAGGCAAATTTCAAAATGAATTTGGTAGCCATAATTTTGAACTCCTAAAAACCATATTTAGATATGATCTTAAATATGAGCTGTATTGTATGTACTTCAGCCTTTTTTATTTTTGAATGACAGGGATAAATTCCCGAATACCTTGTAGGGATTGTGGTCATTACAGCTCACTCGAATACATATCCCAAACTGAAATAACCACGGGACATACTATTACGTCATTTTGAAAAGTGAAATATGTCATCCGATTGATCCCTGCTGGGCTGCTCCGTGTTCCATAAGCTAGTGGAACTGAATGTAAGGTACTTCAACATCTAGGACTCCTGGAGTCTTCTTCCTGTAACTTTGGGAGCATCAAGTCCAGCCTGGTTTCTCCAGAGCACCCTCCCCCTACCTCCATCCATATACACACGAGTATCTCTCCCCATTTCTGTCAGTCTGCTGGAGCAGTGGTCAGTGTGGTCACCAGGCATGAGTGACTGCCTCTGGCCTCCTAGAGCCCCTTGGGCCATGTGACCTTGGATAGGCCACATCAACTAGAAATGTAGCTGGGGCAGTTACATAATCTCCTGTCAACTTGAGCGAAGGGGTGGAGTCTAGCCTGTCAATTAGGTCAGCCTGATCCCTCCTTGTGGACTTGGCCTTATGCTGAGGATTCTGGGAATTCCTGTCTTCCTGCCTGGAGGTGGGACACATACTCTCTGCGAAACATTCCTGTTGAAACCACCCACAAGGAGCCACCCTGATGAGAGCTGGAGGAGCCACGCAGAGACCCACCCACACCAGGGCCAAGATACTTCCGCCACCGGATCCACCCGTCCTGTGTTCTTCCTGTATTCGGCATCATTTTATGTGCTGCGTGAGTCTTAAGAGGAATTTATGGACTACTATTTGGCATATGGGCTAATATCAGACTTCAGGATTTGATTTGGACTGAGCTAGGATTTCTCTTTTATATAAAGCTCTTTCTTATACACGAGTCTCCCTGGATTTGTTTCTCTAGCTTACTGGGACTAATGGAGTGGCCAATCTGTGAGCAGCTTTGTAACGGACAAGGAATTGCCCACACACTTAAAAAGCCCTAAGCAGGAAATGCAGAGTGCTTGCTGGACAGCATGCTGGGCCTGTGGCCACTAGTGGTCACAAGGCAGCCTGATCAATGGGCCTTCTGCAACAGAGCGAGCCCAGACAGATGTTCATTCAGGAGCTCTGGGAAACTGGGTCTGTTCCCTAGAGCGTGGCTCAATGGAGCCATTCTCTCACATTCTGCCCAGCAGCATTCTCGGCTTCTTCAACTCACAGAGACCCGTCCAGGCTCTGCCCCCGGCCTCCCGACCATGACCTCCCGCCCACCATCAAGTCCATCTGAGGGAGAAAGGAGAGCTTGGAATGGAGGACTCATCTAGGCTTTTTAACTCTTTTAAAGTGCCCCAGAGGGGGGACAGGGGTAGTAGTGTGTGGGTGGAAGGCGGACAGGGAGGTGGTGGGGAAGGGAGCCTTTTGGTTCGCAATAGGCTCAGCTGAGGTATCCAAACTTCAGAAAGCACTTCAGAACGCCACCTTTCAGCCTTGGGCCCTATGGAATGAGGTCGGCGAGACAATAGCAGGCAGGGTTAAAATGGGTACCCATTAGCCAAATTAAGGACAGGAGGCCTAGAATTTTTAACGGGGTCATTTGAGAGGGCTGCAGAGGGGCCACCTGCTGATCCCTTGGTGTGAGTGCTGAGTTCTGGCCACACTCTCAGGGAAGCTGGAGATCCGAAAGGAGTCAGCTAACCAGAGGGCGAACACAGGAGCGCTGCTTCCCATGCCTCAACAGGAGCCACTACAGACATGCTCCTCCCTCCCTCCCAACACCCACCTGTGATGCTGCAATGTCAAAAGTACCAGGCAGTGTTTGACCCTTACAAGGGGGCACGGATGGTGGCAAGTGCTTTGCCCATCTTTTTCCTCTGGGACTCACCATCTCTACCTGTTTACTCAGGAGGAATACTCAGGGGTAGTACGAGTCAGAACTGGTAAGATAAAGTGCTTAGCATGGTTTACAAACGTGGGGGGTTAATGAGTTAAATTTGGCACAACACACCTACTTATTAAAAATGCTGTAAAGAAACCTGGATGTGCTGCTCTGTGCACAGCAGGTAGGCCGCCTGCCCAAGGGCATAGAGCCGTCAGGGGATGGTCTAGTCATCTGCCCATGCCACGACTGCCCACTCAGCAAGGGCTGGTCCACAGTCCCATGTTGAGGCACGGAGGAAGGGCAAAAAAGAGGTACTTATACCAAGGGCTCAAGTAGAAAATGTTTTGGAAATGATGGCAACATGTACAAATATGTTTGATACAATTGATGTATATAGAATGTTATAAGAGCCCTCAATAAAATAATTTTTAAAAGAAAGGCAGAAAACATTCGATAGAGGCAAATTTAGCTTAAAAGCGCCTGTTTTTCCCTTGGCTGTAATTTTTTTAATATATCGTTTTATTATGGGCTCATACAACTCTTATCACAATCCATATATACATCAATTGTGTAAAGCACATTTGTACATTCATTGCCCTCATCATTCTCAAAACATTTGCTCTCCACCTAAGTCCCTGGCATCAGCTCATTTTTTCCCTTCCTCTCTGTTCCATGAACTCTTGATAATTTATAAATTATTATTTTGTCAGATCTTGCCCTGTTCGGTCTCCCTTCACTCACTTTTCTATTGTCCGTCCCCCAAGGAGGTGGTCACATGTAGATTCTTGTAATCAGTACCCCCTTTCCAACCCACCCTCCCAGTATCGCCACTCACACCACTGGTCCTTAAGAGATCATTTGCCCTGGGTTCCCTATTTCCAGTTCCTATCTGTACCAGTGTACATCCTCTGGTCTAGTCAGATTGGTAAGGGAGAATTGGGATCATGATAGTGGGGGAGGAAGCACTTAGGAACTAGGGGAAAGTTGTGTTTCATGGTTGCTACATCGCACCGACTGGCTGTCTCCTCCCCGAGACCCTTCTGTAAGGGGATGTCCAGTGGCCTACAAATGGGCTTTGGGTCTCCACTCCGCACTCCCCCCCCCCCATTCACTATATGATTTTTTTGTTCTGATGATGCCGGATACCTGATCCCTTCGACACCTTGTGACCGCACAGGCTGGTGTGTTTCTTCCATGTGGGCTTTGTTGCTTCTGGGCTAGATGGCTGCTTGTTTACCGCGCAAATACCTCTTAAAGCTGTGAGGGGACACTGGCCACCCCACCCCCAGTAGCTCAAGGTGTAGGAAGCCAACAGATAAGTCTACTACACTGAAGTCACAAGGGGCCAAGAGTTTTATTGATAGCTCATGGCAATATATAAAATTATCAGTGATGACAACCACCGTATTCCCTCAGCCCAGTGCCACCTGGCACTGCCAGCTATTAGGGAGGGAAGGGGAAGACAGCTTGGGGCTCTCATATCCTAATGGGCATCCTGAAGAAACAAATCCCTCCAATCAACACTTGACAGAGGGATTCTGGAGACCACTGAGAAGGAGAGGGTGAGCCAGGCCTGCTAACACACACTACCTACCAACAGGGTGACCTGAACATCCACACCGAGTAAGAGGGAATCAATGTACAGGCAGGGCCCAAGGGCCCCGGTAAGCCTTCTGGGCTTAGGGGTTTTAAGGAGTGAAGGGGGAGGTGAGGGCAGGAGAGGTCATGGCAGTGGCTGGGACTTGGCGGCAGGTTTCCGCTCGTCTACTTCTTCCTCCCACCTCTCTCCTTGAGGGCCAGGTGGATGATAGCGCCATTTGCCATGTTATAGTAGGCCAGGGAGTTGGAGTCCTTGATGAATATGCCCTGCAAGAGAGATGGCACTTTGAAGTGATAGGCACTCCAGTCTTCGAGTACACTGCAGCAGCCTCAGGAGTCCCAGCCCCACAGGAGGATCAGAGGACCCTGTTCTTCCCAGAATGCAATCACCACCCTCCCTCCCTCCACAAGTTCAGCACTGTGCCCCCATTTGGCTCAAAGCTCAACTCCCCAAGCAGCCTGCCCGGCTAAGCCCACGGAGTCCTGACCCTGAAATGATAGGTCCTTGGATAATCACCCTCCCAAGTCCACACAGCACCCCAGTGGGAGGTCAGGCACAGCCTGTGTTGGATCATCACTGAACCAGACCGCCCATGTGCACCCTGGCTGCTGCAGCCTGACACCCCCAAGTCTTAAGCCCACACCACACACCATCCCCAGTGGTTGTTGAGAGACCCATCCTCACCAATCAGTCATTGAGAAAGAAGGTTTTCTATACTCCATGTGAAACTGTAGTAAGACCCATCAATGCCTCACACCCGGCCAGGCTAACATGCCCCAGGCAACATCATCACGCTTAGGATGAACTTAGTTAGCAGAACCCAAATTTCCCTCTATCTGTCTCCCCGGGGAAGTTTCATCTTTGGGACACTGGTGTGCTGGCAACCCAAGATCCAGGAGCAGACACCCTGACTTACCTCATACTGCAGCTTCTGTTTCCCAGCAGGCATGCCAGTGGCTTCGTGGATCTTGACCTTGATGACTGAGACCTGTGGGGCCAAGAGGATAATGTTAACCCTTGCAGAACCAGCTGGAGGGAGCAACCCCCAGAGTGCCCATGCACCAGAAGCCCGTTGGCACCCCCAATCCATACCTGGTCTGTGAGTGGGAGGGTAAAGACCAGCACCTGCCCATTGAGTTTCCATTCCGTCTTATCCTGCATATTGGGCACCTGGACTTTGATGGACACCGGACCCTGAAACACAGGAGGTGGCTATTATACTTGGGGAGCCTAAGCCAAATAGAAACGATGGAATTATGCTCTACTTACTATTCCTGGGCCAAGATGCCCTGGTGGAACAGTGGGCTAAGCGCTGGATGCTAATGGTGAGGTCAGCGATGTGAATCCCCCACCCACTCTGAGGGATTCAGATGAGGCTTTCTGCTCCCAGAAAGTTACCACCTCAGAACTGCTCCCGAGGCGGGAACCATCTCAGGGGTCACGGGTCAGGTTTAGGTGGTGTCCCCAGTGAAAGCACCTGACAGCTGCAAGGAGCCTGTGGTTCAACTCATCAGCTGCAGGGTGGGGGAGAAAAACGTGGCCGTGTGCTACTAGAAAGATCCAAAGCCTTGGAAACCCTCTGCGGCAGTTCCACTCTGTCCTATAAGGTCGCTGTGAGCCAGAAGCAAGTTAAGGGCAGTAGGTCTGGTTCATTTAGACCATGCTGCTTATCCAGCTGAACTAGATGCTGGCCAGTGCCTGAAAACTGGGAGTCATTTGTGCACAAGAAACTCCCTGTCTGCATCCTGCCTGCTGAAGAGAGAAAATAATGTGAAAACGTTCTACAAATGCCTCCTATAAAAACAAAGTATACACTGTGGAGTCAAGAGGTGACCTGGGTTCCTCTGAGACTCAACAGCATCAGCGGCAAACAGGGCCGCCCGCCAGGAGCTTCCAACAGGAAAGTGCATGAAGGGTTAGCTCTGTCTTGGAAGCTACTAAGAGGACAAATATATAGAGATGCTTTGGCCAAGTTCACAGACATGGTAGAACTGGGACTATTTCTGCCTCCCCTTGGGTAACTGCCCTAGGGCCCAGTAGTGTCAAGGTTCCAGACCCCAGCAAGACCTCGGCACCATGGGCAGGCCTCCAAGAGTTGTGCCTTGGAGAATTAGTTCTACTCATGGAATTCTGTGTTAATACCCCCAGCCCACCCCCATCAAATTGATCATGGCTGACGGCAACCCTGTCTAGGGTTTATACATTTTTAGGGGAGCACAGCGCCTCATCTGCCTCCTGCTCCTGGAGCTGAGCTGCTGACCTTCCAGTTAGCATTTCCTAACAGGGCCACCAGGGCTCCGTGTCACCTCTTTGGTCACTAAAAAAAGGAGAGTTGTGCCCAGATTCTCTTCAGCTTTCCAGGGCCCCTTCCACATGGCAGTCCTGCCACGTGCAGAGCTGAGTCACCCTACTGGCCTCCGGCCTCCCTAGTCTTCACCCCAGAGGCACCTCTGACCCACGAGCTGCCACAAATGTCGGCTGGCTTCACATTGAGTCTTTGCTCCGAAAGTCCTCCGAGGCCTCGGGCCCCTACTGCTGACCCCACCGGCAGGGACACCACCACCACTAGGGAAGTGGAATAGGGGAGGGAGGAGCAGGGCAGGACGAGGCTCACCTCAGCAGCCCCAGGGCGGCGTACGCACCTTGTTTCTGCGCAGGAACTCCTCCTCGGGCATCAGGCTGTCTTCCGTCTTCAGCTTCTTGGAGGTTGGCTCATCTTCCATGGGGGGCGGAGGGTGGACAGGGGGCATTGGGGCTGGAGCTGGGACAGGCGCCACAGGTGGGGCTGGCACAAAGGCTGCAAGAACAGGAAGAAGTGGTGCCATGAGCTGGGGGAAGAGCGGAGAAGGCCGCCAGTAAGGAGAAAGGGATTGCACTTCTCCCAGTGGGAAGTATGAACTGACATTCCATGCCAGGCCTGCCAGGTTGACTGGCAGGGGGCCTGGAAGACTGCCCAAATTGGGCAGCAGGGAATGGGAGAAAGGGCTCTACAGATGACTGAATCAGGTGCCAGATGGCAACAAGCCTCCACAGCCTCTGTGCCTGTCCAGGGCCTGACCCCCTCAGGCTTTCTGTGACTGCAGCCACTGCTACTGCAAGCAGCCTATGGTCTGGGCCCCCAGCTGGAGCAGCGGCCACGCCCCTGCGGACAGCTCTTGGTCTGTAGGCCCTCGCCCAACGTCAGAAGGCAATGCCAAGAGACACTGACCTGTTGGTACAATCATGGGGGGTGGGCGGGGTGCCATAATGGGTGGAGCTGAGGGAGGCATGGGCACCACGTTGATCCTAGGTGCGTGGATGATGGGCGGCATGGGGGCGATCACTGAGCCCGGAGGCAATCGGACCACAGAGGCCATTGGGGGCCGGGGCATGACAGGCACTGCAGACACCACGGTGGTGCGGACAGGAGGCGGCATCTGTCGGGAGAGAGGGATCCACAGGTTACAGGATGCCAAGGCTGGACGCTTCGCACACATTGCTGGTAACCAGCCACCTGCAGCCTCCACAGACGGGAACTGGACTGCTTCGACATGGCCCTCCTGAGGCCTGGAGGGTCTACTTTACCCCCGGGGCACCTCTCCATCAGAGCAGAGGGAGCCTGACCTCAAATACCTGCTGGAGAGATGGACCACCAGCCAGACCTCCCTACCTCGAATCCATCTGCTCCCTCTCTTCTGCAACTGGAAGACCAGGCTAGAGGTGCCTACTATTCCTGCTGAAGGGTCTCTCTCAACCTGACTCAGTTAGGACCGCCACCCGCACCAAGGGAGCTGCCCTGCTCAGCCAACAGCCCCTAAGCCCAAGGACCCATCTTCAGAAGACACAGGGTTGCTTCTGACTTACTGCGGGAGGGCGGGGCACCGAGGTAATGGGTGGGGCTGAGCTGGGGATGTTGGTGGCCGAGGAGGGAGGTGGTGGCTGCTGGGGAATTTCATTGGGCTTGCTGGGGCCAATCTTTTCTTTGGTGTCATCTTCTGGCACCAGGCCCTTGGCCTTGTGGATGGCTTCAATCTGCTCCTGGAGGGTGATATTGGCCTGGGCAGCCTGCTGGGTTCGGGCCATGCTTCCTGAGTGGCCATCCCAGGTCACCTGCGAGAGAAAGCAAAGCCAGAGTTCGTCAGAGCTCCTGAAACTGAGTCAAGTGTGGGAGGCAGAGGGCAAGGCAGGCACGAAGAGCCCTCTCAGCGGCACCTTTTCCTCTGGCTTCTGGATCTCCTCCTCGCCGATCTTCTTCCCGATAGCTGTTTCCTCCACACCGAAGATATCAGTACGCCGCTCCGCCAACTGCTTCAAGCTGCTCTCGATATCAAGGCCTGGACACAGTCACAGGAGAGAGGCAGGAGGTAATAAAGGGAAACGGATCCAGGTGCCCTCTGCCAAGGCAGCAGCCGGCCTGCTGGAGGGAGCGCTGGTTCTAAGGGATGATGCTGGCTCTAGATCTGTCCCGAGACTAGGCAAAGCAGGCTTGTCCAACACTGATTTATAGAAGGGCGGTAGGCCACAGAGGGCAACTGAAGAGAACAAAGTTGCACGAGCAGCAAACAGCAAGGTCAGGTTTAAAACTCTGGTCTGCTGCCTCTGGAGACAAATCCCTCCCTATTGTGCTGTTCAGCACACAGTTGTAACCTGACCACCCCGGCAATTAGTCAAGGAGTTTCGGGCACTGCAGCCATCAGCCCCTCATTCGACCAAGCCCAGGAAAGAGCATCCCTCCCAGCTGGTCAGGTCTTTTTCCTGAGATGTCAACAGACATACCCTATCTGTGGCAGTGTCCTTCAGGAAGAAGGACGAGCTCCTCTGTGGTGTCCAGGGCCTACCACCTACAGAAGTTTCTGTTGACCTCAGTGGTTGCTTTCTATGCTTGCTTAAAGCAAGGTGACTGGTTTTTGAGATTCCCATGGGCTGTGAGCCGCGGCTGAGTCAGAGGAGGGGTGGGGAGGCCCCAGCCCTGAGCCCCACCTTACCTGGTGCATACACCTCATCATCACTCTGTTTCTCTCGGATGGAGCGATCACGCTGCTCTAGCCAGCGGGGATCCAGAAGACCAATGCGCATGTGCTCCTGCATTTTGCTGGCGGGGATTTTCTCGCCAGTGATTGGGGACACAAGGTACTCATCTGGAGCGGGGGCTGGAGGCAGTGGCTTGGAAGCTGAAAGGAACAATGGGCGACAGTGGGCTAAGAGGGTGGTGTTCTACCAGGCCTGTTAAGGAGACCTGTGCAGGGAGCCAGGGCACCAGATGACCAAGCCCCATTCGCTTTCCAATCCAGCTGCTGCAAGCCCTCCCCTCCCCTCCTCAGAAAAGCAGGTCCGAGGAGCCCTCAGGGCACACAGAACTTGCCATGCAGCTAGGGAGGGTGAGGGGAGGGGGTAGGAGGGTGGAGTGGTGGCAGCTAGAAAGCAAGCCCTACCTTTGGGGTCATAGTCCTTGCGGACAATAACTTGATCTGGGGTCGGCGGCAGAGGCGGCGGCATGGGTGTCTCTGGTGGCGGGGGCACTTTTTGCCCTTCTTCTTCATCGTCTGAACCCTGTAAGACAGTGATGGTGGCATCTCCCTGAGCTACGCCTTGGCAGCCCACAGGGTGGTGATGAGCCCGGGACCCTAGCAGCCAGGAGCTGAGGCCAGCTGGCAGCAGCAGGCCAAGCTATTTCCTCATGGTATGAATGGGAGCACTGGGGGTCCTGGTGCCAACACCCCTCCCAGGCATTTCCAGCAGCTGGCACCAGGCGGTCCCAAGAGGCCAAGGGCATGAAACAGGCCGCAGGAGGTGCAAGGGTGAGTGGGGGTGCACACAGAGCCAGGCTGGGACGGCAAGAAAACGTCAATTCCCACAGACACAGGGGACCTTTCTTCTCCAGCTGCACACAAAGCCTTTCCCAGAGGAGGGCAGCTTGGCCCAGGGAGCCTGCATGGAGGGCCCAGCTAGAAGGGTGTAGCGAAGCTGAGAGGAAGCATGGGCTACATTTGGAAAAGGTCTGGGAACGGGTGGATCATCAGGGCCTCAGCCAAGTGCTGGAGAGCACAGGGTAACACCAAGAACGTGCCCTGACTGAGGTGGGTGTGGAGGTGGAGGTGGCAGTGGGAGAGGGGTAGACTTTTGGGCTGGAGCGGGGAGCCCACAGGAAGCAGTGCAGCAGAGCCCTTGAGGTCCCATGCACCCCCCTCCAGGGCTGGAGGGAGCTGGAACTCAAACACTTTAATGGGTCTCTTTGGTCCAAGGGGTCAACCCACAGGCCCGCCCCATTGAGTACCTCATCCATGTCCTGCACTTGAGTGTCCTGGTCAAGCTGGGAAGGAGGCTCCTCCGTCTTCTCCTGTTTCTCGTCCTCCTCATCGGACTCAACCTCCATCTCAACCTCCTCACTCTCCCCAAACTTCTCATAGCGCTCCTGGATGAGGATTCGGGCCCCCAGCTCCTCAGGGGTGGTGGGAGGAGGGAAGTTCCCTGGCAGAGAGTGAACTAGCGTCAACCCCTGCACAGACGCACCTCACCTGGGACCCCTCCCTCTACCACAAGCTCTCTGTCATCACACCCTCAAGAGGTCTGGCACGCTGTGGGACTGGGCTGCATTTTTGTTTTTATCCCCGAGAAGCACAGGTAGAACATGTGGACAGAGTCCACCGAGACCCCGCAGCTGCCTGCGCCTACCTTGCTCGCTGGGCTGGAAGTCCACGGTTTCCACCACCACAAAATCATGCCAGTCAATCTGGGCATAGGCCACTCGCTCCTTCTCCTTCTCCTCCTCCTCCTTCTTCCTCTCCCTCTCCTGAAACTTGGCCCACTCCACTCGGTAGCACACCTACAGGGGGACAGGACAGCAAGAGACTGAGCCAGACCAGTATACCAGGAGGTCCCCTCCAACTGCCTTCACACAGGCTGGCGTAGGAGGAAAGAGGGCAGGGAGGGGCGGCTGAGCGTTCTACAGCAAACCTTAGCATTTGCACCTGACTTTAGCCTGGCCCAGCATGCGGATCAGATGACAATTCTAAAATGCTACAGAGACCCGGCCTGGGCCCCCAGGGCAGCCACTGACTATAACCACAGTGTGTTCTAGTTATGTTCAGAGAGAAGCAAAACCGTCCAGGAAGTCTGCGTAACAACCAAGTGCCCACAAGAAAAACAGAAAGAAGGCCACAGAAACACAGGCTTTCAAGCAAACAACAAAAGAGCCGGCACATACAACATGCTCTCCCAAAGCGCAGGGCCGGGGAATGGAATCTGCGGTCCTGAGGCTAGTTCAGGCACCAGCTCTCCAGCTAGACCAAAGGGAGCCCGTGAAGCAGAGAGCAAAGAGCATCTCCCAGTCTGGCAGGAGGAGGCTCCTGCAGGCTCGATAGCCATAAGGCATTTCTTCCCAGCTCTACGAAGCCGTGGTGGCAAAGTGGGTTATCCAGAGCCTGCTAGCCGCCACAGGGTCTGTAGTTTGAAACCACCAGGTGCTCTCAGAAGGCGAGGCTTTCTGCTCCCCTAAGAATTCAGTCAGTCTGAACCCCACAGGGGGCAGGGGCAGTTCTACTCTGCCCTAGGGGTCACCCAGAATCAGATTGCACTCGAAGGCAGGAAGCGAGCTGAGTGATGCACACACGGAGCACTACCATGCACGTCCCAGAGCCCATTCCCACACACGGAACAGAACGCAAGGGGCATGGCTTTCACTACCAGGGACCGGCTGTGGGAGCCCCTACTTGGCTTACCTGATCCAGGACTTCTCGGGGATTCTCAGCTTCCTTCTTAAGTTTTGTGAGTAAGCCTTTTGGTGGAATCAAGATCTGAAAGACGGGGGCGTTAGATAAGCTGTCAGTACAGTGTCACCTCCTGGCACAATATGATACAAAAAGTAAGATAAGATGCTGCTGCCTCCCTGGGCCTGTGGACAAGGCACAGCAGACAAGAAGAACAGGGAATCCTGGTCCCTGACCTGGCTCCCCTAGCTGGGGGATTTAGGGCAAGTTGCTCTGCTCTCTGTAACTTGGTATCCTAAGTGCTCGGAAGTAGACGCCACCAACTTAAGAGGTTTCACAAAGATTAGCAAAACCACTGGAAGTTTTCCTCAGTGCCAGTTGGGACGGGATGCTTCCCTGCCCACTGTGCTGGCCTTGGCCACAGGCTACCCACGCCTCCCTAGCTGCCCATCCTGCTCTTTTCCTCCATGATACTTAGCACCACCCGACAGTGCACCAACCCTGCTTGTTTCCTCCTTAAGGAAGAAGGGTTTCTCTGGCTGGGGCACTCGTGTGCTTACTGAGAGAACCCTGGCTTTGTCCGTAACTGCCAGTTACTCCACACGCCCCCAAAACGGCTCCTGCCAGTGGTGGCTTGAGGTGCAGCACCACACACGCTTGTGTCCGTCTACCTCCTCTGTGCTCCTTGTACTTTTACCCCCGTGTCCCTACTCCTAGAGCTCCCCTTGGCCTGCAGCCGGAAGGGTCAGTTCTGAGGAGGGGGAGAGCCGCACAGCTGGGAGTCCAGCAGCAGTCCATTGGAAGAACCGGCAGTGGCTCACTCACCATAGACAATGAAGAGCTAGTTATCCTGGGTTTGGGCCTTGGGCCTTCAAAGACACCATTTTAGCAACTCTGCTAGCACAGCACTTGGGCTGGACTGTTTTCTACACATGCTTAGTTGTACAATTCCTTACAGGTGTCTGCTTAGGGTGAGTTCCATCGAGGACGTCATCAGGAATGCTTTCGATGTCAAGAACAGGTGTGTGGAAATCGATCTCCACGAGGTCATGAGAAAAACTGCCTGGGCCAATCCGCACCATTGTGGATGCTGCAGTACACGGACCAGCTGGCATTTTAAGGACCACAACGACCTGTCCATAGACTGCCCATTATAGCAATGAGCAGGGTAATCTGATTTTAGAATACCAATTAAACATGCCAGAGTTCAAGCCCCAGCTTTGTGACTCTAGCTATGCGACTTGAGGTGGAACTGACCCAATGGCCACAGGAATGGAGGGGCTTCCATCTCTGTAGTGAGCTAACGAGTGGTTCCTACCGGCATGTGAGGAAGCTGTAGCCCGTAAGTACACACCAAGTGGTTACTGCACTCACCTCCACTGTGTGAAGTGTTTACCACACTATTTAAATGACACTTCTGACTTACTTTAATACCAGGTAGAAAACAGCAAAGGTTTGAGAGCCTAGCTACTTACTAGCTGAGAGACTAAGTAAGTGACGTCATCTCAGCCTCCGTGTCATTTTCTGGAAAATAGGAGGTGGGGTGTGTGAGACAGATACACACATACTTGAGTTAAGAAAGAGCCCCAGCTAACCAGCAGTCATTAATCAAGCACCTCATTTCTCCTCAGAAACAAGTTGGAAGAAAAGAGGAAGTAGATAGAAATCAAGACTTGGTTAACATGGCAATTCTAGCACCTGCTCTGAGGCACTACAGCGAAGTGGTGCCACCATAAGCAATGGAAGGGCGGGTGCCTCCTCCCCGGGACCCAGCCTCCCTGGGCGGCCCTTGTGCAGGCACCTTGGTGTACTGCTCCACTAGCTTGGTGAAGTAGTTGAAGAGGCTGTGCTGCGGGCGGAGAAAGTCAAACTGGTAGTTGCGCTGCTCCTTCTGCATCAGCTGTGTCAGGAACTGGCGTCCATTCCTGGCCACAAACTGAGCCGTCAGCTTCACCACGTCCAGGTCGAAGGCAGAGATGGAGGGGGGGTCTGCGATGAACTCAAATTCAGGAGGGGGCTCTTTGGGCACGATGGTCTCTTGAATCACCTGGGCTTGAACCTGAGAAGCAGAGGGAGGGTGAGGAAAGAGGCTCAGGGGTCCACAGGCCCCCGAAGGGCGGTGCCAGCGGCTCCACTTCCGCTAACTACATCCCCATCAGGGGCACTCGGTGTGAGAGAATGCGAACTTAGGAAAGCACTGACCTCTTAGCCACCCGAGACCTAAACTCCCCGGGTGCAGGCCCGCCTCCTGCCCTGAAACTGAGGGTCACAGCAGACAGGGGAAGAGCCCACAGCCGTATGGTTCGTGAAGGCTGCAGCAGCTCTTCCGAGTGTGCAGACAAGCCCACTCCTCAGAGGGCTCGCACATTCAGCCCGCCTCCAGGTGCCGATGCGGCAGCCAGAACAGGAAGTAGGAATCCTGTTGGCAGGCGAGGAAACAGAGCACTGGACGTCCTCCGAGCAATGGCAACACAAAGTCTCGGCGCCTGACTTCAGCCACCCACCTCTCCTTCTCACAGCAGAACGCCACGCTGCCTTCCCACCAGGGCCCATGGGGCAAAGTGATAAGGTCAGTTTTGTCCGTACAACGCGCTGGCCTTCCCACCTAGGGCTAGTCCTCAGCAAACCTCAGCTGAGTATTGGGGGAGCCAGTGGAAGGCCCTGGCTCTGTGGCCTGGGGAAAGCCCACTTGCCTAAGTCTTAGGTTCCCTCTGTTGAATGGTCACCTGCCTCCGCATCAGCCACTGTGAGGCCAGCCACCACTAGAACGTCACTTTCTGAGCCTCAGTTCCCACCTTTGTAAGATGGGTGACAAACCTTTTCTCCCAAGGAGATCTCCCAGGTCTGGGAAACAAGCGTTTGTCAGACATCCTCTCTGCATGCCCACCCCATGCCCTCGCCTTCCTCTGGGACCTAAAGCAGTGAGGGAAGGAGTGGGCTGCGAACCTTCTGAGGCAGCTGCTGCTGGGTAGCTTGCTGCTGCATGACCTTGGGGATGGCAGCCGAGGGCTCCTGCGCCTTCCCCTCCTTGAACTCGCTGACCTTGTGGCGGTAGTATGCATGGTAAGGGTCATTGGGATTCAGAAAGTTGAACTTGGGGTTGTTGATCTCATTTTGTCGAATCCTGGCTTCAAATTCAGGTCCATTTCTGGAAGAAAAAGAATTATGAAAGCTAGAGACTGACTGGATCCTTGAGCAGTCCCTGGAGCCCTCGTATTAACTAGTGCAACGAGCCAGCCCCCAACCAATCAGAGGGCCTCCTCGTTGTCTCCAGCACCTGGCACCTGCCTCATTCAGCCCGGACCAGGACGTCCTGACCACAGGGTTCCCAGGCCTGTCACTCCTATGAGCTCCTCTGCCATGTTTTCCATGACTAAAACCATCTGGACTATTACTTTTAAACTGAATTGGCAAATACTGCGCTACCACATATTTTTCTTTAAACAACTTCTTTACCTTATCAAAATGTATCAAATAAAAGCCAGTATCACATCACTAACCAAAGGCAGTCATGAGCTCAGACACTAAGAAGTAGAAACTGAGTTCCGTTCTCTTAGCAAACAGAGGTATCAGCACCCCCTAGAGAAACGTTCAAGACACAGTAGCAGCGACCAGACTGTGGTCAGTGGGGCAACAAGGCAGCGTGGGAAAGACACGAACGTTTGGATGATTTGAAGAGTAACACTCTGCCTAATTACTGCGGAGAAGATGTCCTTCTGGGAAGGAGCACAGGACACCCTGTTCTCCAAGGACCCAGCACGCTGCTGCCACCGCGCCCCGTGTAAAGCACCCTCACCAGACAAGGAGCAGCAAGTGCTTCCTAGCATGGGCCCCGGACGTGCCCCATGGGGCACAAACCCTCAGAGCCTCCAGAGAATGGACACAAATGTCCCTTAGACAAGGCGTGCTGTGTGGCAGGCGCTGTCAAGTTGGTTCCGACTCCCAGCAAGGAGTGGGGGACCCTGACGTTTAAAGTGCCCCAGAGGGGAGGTCAGAAAGATCATTGGTTGTTTCGACAAAAGACAGGGGCAGGTTCAAAATTTCAGGCTCACGACTGACTCAACATACGACCCAACCCAAGTTACTGGATCTCTGGTTCTCAATTTCCCCATCTGTGAAACATGGCTAAGCCCACCTGCACCCTCTATCTACCTTGAAAAACTAAGAAGGGTGAATTAGTTAAGGAGACGCCTGTGGCCCCTTTGAATTATACCCAAACCCACTGCTGTCAAGGCCATTCCGGTTGGTAGCAGCCCCCTAGGACAGGACAGCTTCGCTCCCACAGGAATCCGGAGGCTGGAGTCTTTACAGAAGCAGACTCGGGAGTGGCTGGTGGGCTCAAAAGCTTAACAGCCAAGAGCTTAACCACTGTGCGACCAGGCCTCCTTACAGTGGCTTGCAAAGACACGGAGTTTTTCCGGCTACGAAGGCCAGGAGTGGGATGACTGACATATTGAGAAAGGTCTGTCCAGTTCCCATCACTACTCTGGCTGGAGCCCTGCACTCACAGATGTCCCAAACAAACCACTGCACCCTTCCCCCCGAGTCCTGGTCTTCTCGAGGTGGCTAACACCCAGGCTGGTTCTTCTGCAGGTTCTGGTCACACTCTGTGGTGTGTGACTTCACACCACGAGGTCTCAAGCTGACGGTGCATCAGTTCAATTGGAACCTCATGCTTCGGGAAGAATTATTTTCCCCCTCCTTACATAACACAAACCACACAGAAGGAATGCAGTGAAATACAGCTAACCAGGCCATGTACTTTGGACACATTCTCAGGAGAGACCAGTCCCTGGAAAAGGACATAATCAAGTTAGGTCAGCAGGGATGGGGGGAGAGGGGTATCAGAGAAAAAGAGGGAGATCCTCAATGGGACAGCCGATACAGTGGGCTCACACATGACAGTAACTGTGAGGATGGAGCTGCACCGGACACCGTTTGGCTCTGTTGTGTGTGTGGTCGCTGTGAGTAAGAGCCAACTGGACAGCACTTCTCAACAGTCCCCCACACCTAGAGCCTCCCAGGACAGGCAGAGAGCTGCTCCTCGGAAAGGGGGCTCCGGGTGCAGCTACATCACGGCCTCACCACATCTGGCAACAATCGGAGGGATAAACCAGTCAGAAGGCAGGCGTGTAAAGTTGCTCAACGTCAATTTTAGGATTATAATACACTAACACGAGGATTAGATTTCAGCAGCAAAGACAGTAAGCTGACTCAACCCAGCCAGTGGGATGTTTTATGGGGAAGTTGCCTTTTCAGTTTCTTGACAGGAAAACTCAGGGAAGGCAAGGCAAGGCCTACCCTAAACAGAAAAGGATGAAAAAAGAAGCCCGTTCACAAAAGCATCCCGAGTGACAGTGATTTCTACGGTGAGCTCTGTGAACGCGTGGAGACCCGGGAGAAGGGCGGGCAAGGGTCCCAATATGCTTGCTTGCTTTACCCAAGTGAGACACTGCTCTGTCCCTTCATCTTGCCCTGCTTAAAAGGCCAAGTTTGTAGATTGCATCAGTGCCTGCAAAAGTGACGACCGGTAACTGTAACACTTCAAAGACCTCTTGTTTAAAAGAGGCCACTTTGAGGCTGAAGGCGTGCCTCAGTCAGGAATATGCCAAGTACTGTGGCCTGCCTGTCTTGAAAGAAGGGCAGCCAGAATGTTCCTTAGCAGCCGGGGTGGGTGTGGGGGGACACTCGACCCAACTGATTGCAATGATCGATGCATATAACCTCCTCCATGCAGGGGATGAACAACAGAAATGTGGGGAAAGGAAGACAGCAGACAGTGTAAGATATAAAAATAATAATGTATAATTTATCAAGGGTTTATGAGGGTGGGAGGGGAGGGAAAAAAGAGGTGCTGGTACCAAGGGCTCAAGTAGAAAGAAAATGTTTTGAAAATGATAATGGCAACTTATGTAAAGGTGATTGATACAACTGATGTATGGATTGTTCTAAGAGCTGTAAAAGTTACCAATAAAATGATTACAACTATATTAATTTAATAAATTAAAAAAAATCAGGATAGTGAGACGGTCTCACATACTTTGAACCTACTGTCAGGGAAGACTAGTCCCCAGAAAAGGACAACACGCTACGTAGAGGGTTAGAGGGAAAGAGGAAGTCCCTTAAGGAGATGGAGCACAACGGAGTGGCTTCAACAATGGGCTCAGACAGAACAATTGTGAGGATGATACAGGACTGAACAGTCTTTCGGTTTGGTTGTACATACGAGCTAACCTGACAGTACCAAAACAACACAGCTCAGAGGACGGGTACCAGGGCAGGGGTCTGTGTGTGTGCGCGTCAAAATGTTTAAGGAATTAAAGGACAATGGATTGTATTAATAGCTATTTAACTCCTTGACTTAATACGATCTTTAAAAAACTAATCAGGAATTAATACATATGTAACATCCTATAGTTCAATCACATCCAGCAGAATTGTACAATTGCTACCATGAGTTCCTAAATATTCTCTTTCTTCCTAGACTCGACATTGCCTCCTCCTTGACCCACCATCCCCACTATACCCCCCACCACCCAAAACCCTTATTCTACTTCCTATCCCCATAGGTTCATTTATCCCAAATAGGTTCATATACAGGTACAGGTTCATAAACCAAAAGATTGTTAACATGACTTCAGGAGGGTGACCTCCAATGACATGGTTCCTCTGAGATACACCCTAACATGAACAATACAAAGCAAACATACAGAAAATGTTGGAAACCAGATCAGGTCTGGCATACATCAAGGGGGCGAGGTGGTGGGGTCGTCAACGGACAAAGGTTTAACAGTTCAAGGCAGCTCTATGCCTTTGATCTTCTGTACTCCTCTCTCCAATGCACTGTTTAGTAACCTTGTTCCTCCCATCCCTCAATTGTGCATAGAGGGAGTTCACCGGAGACGTGTTTCCTATGTAGTTCCCACACAATCTTGGGCCCCACTGCCATCCACAGCCTTCTGCAAACCAGTTATGTAAGTAGTATAACTAAGGGGCCTTAAGATGATATTAATAACATGCTTAAGAGTATTTGTGGGTATTTAACCCAGATTAATTAAGAAGGCATGTAAACAGAATGCATTTTGGTATCTTGGTGATAACGAGGAAAGAGACCATGTGATTTTAAGTAGAAAATGTGCTCTAGCAAAGGCACACTCATTACAAGGCTGTGATTTAGGGTTTAAAGGGTTAAACAATTCATTTACATATTGAGAAAATATTTTGATATTAAATTGCTGAAAATACAACAACAACGAAAAATTTTCCTGTGAAGTTTATGAAGGCCCTTGTATTGATTTTTTTTTAAGGAAGCTTGAAGAGAAAAAAAAATGTTCCTTCCATGGCAGCCAAGCCTGGCACAATATCAGTGAAGGGTTATTTGGCAAAATGTGTAAGAACCCTTCGAAAAAGGCTCTTTGAGACAGGAATGTGTACCGAGAATTTTCTCCCAAGGAAATGATCTCAGATGGAAGGAATATGCTCAGGACCACCCCCCCCCCACCGCCCCATCCAACCAGCCTTGTGTACAGAATTGGAATGCTGAGAACCACCACACTGGAAAATAAAGGGAGACATTCAAAGTGAGAAAGCAACCCAGAAAACGGCTTACAGCACAGCAGGAAAAGAACATGACAGTGCTGTGGCATGAGCACAGGGCCACTGACTGCAAGGCCCGAGGATCAGAGCCACCAGCTGCCCGTCCCCCTAAAGATTCAGCCTCAGAAACCCTATGTAGGACTGCTGAGTTGGAATCGACTCAAGGACAGTGGGTTTCATTTTGGTTCCCTGCTAACAAGAGAACAATCTAAGACGACTCGAGCGAGGTGGAAAGAAGCGAAAGCCAAACAGCTGAACTACAGCGCCAGTGAGCCCGGTGGGTGCCAACACCTTTTCTAGTTTGTTTCTAAGAGTTGGCATCAAGCCTGGAAAGTGTGCCATAAGCACAACGCAGGCTGCTTCAGTCCGATGTGGCCCAATGTCCAGGCTGTCACCGGTCACTTTTAACCACCCCCGGGTTCACGGCAACTCTTGGAATGGAGTGAGACGAGCCGGGGCAGCAGAAGACGTCACCCAGACCAGGGTCTGTATATAGGAGTTTGGGAAAGGAAAGGGTCAACTGTTAAAAATGATGTTAATGTGATGGGGCTGCCATCTCGGGGCAGTGACTTTCTGGGTATGGTCTCTGACTGCGGGCAGCAGCTCAGCGCCAGCCTACGACCACAAACCCAGATGTTTATGTGAAACCTGATTTTTAAAAAGGAGCAACTGCTTTTATTTAAAAAAAAATCCACGAGGACAAACAAACATCCAAAGGATCCCTTACACTAGGAGCTCGCTGACCCTGGAATTTGCAAGTGGACATCAAGAAGAATCCATTTTTTGGAGGATGTGCACTGTGTCTTTAAGGATGAAAGAGAACAAAATCTGATTCCCACCCCACCCAACCAAGGTTGACACCTATACAAGGGAACATCAAAAAGCTTCTGGAAAACTGAATTGAAGATCACGACATTTTCTCCAATACCTTCTATGATATAACTGAACGATCTGCCAATAATCCTGAGGTGGCATTGTAGCCCATTGTGCAGACTGGACTTTTAGAACGTGGAACACAGTCCTCCCCCGCCCCCCAATACAAGAACCACCTAAGCCCTCTCTTTCCTTTCCTCCTTCCTCACAAAGCAGTTCCCTCCGCCCAGCTGTGGAAGTACAGGCTCCTGGTGACTTGGGGGCTGGGTTGGGCTCTCACTCTCTCTGCCCACTGTCTACCTGGCCACCAGGCTGCGGTTGGAAGTTTGGGCACAGGCCAAAGCCAACATCTCTCCATTAAAAAGCCAAGCGACACGGTCATGTGGCCTCAGGAGCTCTTGGTGCTAACACCCACCTCTGACTCTTACCTGGCCACGAAGCAGGCAGTCTTGTCAACGATGTTCCTGACCTCAGGAGGAGGGTAAATAATCCCCACCACTGGCCTGGAAGGGGTTGCATCTTCCTTCGAGGCTGCTTCTTCTTCCGTTGGCTGTGGAGAGAGGAAAAGGAAACAAGAGCTTCATATTCCTGGTTTGGGACTGGAACCCCCACCCCACTGGGGCATTATGGTGGGCACAGGCTTTGTCCTCAGAAAATTCTACAAACCTCCCTCAGATCCGGGTCCTCTGAATTTCACTGAGCTTGCACGGACTCTCCTGGGGCACCAAGTGGAGTCCAGGAAGGCTCCACTCCAGCTAGACTGTCTCAGTGGGACCAGGATTCTGCATCCCAGGTGCAGGGGGCTCTGACCCCATCCTGAGAAACCATGTTTGCATCCCTACACTTGGTGCAGAACTTGGCTGGGTATGCTAATGCCTGTTTGTGAATAAACAACTCCTTGCTGGTGGCTCCCTGTGCCACGAGTGGCCTTTCCCTCGGTGTCCCTCCGTGGTCTCACCCACCGTTCAATGCTCAAATGCTTTGTGAAAGTGTATGGAAACGTCAACATTAACTGTCCCACAGGATCCAACATGCTATATTCCTCACCAGTTTCTCCCCCTTAGGAAACAAAGTGTCAGGTCTCCCATCTTAAAAAAAAAAGTTTCTCCCTTGCCCTGATGGTGCTGTAGGTTAGGCTGCTAATCACAAGGTCTATGGTTCCAAGCCACCAGCTGCTCCGTGGGAGAAAGATGAAGCAATCTGCTCCATAAAGATTTACAGCCTTAAAAACCGAATTTTTAAAAAGAGTGAAGGCTTGTAACCTTAAAAAAACAAAAAGCCCTCCAGATTCTTTAGCCCTAAAAACAGGAGGAAAAGTGAAAACTGAAGTGGACTGGAGTCCTTAGTGATAGGTTCATTTCAAAGACATGGGGTAAAAATAAGTTTTTTAATCATTTTATTGGGAGCTCGTACAACTCTTATGACAATCCATCTGTTGTGTCAAGCACATTTGTACATATGTTGCCACCATCATCTTCAAAACATTTCTGTTCTACTTGAGACCCTGGTTTCAGCCGTTTTCCCCCTCCCTACGCCAGCAAAAAATTTTTTTTCATAGTCTTAGAAAGCCAAGTGGCGCAGTTCTACCCTGTCCTATAAGGACAGTAGTTGTTAGAATTGGGTTTAGTCACTTTAGTGCGATACTTGTAACCCCATCCCCGACTCCTGCCCGCCCCCCACATGGCGTGCTGGCTTAGACCCCTCTGGTGTGCTACAAAATCACCAACTTTCTCCCGGTGAAACCCGAGCCTCGGGTCTCCCTCCACCTCCAAATATCCCTAACGATCCTAAAGGTCAGCATATGGCGGCCTTCACAAAGTCCATGGGCAAAACGGCATTAAAAGGTCATGGAATTTTCCCTTGCATATTTAAAAAAACTCGTTGAAGCTCCCACATGTAACAAGGGCATACGAGGTACCCGATACTTTACTAAGCACTTTAAACCTACTAACTCTTACAGCTCACCACCACCCGCCCTGGGAGAGAACCCCGGTCCTAGCACTTTCTTGGCTAGAAGAGAGCGGCGCGGCGCGGGAAGCGCAAGGCCTCCTGGGACTTGTAGTTCCTTCCAGGCCTCCGAAAGGAAGGCGCCCAAGTGCGGAAGCCGCGCGCCGCCGGAGAGCCCAGGCCGCAGGCTCGCGCCACAGGCGTAGTACCTGTTTGGGCTCGGCGACCACGGGAGGCGGCGGGGGCACCGCCTGCACCGGTCCAGCCGGCATGACTGCGACGCTCAGGGCTGCCAGTCCGCCTCCGTGTAGCTGAGCAGCGCAGAGTGAAGACAGTTTCCCGCACACACGGGACGAGGCGCTCGCAAAATGGCGGGGCCGACGGCCGAGGGAACCAACTTCCGGGGGCCTGGCTGACGCACTTCCGGGACCGCCCCTCTAGAAGGCGTGGCTTATCCATCCCTTCCGCGGGAACCGGCCGCTCGCGACGCCGTTGCCATGGCAGCGGCGGAGCGCCCGGCTAGGGATTGCTAGGGATCCTGGGAACTGCGGGCGCGCTGGGGCCAGTTCCGTGAGCCGGCCAGAGCCAGGGGCTGGAGTCGCGAAGCTGGAGACAGGTGAGGTGTCCCACCCTCCAGCCCCCCGCCCCCAGCACCCACCCGGGGGCCCGGCTCCCCCTTTCCTCCACTGGCCAATCCCCTCACCTCAGACCCCGCCTCCTAAAGGCCCTCCAAGCCCCAGTTCGCTGTTGCTATGACCCCCTTCCAAATCGAATTCCGCCCGGAGACCTCCTCATCCCTGCGCCCTTGCCCGCCCGCTGCCCAGTTCAGCGTACGGGCTTTTGAGCAGTGCCTGGACTGCCGTTCTCTCACGTGAAAGTGAGGGTCATAGGCGTTCTCCATCACAGATAAAACTACAGCCGGCTCGTGCCATCGCTGTTGTTCTTCATGGGGAGTACGAATGACAGCCGGGGGTTTCCTGAGCAGTTGTAGGCGCCAGCCCCTGTGCCCAGCCCGTCATATGCATTATATATATCATTTATCCCTTCCAGCGACCGATGGACAGATGGGGCCAGGCAAGTTCAAACCCAGCCCCGTCGTTCTACAATGTTAGGGAGGTTCCTTATTCCCTTGTCCTCTCTGCCCCTTCGAGTGCCTCCAGGGATCCAGGCAATTAGCAGTCTCCTAGTTAAGAGACTTGAGAACTGGCATTGGCGTTTCCCAAGGGTTTACATGGCGGTGACTTTGAATCTGAACACTGTAGGTGTAATTTTTACCTGTGGCCTTGGGAACTGAGGCTCAGCGAGGGGAAGGGGCTTGAATGTTGACTGGAAACCAAACCATGCCATGACCACCAAGGCGATGCCCATTTATGGTGACCCTTCAGTGCTGAGTAGAACTGCCCTTGTGGGTTTCCGAGACTAAATTGTTAACAGCAACAGAACGCCTGATCTTTTCCCCTTGGAGGGACAGGTGGGTTCAAAGTGCTGCCCTTGAGGTTAGCAGCCCAATGGGTAATCCACTCTGCCAGCGGGGCCCCTTGGTTGAGTGGGAGGGGAGGCAGAAGCACACCTGAAGCCTGAGGGAGCTGGAGAGTCAAGTTGGTCCCAAACTAATGGCAGTGCTGGCTCGGTTGAGAGTCACAGATGCAAAGGGCAGTGCTGGGCTGTACTTCCAGGGTGAGACACCTTTTAAAAAGCCCGTGTCAAGTTTTGCTTCATGTGCTCCACACCTAAGTGGCTCTCAAACCATGCATTCTTAGCATGATCCCAAGTTTCAGAAGAAACCATGGCAGACAGGGTAGGCTGTTTTCAACATTATGTTTTCCTCGTGGGTAGTCTTGTTCCTTGCCTTGCTGCTCGCTTGCTGCCACGTCTCAGAGCCAGACTCTCATGGGCTTGGTACCTAAGACGGCCCCAGATGGCAGCCGTCATGATGGGAAGATGGACAGATGACGGGTTTCTGGTGTGGTAGACCAGCAGGCTCCAGGAGCTGCAGGTGTTTGGCCAGCTGAATACATCCTGTCCTTACTGGGGCTGTGACTGTCGTCATTCACTGCCTTCGCCCCCACGGCAGGAAGGAAATAGCATGCTGCCGCCTGTTTATTTATTTATTGCGATTGGTTTCTTCCTCAGTCTTTAGGGCTGTAAAATTTTATGGGCAGCAAAATCTAAGACGTGAGCAGGATGTGACCCGTGGTAGAGTACTATGTGGATGTGCCTGCCGTGGGGTAGACACGCGTGACTCTCCCATCCATATTGGTAGAGCCTCCTGGGGCTCGCAGACACCCTCCAGCATCGGTGGTATAGATGGTAGGTCCTTGAGGCTAGGGCTCTGTATGTCCTCTGTCCCTAGTTCCGGACACTGCACTAAATGAGCAGAGTGTCTGATCCTCCACACTGTGTCGTCCAGGATGGCAGCCACCAGCCTGTGTCGCTGTGAAGCACTTGAACTGGTGGCTGACCTGAGTTGAGATGGGCAGCGAGTATGTAACGCTCAGTGTGACTTTGAAGCTTAAGGCACCAAGGTCCTTAATAACTATACTGATTCCATGTTGAAATGATACTGTTTGGGGTCCATTGGGTTAAATAAAGCCTAATATGACAATAACTTGACCTGTTTCTCTGTATTCCTTAAAATGCACGTAGGAGAGATGTAGGTAGGAGAGATTCAGAGTTCCTTTGTGGCTCTTACCTAACCTTTCCTCTGAAGTGCTGCTCTCAGTACCCGGTGCAGGTGTTGGACTTGGAATCTCAGTTCCCTAAGTGACCTTGGGTTTGCCCCCCTGACCTTCCCAAACCTCGGTTTCCTCATCTACTTAAAAGGGTTGCTAACCCCACCCTGTGGAACTTGCTGCGATGTCTGGGGATGTTGGTGCATAGTGCATCCTCTGGTCAGAGCTAGCTCACGGGAAGCATGCCCTTTGTGCTCAGGCTCACGGCTGCCTCTCCCCCCACACCCCCCAATTCCTTTTCCTCATCCCATTCCTCAAGCCTGGAATGCCAGCCCCCCTCTGGGTAGCCCATTCCTGCTCCCAGGAAGTCTGAATGTCCTATGACTCACTGTCGCCTTCATTCACCCCCAGGGACAGAACAGCTGCTCAGGGCGATTAGGCCTTGCCCTGGAGGGAGGAAGCCGCAGGTCAGCCGGAGTTGGACAGACTCAGACACTGCAGCTCCCGCTCCACAGCAGGCACCTGCGCAGAGGTGAGGGCAGGGCCCAGTCCTCTGGGAGGCCAGAGAGGCCAGCCCGGCCCTCCCGGAGCCATGTCTGGGTGCTACCCAGGCTGCCAGAGCCCACTGCAGTAAACTCAAAAGATGTGGTCCACTACTCCACGGGGAGAGAGGCCGACAACCACACTGCCATCAGGCCGTTTCCGGCCCTGTAGAGGGTTTCTGGGGCTTTGCAAAGCTTTGTGGGAGCAGGCACCTCATCTCTCACCCTCACCCACGTAGTTGAGCCCAACCCCATACAGGTGTCTCCTGAGAAAGCAGGGTGCTCTGAGAATGGCTAATGGCCTCCCGGGAGGCTCTCCTGAGGAGGTAAACTAGATGCTCTGGAAGTGTCTTCCCCATTCGAAATGCAGAAGGTGGGGAGCATTCTGGGAGGTGAGACAATGAGGTGGAGGCAAACCACACAAGGCTGGGAGGCCCCACCCCAAGAAGTGTCCGGTCTGTAGAGCTGTGGAAAGCCACTGACAGCCCTCAACAGGGTTGACAGACTGCATTATAATCATAAGCCAGCCATGGCCCGAGTGGATGGGCAGGGCTGGCAGAGGGGCTAGCAGGTGGGCTGGGGAAGTGTGTGTGTCAGGTCGGGTCTGGACCAGTGCCCATTGAAGCAGCAAGCTCCCTGTGGGGTCTGGATGGGGAATTGGCTGAGTCTGGTGCTTGGGTGTGGGCATGAGGGAAAAAGCACTTGGGTGGGGGGGGGCTGCTTTCTGAGAGGGTGTTTGGGGAAGGGAGGTCCCCTAAAAGTTGCTGGGTGCCAGATGGGCCCTAGCCGAAATACTCCCTGCATTATCCAGGTGGACTTGGGGCACCAAGAGGGGCTTTCTGATGCTGAAAACTCCAGAAAGGACAAGTAGCCCCTGCTGCCAGGGTGGGGAGGGCCTGGGGTTGGACATTATTCAACACCCACCAGTGCTGCCTGGGAAACTGACCCCCAGCCCGGCTGGAGGACATATTCGCCACAGCATGAGACCTACGATGGGGACAAGGCAGGGCCAGCTCCTACTCTGTCAGCGTCAGGGGCCATGGCAGTGCATTCAAGTGTCTCCAGGTGGGCAAGGGAATCCAGATGCGTAGGCGCCCATCATGGCCCAAGACCAGGGAAATCTGTGCTGCTGTTTTCACACTGTAGTAACAATCATAGCATTGCTTGGGTGCTTTCCCCAGGGGCCTTGCTGATGACGCCGCAGCGCCCACACCACAGCCTGCCTCGCTGGGACATGCCCTCCATTTACAACCAGAGCCATGCAATGACTTGTTCAAGGCCACCTGTGGGAAGTTGCAGGCTCCCTGTCACCAGAAAGATTTAGTAAGGCTCAATATGAGTTTAGTTAGTTAGTTAATTGTGCCAACCTGGCTGATAAACACATGTGGGGTTAATTGAAGGGCGGAGGTAAAAATGGCTCCGTGAGCCTCGCCTTTCGAGTTCTTGGGTCTCTTGCTATGTGATGGGTGGACCAGGGTGCAGCTGCCTTAGCAGTTCCCTGCTTCAGCTTGCAAGGCTGACTTCCTGCAAGACATCCCCAAGGAGAAGCCACATGGACCTACCCCGATGCAGCCCTGGGTGCTGGAGCAGACATGTGGAGACCCTGCCAGCGCTGAGATACTTATACACCCACTGACTCAGCTTTCCTCCTGCAGTTGGCATCATTGAGTCTGTTTTGTGAGGCGGAGGAAGACTTTGTGGATTGGTGTTGGACATATGGGTTAATGGGCTAATGTTGGACTTGTGGGCTTAGGCAGCACTCGGGATGTTTTCTTGATGCGCACTTAACCTTTATATAAAACTCTCTCTTATACATGAGTTTCTGTGGATTTGTTTCTCTAAAGTACTTAGACTAACACAATGAGTGTTTAGAGTTTCTCCCCCTCCTATGCTTTAGGACTTGTCTCCCCCCCCCCCCCCCAAAAAAAAAAAAGTCCATGTGTTTTAAGTTTTCCTTTGCGGATTTTTTAACTCTTTAATCCATTTACTCCCTCAGTCCTTCACTTGCCAATGAGCCTCGGCAGTGGGCCAGGCTGGGCTGTCCCAAGCAAGCCCACCATGCGACAGATGGGCTGAGCACCTGCTGGCCTGGAGTGGGGAGGCCATGCCTTCAGAGAATGTGGAATGGGGGAAGTTCCGAGGGATGATCCAAGCTGGCCTGGAGGGTACTCAGGGAAGGCTTCCTGGAGGAGGTGGCCCAGGATCCCTGAAGGCTGAGCAGAGTGAGCCAGGTGCCAGGGATTGGAGGCAATGCATATTTCCGACAGAAGGGGCTGATGAGCAAGCGTTCAGAAACGAGCTACTCAGAGCTGCTGGTGGGTGGGGTGGTGCATTTAACACAAAGAGGGGGTGAAGGAGAGATGATGGGTGGAGTTTGTGGACTCCTTAGAGTCAGCAGGAACCGGAGTGGGTGGTTGGCCAGCAAGACATTGGCAGGCAGAGTTGCTGAGATGAGCATGTAGGCCTGTGGGCCAGATGTCAGCTACTGCAGCTGTCCAGGTGGGCGGTGACAGTGGCCTGATGTGGCCAACACATCCTGTCATGCTGGATCTGTAAGTCTTCTGTCAGCAGCTGTATTGGGTGGTGTGCCCTGGTAGAGAAGGCCCTTCTGGCTCACCACTGTATCTGCCCAGGCCTTAGCATGGGGCCTGCCCCATGTAGCTCTAGGGGTGCTTGAGAGTGATGGAATTGGTGGAGTGTGTGACGGGGCAGAACCTCGGGCTGGCCAGCACACGAGCGCTCTAGGAAAGTTTCTCGGGTGGTGGCCGCCTGGCCCCACTGACCCAGCTTTTCCCGGCCTGCCCAGGAGCCCTGAGGATGGCGCATCTGCTGGGCAGCCAGGCCTGCATGGACAGCCTGCGCAGGGACCTCACCGACCTGCAGGGCGCCATTGTGGATGTCTTCTCCCGAGCTGGGCCTGTGCGCTTCCCCTCCTGGAAGTTCCCGGACCGTGTGGCCTGCGACCTAGACATGGTGGCCCTGCTGGAGCACTATGACCATGTGCCCGGTGACCCCGAGTTCACACAGCTGTCCCATGCCGTGCTGCTGGAGCTGGTCATCGACAGGTGAGAGCCCCAACTGGCATGCGCCCAAAAGACCCCTCCAGAAAAGGTGATGCTGTTGTAACAATCCCACCGACTGATGGGAGCTCAGGGCTCACAGTCATCTCCCAGGCTCCCTGGGCCCCCAAACTCTGCCACTCCTCTGTGTGGGTCTGTCTGTCTGAGCAGATCGATCCCCTGTCTTTTAGCCTGGTGCTTTTCCACCCCACAGAGCCCAAGCCTTACCTGCCTCCTGGCTCTCATTTGGACCTCCAGGTTCAGGTTGAGACCTGCCTCTGTCCATCTCCAGTGTCACAGGGTAGCTCGTCCTGTGGCAGAAGCTTCTGAGTTGGGTGCTGTCCTACCCTGCAGCCGTCATCTGTAAAGGGTAGCCCTGTACCCAGCACTCTAGGAACAACTGATACCAGGTTTGGTATCAGTTCCCTAGAGATCCCTGGTCTAGTGGGAATCAGCCAAATGGAAGTGCCGCCACCAGGAGGCCCAGAAGAGGCCCCCGAGTGGGGCCTGGTGCATTAGGGAGGTCTTCCTGGAAGAAGTAACCCCTGGGATAGCCTCTCCAAAAACCAAATGAAATTCACTGCCATGGAGTATGGCCACCCTATCGGACAGGGTGGAAGCACCCCTGTGAGTTTCAGAGACTATAACTCTGTACGGGAATAGAAAACCCTGACTTTTTCCCATGGAGCTGCTGGTGGTTTCAAACTGCCAACCTTCCAAGTCGCAGCCCAGCACATCACCACTAGGCTACCAGGGCGCCTTAGCCTCTCTGAGTCCCTGAGTGCAAAAGTTGGAAACGAAGAACCAAGGGCATGTGGTCCTGGGGGTGCTGGCCTCAGCTGGCCTTTGCTAGCATCTCTGCCCACAGGCTTCTGCTGCTGCTTCAGAGCTGTGCTAGCTACCTGGAGAACCTTGGCTCAGAGCAGACACTGCCCCCGGCCCAGGCCTCCGGCCCCTGCATGTCTGTGGGGCTCACAGTTCGGCGCTTCTGGAACAGCCTGCTGAGGGTGGGCATGCTCTACCAACAGGTGGCTCCCCAGGTAGGTTGGTCCCATTCCCACCCCACTATGTCCCTATGCGCTGACCCTAACTCCAAGCCTCCTAGCCCCAACTTCCTAGAGTACCCCGGGGCCCCCAGGTCTACACTGGCTCCCCACCACCCAGCAGGCACAGAGGTTGAGGATGCATGCCTGGGGCATGTGCCTGGGCTGCCTGGCTCGGCTGTATATGCAGTGGGGCCCTCTGGGGACATCCCTCTCTCTGAAGAGTGCTGTAGATGGTGGTGCTCACGTGAGCTCACAGCTACCAGTAGAGGATCCCCTCATCCTCACTGAGCCGCCCAGCAAAGGAGGAAACTAAATCTGCGATCCACTGTGTTGAGACAGAGAGAGCCATTACCCAGCAGCTGTCCCTGTCGCCTCCCCAGTACCAGCCATAGAACTGTATGGGACCTAGGGGCAGCCAAGGTCACACTGCCATCAGATCTCAGAGGACAACCCCAGGACCCTGGTAACCTCTCCGTCTGCCTGCCTCACCTGCTGCCCTTTCTTTTCTCGGTCACAGAAAAGGACCAACCAGGGGGAGACCCCTACATCCAAACCCATGGCCAAGGGCGAGCCAGCCAGGAGCCCCGAACTTAAGACTGCCAAGCTTATCAAGCCGCCTTCCCCGACACCAGGCTTGTCCCAGCCCTGCCAAACGTCTGAGGCTGCCCCTGCCAGAGCCCCACCAGAGCGTGTGGCCAGAACTGCCGAGAGCACCCGGAGTGTTCCCTGCCAGACGGTTGAGACAGCCCTGGTGCCCTGTGACGCGTGCACCAGCGTCCAGGGCAGCCTTCGGGAGGTGGGCACGATGGTCATCAGCCTGTGTCAGAGCCAGAACCTGCCTTCGTCCTTAGGCCAGTTCCAGCAGCTAGTGCAGGACAGCATGGGGCTCCGGCCGCTGCCGGCCGCCACGGTGGGCCGCTGGGTGGCAGAGCAGAACAAAGACCTGCTGCGCCTCAGTAAGCACGTGGGGGCCCTCACTCAGCTGGTCGGGCCGCTCAGGGCCCAGCTGGAGGAGGCCGAGGGGCAGAAGGACGGACTAAGACAGCAGCTGGGGGAGTTGGAGCAGGCCCTGCAGCAGGAACAGGGGGCGAGGCGGCGGCAGGCCGAGGAGGCCAAACAGCACTTGGCTGAGCGGGAGAGCGACAGACAGCAGCTGCTTGCAGGTCTGTGCCCCAGAGGCCGGACCCTCTAGTGGCCCCTAAGCTCTACCACAAGCCTGGTGGGTGGGGGCTCTCCCAAAGCTGGCCCTGAGTGGAGGAGAACAAGGCACCCAGGCTGGGGAGTGGGGATGAGAGGCATCAGAGGGTATGTTCCTGAAGCCAGGCAGCTGAGCCCCACTGGGAAGCACACACCTCAGAGATCCCACCAGAGGGATGCGAGCACTGGCCATTTACCCCTGTCATGCCCGTCAGAGTGGTGCCCTGGAGGAGAATGCCCGGGTGTTTCCAGCCAAGCGGAACAGCTGCAGGTTGGCAAAAGCCATCAGGCAAAGAGATAGCAACTGGCCTGGGAGACCAGCCAGTATCCACAAATGCAAGGCCAGGGAGATTCGGACAGGTCATGCACGGCCTTCTCAGCCTCCCTGTCTCTGTCCACGAGGACACCGAGACCCAGAGAGGAGTAGAGAGCCCAGACGGGTGGACAAGGGCCGAGCTCTCCAGGCACTACCCCAGAGCCCTGTCGTAGAGCCTGTGGGGCGTCAAGGCAGCTGGGCCCCAAGGAGCTGCTGAAAGGCCTCTCTCTTGGCTGCCGTAGAAACAAGTGACCTCAAGACAAAGGTGGCCATGCTGGAGGGGGAGCTGGAGGAAAAGCAGGCATCCACGCAGGCCATTGGTGAGGAGGCCCACTTCTCTCCCCTGGAGATATGGGACAAATACAAAAAGGGGGCCCACGTGGTGGGGCAAAGGGGAGCACAGCTGACCACACTGCTGGATGAGGGACCAAACTGGGGTGCCAGCCCTTGCCCATGGCGAGCCTCCTAAGCAGGGTTCACAGACCCTGGAGCAAAGGCAAGAGAGCCTGTCCGACTTCCCTTGTACCTTCCACCCCTACAGAGGCCACGGCCCAGCAGCTGCAGGGCGAGGCTGAGCGTCGGGTGGCAGCAGAGAAGCAGGTGCAGCAGCTGGAGGGACAGGTGAAGCTTCTGGCAGGGCGGCTGGACGAGGCCAGCCAGCAGATCCGCTGGGCCAGCACAGAGCTGGACAAGGAGAAGGCCCGCGTTGACAGCATGGTCCGCCACCAGGAGGTGAGGCTGGGCCCCTGCCACGTGGGCTGCAGGAGAGAGGCTCCGGAGAGGGGGGAGGGCACCTACTCCCAATATCCCTTTATGGAGGTCCGGCACTGTGCTGAATGTGGTGGGACAGCGACCAGGGCCAGGTGAGACCATGATGAGCAGATGTGTCACCAACAGCTTTCTGCCAGATGGTGGGAGGGCTAGGGCCCAGGGAGAGGTGGCCCCTTGTGCTTGTCAGGATCCAGAAAGGCTTCTTGGAGGCAGTGGTCTTGGAGCTAAGTGACCCCCAGCTGGAAGTACAGAGACGACAGAGGCAGGGCCCAAAAGCACACACTCAGGGCAAAGGGAGCGGGCTTAGCAGCTGGAGCACCTGTCGCCACACAGCCTCCCCTGCCCCACCCCTGCTTAGTCCCTGCAGGCCAAACAGAGAGCCCTACTGCAACAGCTGGACAGCCTGGACCAGGAGCGTGAGGAGCTGCAGGGCAGCCTGGCCGAGGCCGAGGCCCAGCGGGGCCAGGTGGAGGAACAGCTACAGAGCCTGCAGAGTGAGGGAGCGCAGGGGCAGTGCCAGCTCCTCGCCCAGCAGGTAGGTGGGAGCAGGGTGGGGACGCATGGATGGGGGTGGTGGTGGGTGCATGGGTGTGTGTGTGTGTGTGTGTGTGGCGGTCCCCAAGGAGCCAGGCAGTGTGTATATTTGTCCATCCCCCAGGGAGCCATGCTGTGTGTTTGGAGCTGTTGTTTTCTCCCGGGAGCCAGGCTGTGTTGTCTGTCTGCCTATCCTCCAGAGAGCCAGGTTCTGTGTTTGGAGCTGTCCCTTCTAGGGAACCAGGCTGTGTGTGTGTTTATTTGGGCCGCCCGCCCTCCCCCCCTCCCCGGGGACCCAGGCCTGAGCCTCCCCTTCCTGCCCCAGGAGCTGCTGCAGAGCCTCCAGCGGGAGAAGCAGGGCCTGGAGCAGGCAACGATGGACCTGCGACTGACCATCTCAGAGCTGGAGCGGGAGCTGCTGGAGCTGAAGGAGCGGGAGCGGCTGCTGGTGGCCTTCCCAGACCTGCACCAGCCCCTCGAGGCACAGATCCAAAGTAGGGGCCAGGACGGTGTGGCGGGTCAGATGGGAGGTCCAAGGACTTGGCCCCCTGCCCCATCTTCCCTCTGAGGGCCTTCTCCATCTGGTGGGAGAACCCCAGTGGGGTGAGGTCCCAGACAGAGTGTCCCCCTACAGGCTCGGGCAACGTCACAGAAGACATGGAGAGGCAGGTGCAGGCCAACAGCATCCGCATCCGGGTCCTGCAGGAGGAGAACGGGCGGCTCCAGGCCATGCTGTCCAAAATCCAGGAGGTGGCCCAGCAGGGGGGCCTCCAGGTGGGCAGCCCTGCCCCCAGGGAACTGGAGAGGTGCAGTGTAGTAAGGTCACACACTGCATGCTGGGAACCAGGGGGGTCGCCAAATCACCGACGGGCTCTCCTCGGCATCGGGCTGGTCCTCCACTTCCAGGAGGCGTGAGGAGGGCGTGGGTCCAGGTTCTCGACTCCACGTCCGTCTCATAGCCCTTTGGACGTTTATCCTAAGCGCAGTCAGGAGCCTCGGGAATGTGGACCTTCCAACACTGGCCACCTTGGCTGAGGATGGGCTGACAAGTTTTCCAAACTGGGCCCCTCAGTGGGAGGGACCATGGGCCCAGGTTCCCACTGCCTACCCCACACCTCCAGCTATGACTCTGCCTCTGAAAAGTGGGGACCCACCCTGGGCTTTCTTTACAGCTGATACCCCAGGACCAGCTATGGTCCCCTCTTACCAAAGGTACCCTAGCAACAGGCCACCCAGCCGAAGCCCGCCGAGCCTCCCCAGGGTGAGTGGGGCTTGGCCGCAGGGGGCAGGCAGGGTGGGCAGGTCCTGGCTTGCTGCTCACTGGGGCTCTGGTGGTCTGCTCCTCCTGCAGGTCCCTGGGCAGGCGCCCCCCACCCGGCAGCAGAACAAACAGTGCAGGTAAGACCCTACCAGGCCAGAGGCGAGCATCCCCGTCTCAGCAGCCCGGCAGCCAGCCCAGCAAGCCCCCACTGGAGGATGTGCCCCACTCGGCCATCTGCTCCCAGAACCCCATCCGAGCCTTGGCCAGGCTGAGGAGGAGACTGTCGCCGTGCCGGAGCCCGGCCAGCTCCACCCACCAGCCCCAGGAACGGCGCATGTAGCCTGCTACGGGACACACGTGGCTGGCCACCCACTTGTCTAATAAAGCCCAGGCCATCTGCTTAGCATTCTTTGCCTCATCGCACTGGCTGACTGGGGAAAGGGTCCTACCTTTCCCCTCCTGGGTGGGGGCCGCTGAGGTCTGGGGAGGGGGCAATGCATATCCCATCCCGGAAGTCACCCTGTCACAGTAGCATCTCACTTCCAGGAGGCAAACAGTGGGAGGACGGTTTCTCTAATTCAGGCTAGCCGCCCCCAGGAGGCCCGAGGTCAGGACAAGGCCTCGTCCAGCCCATGAGACTGAACCCACAGCAGCGCTGGCGCTCTCCAGCCTGCCCTTGGGGCCCACCCAGCCCCACCAGGCCTGCAGCACTCCCCTGTTCTGCCTCCAGTTGCCCCACCTAAGGGAGAACAGGCTGAGGCCTTGCTGGGGGCTCCTCAGGGAATGTGCTCCTGGGTGAGCCGTTCCCTGCTTACAGAAAAGGAGTCAGAGGGCCGTGTGCACCGCGGAGCTGCGCTGCCCACGCCTGCCCGCCCTGCTTCAGTGGAGCCGGGTTCCTGCGGGAGCGTGGGCCCCAGTCCACCCTCCCAGGGTGAGGCTCCACGTGGAGGCACGGTGCTGTGCCTGAGTCCAGGTGCAGGGCCTTTCGGTTCCTGTCTCAGGCCTCCACCTACTTGCCAAACCGAAAAACCAAGCTCCCTGCTTCAAATGAGTCGGGAGTCACGGTGACCTTGTAGGACAGAGAACGCCCCCCTTGCCCATGCTCAGCCTGGCACTGTGTGGCGGGTTCTCTGCTCAGGGACTGTTGAGGCACAATCTGCCACCAGGCTGCGTTCCCTCCCGCCTGAGGGCCCCTGGGAAGAATCCTTGGGGCGGATTTCACATCCTTGTGGCTGTAGGCCTGTTGGCTGGCTGTCAGCTGGAGCCTCCCAGCGCAAGGACCATCCACATTCCTGGCCACATGCCCCGTACCCCCTGGCTCCGCCTTCCAGTCAGGCAAGGTGCCTCACATACTGATTCTCCTTCTCGCTTGAAAATCTGACTTCCTCTGCTTCCATCAGCCAGAGGAGACTGCTGTGCGCTTGAAGCAGGTGCACGTGGATGCTTATGGGTCGGAGCCACCAGCACCTGAACCAAGGGGTCGGCAGTGCAGAATTCTAGCTTCCATAGGCAGAGAGCCCAAGGGGACGACTTTGTAATCTTTAAGAAATCCACAAAAGTTTCCTATCTTCTGTTAAAATATATCCGTATTTAATTTCATATTAAACCTTCCCCAACCCAAACCTTCCCTAAAAACCCGATGTCCGTGGAAGATGCACCGTGGTGTCAGGCTCCCTCCCGTTGGCATGTGTGGCCCTCACTCGCTGAGAAGTCAGACCGGAAGTCTCTAAGGCCTCTGGTCCCAGCCAGGCCTTGGGGCAGGGTGGGAGCGGGGCAGTCATGTGCACAGTGGGGCCCACTGCTGGGGGCCGGAGGGGGTTCCCACAATATAGCTGTAACTGAGGTGAGTCTCAAAAGGTGGTCAGGCCAGGGTGCCTCTAGAGCTAGAATGTCTCTCCCCCAGCCCACCCCTCAATAAATAAAAACACCTCAGCTGCCAGGGAGGCCTTGACACATTAGAGAGCCACCCACCCTGAGTCCCTCAGCCTCACCCAGGCCTCTGTCCGGATGCTGAGCAGCACCTGCGGAAATCCCCAGGACCACAGAGAAGGGACCCCAGCAGCCTGGTCCTGCACCAGCTGGTTCCAGCCCTGTATCCTGCCCTGCGTGGACACATGGGGGCACGCTGCCCCTCCCCTGGGAGGGCGCTGTCTCGCCGCCCTGCTGTCCAGTTCCAGGAGCCCAGGCCAAGGGCCAGCATGCAGGAAGGTAGTTAATCGTCGGAGTACCGGTTCCCTGCAGGGGTGAGGGCAGAATGAGGGTGGGAAGGCGGCGTCAGGAGGGGCTTGGGGGGCGCCAACCAAGGGTGCCCACCCCTGCTCACCCAGCACGTTGAATTTGCACAGCGGGCAGGTCTGCTGGAGCAGCAGCCAGGGGTCCACACAGTCGCGGTGGAACTCGTGTTTGCAGGGCAGCACCCGGAGCCACTGCGGGCAGGGGCAGAACCCAGTCTAGGTGCCCGTCCTATCCCTGCACCTGAGCTGGAACCCTGGGCCAGTAGCCTGGCTCGGCCCGGGCCCCAGTCCACAGCCTGGGTGCCTGGGGTGGTTGGGGTCTCTGTGGAATGAGCTGGAGGCACTAACCTGCTTGTGACAGAAGTAGTCCAGACACACGGCGCAGGTCTCAGGGCCAGGCTCCAGGGGCCCCTGGGCCGCCCTGTCCAAGCGGCAGCGCCGGGTCTTGAGGGACGCCAGTCTCTGCAGCACACGCCGGTCCATCTGTGGGGGAAGGGCAAGCAAATTCACTGGCATGAGGGCTGGGGGTGGAGTGGGGCTCCCCGGCGAGACCCCCCCAGGCTCCCACCTGGCTTCCAGGCTCATGCTGGCTCTGCCGAGATGCCTGCCGCTGGGCCTGGACCACAAGGCCGGTGCACAGGAGCATGGCCACCAGCAGGATGGCGTTCCACAGCTGCTGCAGGGGCTTCTGGGGAGGGTACCGGGGCTCAGGGCCTGTGTGGTACCCACACTCTTCCACGCACAGAGCACCAGGACCAGGCAGTGGGGTGCAGAGGACCTCCCTGTCCCTGTGTGTTCCCAGCTCCCCCTCATCTGCCACCCCTGAGCCTCCCACGGAGCTTGTAGGACTCTGAAGCCTGCCTCCAGCTACATGCTCATCACCCCACACACTTCTTCATGCTCCTGAGCCACGAACCGAACCCCAGCTTTCTGCCCTCAGGGAAACGCCTCTCTGGCATCCCCAGGCTCTGCTGGCCAGGACCACACACCTCTGTCCTAGATCTCTCCTGCCTCTCCAGCCCCACTCCATGGCCCTCAAAACTCTCTGGTACCCCTGCCTCATCTTGCCTGCTGATGAGGGACCCCAACCTCAACAATGCTGGCTGAGCAATCCTCCGCACACCTTGCCCCACCCTGTAGCCTGGCCCTACCCTCAGGAGAACCCCAGTTCAGCTGGACCTGCAGGCCCTTGCTGGACACATGGTCCACCTCCTCAGTTCCCTGGCTGCCCTCTCCCTCACCTGCACCCTGCCACATGCCACCCTCCTTGATTTCTGCACTCAGGCACCCCCTTGCCCTAGGAAGTATACCTTCTTGGTTCCCCCACATCTAACTTGACTGTCTACTGGCCAGTGGTCCGGGGACACCTGTACATGGGACCCGGTCTGCAGAGCTTCCCACAGCCGCAGCCTCAGAGGGAACTTTAAGACTTGTGGGTCCCAGGCCCCTGGGTGGGCCTCAGAGATTTGGGGGAAGGGTGAGATGCATAGCGACCTTGATTTCCGTATAGACCACAAAGTGGGTGGCTGGGGGTGGGGTAGGGTGCAGGGACTGGTGGAGGGAGCAGTAGCCAGGTCCAGGGCTACTGCTTGAGGGTCTGCAGCCCTAAAAATTCGCCTGCCTTTCAAAGCCCCCGGCAGTCGTGGTGCTCAAGTTCAGGAGACATGTCAAGAGAGGAGGGGCTGGGGAATGATTTACTGTCCAAAGAGCCCCCCGCCACACACACACACACGCACACACTCTCTCTCTCTGCTGCTAGCTAACAAGTCATTGTTCACATTTTGGGCTAATGCCAAGGTAGCTTGTGAGGCTGGCTGCCCCCTCAGCCCTGTACTTCTTTCTGCGGGGGTGGGGGTGGAACTCTGTCCTGGTTTCCCCTGGGGGGGATCTGGAGCCTTTGTTATGGTCACCACCTGCCCCAACACAACCTTGAACTGCCCTGACAGACTGACAGCGGCTCTGCTCTCCTGACCATCCCCGTGAGCCCACCCTCCAGGGCCAGGTTCAGGCAGGCCTGCTCCAGACCTCCATTCCCTGGGGTAGTCAGAAGGTGCTGGTGGGCAGCCCAAGGGTGGGGCCTGCCCAGACCGCCTCTGAGAGCCTCCCCAGCTCAGTGAATCTTCAGGTCCCCTGGGTGAGGAGGGAGGTGGGGCTAGGGGAAGTGGTTTCTTCAGACCTACCTGAACTGTGGGTGCTGTAACTCCTCTGGGTTCCCAGGGTCCAGAGCCGAGCATCAGACCCACCCATGGGATGTCCACCCCAACCATCCTGTGGGCACTTGGCCCACCGGCCAAGGGGGCGCACACTCCAGCTCCCCCACTCCCTCCCCACCCTACTCCCCGCTTTCACGCTGCACCTCCTCCAGGTGCCTCACCAAGTGCCTGCCTGCCCAGAAATCTGGAGGGCTGCCCTCACCTACAGGGCACATTTCTCGGGCAAGCCCTTCGCTGCCCCCACAAAGCTGTCCAGGCTACCGCCAAAGTCATGCTCAAGGCCCTCTTCCCTGCTTGTCCCTGAGCACCTGGATGGAGCTTCCTCACAGGCTTTTTGTGTCTTCCACTCTCTGCACCCAGCCTGTTTGGGTCCCAGAGCTCCAAAATGATGCGCCGACGGCCGATTTCTTCAAGCACTTACCGCAAGAAAGGTGGGCAAAGCAGTGGCTGCTGCCTGTTTGCTCCAGCTCACCTGGAGCCAAGGGTGTCGTCATACACCCGCAGCCTGTTTTTGTCCACAGAACTTGAGCACCTGCACGCTCAGTCCAAGATCACACCACCAAAGTTTGGAGCCGGGTTTTAAAGAGACACAGCCGGCTAAGATCTCAGCTACTGACCCAAAGGTTGGTGATGTGGACCGTCCAAGAGGTGCCTCAGAAGAAAGAGCGGGTGATTTCACAGCTCGGAAAGTCCTCTGAACACGGTTCCACTCTACCACACCCGGGGTCACTGGGAGTTAGGGGCAACTCGGCGGCAGCTGCTTGGAGCCTGCCGGGGGTTGTCTGCGGAGCCGAACCAAATCCAAACTCACTGCCATCGAGTCAATCCTGACTCATAATGACCTTATTGGACCAGATAAAACTGCCCCTGCGGGTTTCTGAGACTGTAACTGCTTCTGAGACTAGGGAGCCTCATTTTTCTTCCACAGGGCAGCTGGTGGTTTAGAACAGCTGACCTTGTGGTTAGCAGCCCAATGCAGGACCATTACACCACAAGGTGTGCATGGATCACCAGTGGCCCCTTTGACAGCAAGAAGCAGAAAATCCAGAGACAAGACCCAGCCCCACCATTGGGACAGTCACCCCAAATCTTACTACAGTGGGCTGTCCTAAGAACCCCCTGACACACCTGGCCAAACCCACTACCTCCCAGACAACACTGACTTACAGTAACCCTGCAGGACAGGATAGGGCTGCCCATGAGTTCCCGAGACTCTGTTAACGGGAGTAGAAAGCCCATCTTTGTCCTCCAGAGCTGGGGGTGGTTTTAAATGGCTAACCTCATGGATCGGAGTCCGGCACGTATGTAACCACCTGGCAGCGTGTGATTTTTAAGCAGCGACAAGCAGAATGGGTCCTGAATGAAGGCTCCTTGAGAGGACTTACACAGGAAGAGGAAAGGGGTGTCCAGTGGCAGGGTCTTGGGAGGGGGTGGGGCAGCAAGTGACCCAGGGTGGCAGGAGCATAGGGTAGAAAGCAGCAGGGGAGAGAAGCCCACCAAAATAGGATGAGAGCTCCCAGTCGGTCGGGAGACGCCTAGAGCTTCACCCTGCAGGCAACCGAGAGTCAAGAAGGCTTCTGCGCAGGGTCCATAGGACAGCAGCAGCCAACGAGGCAGGCGCCCTGGCCAGCTGTCACGATAACCTGCCAAGGTCGGAGTGGCCACCACCTCTGCCAGGGCGTGAGGGGCCACCGGTGCCTTATCTCCTCGCCCCTGCATTGTGACGACCCTCACCTGCTCCTGGGCACGGCTGTCTCCCAGGCACACCAAGTCCTGCCAGCCACCGTAGCCATCCTTGGAGAGACCACAGGTGGTCCACAGGGTCAGCTTCCACTCAATGTTAGCTGACAGGGCCTCTCCGCTGGTGATCTCAGCAGTGGCCTGGGTTCTCCTGGGAGGAAGAGCCACCAGGGGTCAGCAGTCCGACCCTCAGGAGTCTTCCTGGGGATATCCCAGCATACCACCCCCAGCCATCTATGTTGGCCCCGGGGTGTGTCTGTCTGTCTGTCTGTCTGTCTCTCTCTCAGCTGTCCACTCTTCTATATCTTCCATAAGGTTGGCCAGGGACACCACTGGAAGCCCAGAGATTAGCCTCTCAATCAAGTGTCAGATGTCTCTCCTGAACCAATCCCCTCTGCCCACAGCGTGGGCCTTGCAGTCAGTCCTCTGGCCTAATTCTCAGACCAAGTGAGTATATAGCCTTCAGGCGAACAGGAAGTGTCCTGGTGCTGACACCCCAGAGCCCAGGTGGGGAGCCTCAAACCCAGACCCCACCTGAGGGAGCCCACACCCCAACTCACTGCAGCAAGGCTTCCAAGAGCTTGGTGACATTGGAAGAGTAATGAAGGACGATCACTGGCCTGAGCAGAAGCTGGGATATATCCAGCTGTCAGGGGACAGGGAGGTCAGCAGGCCCTGATCCCAGTCCCCAGCCTGCCCTCCCGCCGCGTATTTGGAGCTCACCTCTCGGACCACGTTGTGGTTCAGGATGAGAAGCAGCAGGGCAGAGGCTCCCAGGAAGAGGGCCCGTCGCATCTGCAGGGCAGAGGAGCAGAGGCTGGCACCCACCCCACCACCCCTCTTCTCTCTCCCCACCTGTGGCCAGTTCACTCCTGCAGCTAGAATAACTCCCAGAAGCCAAGAACAAAAACTCCCTTTCCTCCGGCCCCGCCCCCAGGCTCTGTGAAGCACAAACAATGCGGTGTCTTTTCAGGACCCTCCTCTTCCCCAGCAGGAATTCTCCGATTCTGTAGGAGCCTGGTCCAGCCGCCCAATCTCGACCTCAGTCCTCCCACCTCCCTGCTCCAATACTGTAAGGTCACAACCCTCCCAACTAGGGTCCCTACCCCTACCCAGAGCTTCTCTGGAAACTTCGGGGTGTGGGTGGGGGTGGAGGGGGCCCATCTGGAAGATAAGGTCCAGCAGAAGCCCTGGCAGCTCTTCCGCAGCCCCCACCAGCACCTGCTGGACCAGGGCCTTGGGATAGCCCTGGGGGCCGCTGCCCTGGTTTTCCTGGTGGAACTGGGCCGCCTGCTCCTTGCCCACGTAGGCCACTGCAATCCAGCCTTCCCCCGGCATCTCGTGCTCGGCATCCACCATGTCCACCTGTAGGTGAGGGGCCTTGGGCAGAAAAGACGGGGAGGAGGAGGAGGAGGTGGTGCCTGGGCTGGGCGCACGGGGCATCTAGGTCAGGGGTGGGCCTGTGGATCTGAGGTGGGGCAGCCTGGATGCGGGGTTACGGCGGGGCAGGGCTAGGGGACCACTCGAGGAGGGCCAACTGGACGCAGGAGGCCCCGGTCCCCATCGGAGGAGGGAGGAGGAGGCGCCGCGGCGCTCACCAGCAGCAGGCGACCGCGCAGCTGGGGCGCCGGGTCCGCGTCGGGGTCGATCCTGACGCCCTCCAGGCGCAGCGCGTCGGGCCGTGCCAGCCTCACGTCCACCCGCACGGCGCGGGCCCCGCCCCTCCCCGCCCCGGCCGCGGGCTCGCCGCCGTCCGCCGCGGCCCCGGGTCCCGCCAGGCCCAGCCAGAGCGGCAGCAGCGGCAGCAGCAGCAGCAGCGGCGACGGCAGTGGCAGTGGCGGCGGCGGCGGAGGCGGCGGCGATCTCAGAGCAGGAGGCACTGCGGGGCCCATGGCGGACCGGGCGAGCGGGCGGGCGAGGCGGGGCCGGGGGGCCGGGGCACTGGAGGGACGGAGAGCGAGGCCGCGGCCGGACGGGGCGGGGCGCTGGAGGGGCGGAGCCGCGGCCGGACGGGGCGGGGCGCTGATGGAAGGGGGCGGAGCTCGGTGGCCTCCTCGCCCTGCCCGGACCGCGCGCGCCCCCTGGCGACCATGAGGAAGCCCAGCCGGGAGGAGGAAAGGGGTGGAGCCTTTGCCGGGAGGTCCGAGAGGGGCGGAGCCTTGCCGAGAGGTCCGAGAGGGGCGAAGCCTTTGCTGGGAGGGCCGAGAGGGGTGGGGCCTTTGCCGGGAGGTCCGAGAGGGGCGGAGCCTTGCCGAGAGGTCCGAGAGGGGCGAAGCCTTTGCTGGGAGGGCCGAGAGGGGTGGGGCCTTTGCCGGGAGGTCCGAGAGGGGCGGGGCCTTTGCCGGGAGGTCCGAGAGGGGCGGAGCCTTTGCCGGAGGGCCGAGGGGGGCGGGGCCTTTGCCGGGAGGGCCGAGAGGGGCGCGGGGCCTTTGCCGGGAGGGCCGAGAGGGGCGGGGCCTTTGCCGGGAGGTCCGAGAGGGGCGGAGCCTTTGCCGGAGGGCCGAGGGGGGCGGGGCCTTTGCCGGGAGGTCCGAGAGGGGCGGAGCCTTTGCCGGGAGGGCCGAGAGGGGCGGTGCTCGCAGCCTGAAGGCAGTCCGAGCACCCCGGGAAGGTAGGAACGCACCACCGAGCCTGGCGGAGGCACGACCTGGGTCTGAGGAGGGTAGGAACCGGGTCTAGAGGGACGACGGGGCCTTGTTCTGCTGCGGGCCGGTGGACCCGCGGTGTGGCCGGAGCCCCGTGTCCCCTCTTCCCTGGGGCTCCATTTCCCGGCCTGACCAGGATTTGGTTCCCCGGGATCCCTAAGGGACCTTCCAAACTCTAGGAGGCAGCGGGCCAGGGATGGCGTGGCAGGCATACAGGGAGACTGATTGAGGCGCGATCCTGAGCGGGACTGCAGGTTGGACGAAGCAGGACCGACGCAGCACCCCGGTGGAGCAGAGAGACGGGCCCTCAAACAGGTAGCTCCCCTCGGCCCTGAAATGGCCACGATATTAGACCATCACTGCCAAAACAAATTTACTATTTACCGGACTGCCAAAGGCCCCTGCACTACTCCAAATCGCATCCTTTTTTTCCCCCAGGAAGGCCTGGGAGCTGGCCGGGACACCTGAGCTTGAAAACGTTGCATGGGGAAACGGGCAGAGGCCTGATGGGCCAAGACTTCTTTTCACCAATATTTTTATTATGGACATTTTAAAACCAACAGAAACATGGGAAGAACTTTACACGGAACCCCCTAGAGTCACAATTCAAATTGCCAAAAAAATACCCCTGAAGAAGAGTAAGATGGAAAAAATCAGACAGCCTATTATTGGCACAAAGATAAGGCATGGAGACGAGCCAGGAAACTGTCCACACAGAGTGCACACCAAAGCAAACTCTGCCATCCTGTCTGTTCTGATTCACAGCCAGAGGACCAGGCAGAGCAGCTCTTGTGGGTTTCCCAGGCTGTAACTCTTTGTGGGCATAGAAAGCCCTGTTTTTCTCCCACAGAGTTGGTGGTGGTGTAGAACTGCTGAGTTTGCAGTTAGCAAACATGTAACCAGTAACCGGGTCTCCTCCCTGACTAGTGTATACCTGTTGTATGTTAGCAATTGGATGAGGAGGGTGATATCATGAACTACTTGATAAGTCATGTTAGGGAAACTGGTTAGCCATCAGAAAGATTGATGACAGCAGGCCCCTGTGGCATATCTTTGGTGGCTGTTAGTTTCCAAAAGCTTGTGCCCCAGGTGATGCTGATATGCATCCTTGCCGAGAAACCAGTACATAACGTGGCATAATGAAAGGCTAATGACAACCCAGAGATAGATACAACGTGGTAACGTCATGTGTAAAACACCGTCCAAGAGAAAAAGTGAACCAACCAGATGTATGCACCATCACAGGTGAGTCTCAAAAACCATGTCTCCAAATAATATATTCTGTCTAAGCTCAAGGAAGCCCTGGTGGTGGGTAGTGGGTGATGCATTGGGCTAATGCAAGGTCAGCAGTTCAAAACCACTATCCAATCATTAGGAGAAAGATGAGGCTTTCAACTCCTGCAAAGAGTTACAGTCTTGGAAACCCAAAGGGACCATTCTACTCTGTCCTGTAGGGTTGCTATGAGTCCGAATTGACTTTTCTGGCAATGAGTTTGGCTTTGGGTTTTAGTTCAAAAATATGCAGCCCTGAGTATCTTCTTCAGGGACACATGCATGTGTAACCAAACTTGAAAGGGAGGCGAGGGAATGAGGAAGACAGCTCAGTTCAGCCAGATGGGAGGGGCATCCTGGGGCTCCAGTAGCATTAGAAATAGTCTGTTTCTTTTATTTTTTAAGCCACATGAACACGCATTATATTGACATGTCATCCTTTGGCAAGTATGGACTCATTAATTATTCTTCAGCAGAGGCCCTTTGGTGCCCAGGGATGCTCTGAGTGTCCCGGCTCATCTGTCAGTCCCACTGACATGCCCTGTCATCAACTAGAGCCTTAACTTTAGTCTACCTGCCCCTATCCCACTATGTCCGCTCTACTGGCCCCTTCCATCCTAATATAAACCAACCAGGCACAGAGCCTTGCTTCTGGGTGCCCCTCGCCTTGAATCCAGGTGCCCTCCCCTGCAAATACCCACCTCCTGGCCTTCCCTCAGCGGGGGTCTGGAGCTCTTCTCTAGACTTGGCAGGGAGCCAGAGTTACCCTGTGGTCTGTCTGGGGAGGATTACCTGATAAGCAAGGTAAGCCCAGGATTACTCCTGTTTACCAATCTCTAGGGAGCAGTTTTCAAAGACGTTGCAAAACACCCGTGAAACTGTTCACTACAGATTAGTAAGTAAGCAAGATCCTTGCTTGTTGGATCATCTACCACTGGGTCTGTCCTTCCACTGGGTGACCCTGGAGAAGGTCCTCAGCCCCGTCCAGCCCCAGCCTTTGTGTGAATGGGGGTCAGTGGATGTGGGCTGGGCTGGAGGAGCTGGGGAGAGAGGAGCTTTGTCTGGAGACCGTGGGAACCCAGGTAGGGAAGCTGGAAAAGGATGAGATGTACTGCAGGGATGAGAGAGGCTACCAAGCTCTTCTCAGAGTATCTGAAGAGGAGGGGCCCCAGGACCCCAGAGCGATGGAATTACTAGAGAGGAACCCCAGGAATGGCCCTTCAACTCTGCGGCCCTCCCCTTGCCAGCCTAGCCCAGTGTGTTAGACAGGGTTCTCTAGAAAAACAAACCAGAATGCTAATAATTTTATATATACTTATACAGATAGATAGATAGATAGATGTAAACATAAGAAATAAACAGTTAATTAAATTACAAAGCAGTACAAATGGCTCAGTGAAACTCACGCCCGTAAGACAGTTGTGAGCCACTGGCAGTCTTTCAAGTCTTGAGGGCCACCGTGTAGTCTTCTGTAGAGCAATTCAGGCTATCCGGGCACAGGCAGCAAACAGCAAGGCAGGTCACCAACAGTCAGTCAGATGACTGTTACAGCTCAAGAGATGTAAATTCCAATGGTGTGGCAAAGCAGGTCTTGAAGGAACCTCAAATTACAGTGACACAATCCACAGGTTAGGTGTCCCACAGGTAGTGTAGCTTGCAAATTGAGGCAAAGAACAAGCAAGGCAGCCGCACACTGGTCCAATGATCAAAGAACAAGAGACAAGAAAGGCAAGGCTCATTGAGCCATTTATCTCTCCATCCTTCAACTAATCCCACATGTGTTTATTGGCCAGGTTGGCACAGTAAACTAACTACCACACACACACACACTTGCTTCACTGCTGGTGGGAACAAGCATTTTCCCTTTCTCACTATAAGAGGGCAAGTCACAAAGTCTGAATAATGCCACAAAATCAGAGGTGGACTTGGGGGCCAGGGCGTGGCACCCCAGCAGACTCAACTGGGAAACATTCATAAAGGTCAACAGACAGACCTGAAACTGTTTGAGGGCTTTTCAGTTTTTACTGTTGGTTTTCCCTTTATCTCTTTCTTTTGGTTTTGTTGTATTAGCTGTTGTTGACTTATTTTTTGTCTTCTTTTTTTTGTTATGTTTTGTTCTACTTTGTTTTTTAATGTATTATTGTCTATGTATGCCTGTCTGGACAAAATGGGGGATGAACAATCCACAGGACAGAATTATGGGACCAGTGGTTCTGGGTGGTTCATGGGAGAGGCAGAGATAGGGGAAAAGGAGGGGGGTGCCAACAAACCCAGGAAAAAGGGAAGAACAGGTGATCTAAAACTGATGGCGAGGAGGGTATAGGATGTTGGGGGTGGGGTGGGGGGCTCTATCAAGGGCAATGTAGCCAAGAGAAATTACCAAAACCCGAACAAAGGATGAATATGATAGTGGGATGGGAGGAAAGTAAAAGGAAATAGAGAAAAGAACTGGGAGACATGGGGCATGAATATATGTAAATACATTTATATACAATGACAGGGAAATAAATCTGTGTGCATATATTTATAAAGTATTATGATAGTGGATGACCATTGGCCCTCTACTCAAGTTCTACCTCAATGCAAGAACAATTTGTTCTACTAACACGGCAGTCAGTGAGGTTCACCTCCCCGACATGATGGCTGAAGACAACTGGGTACATGAGAAAATGTGGTGAAGAAAGTTGATGATGCCTGAGTATCAAAAGATATAGCATCTGGGGTCTTAAAGTCTTGAAGGTAAACAAGCGGCCATCTAGCTGAGAAGCAATAAAGCCCACATGGAAGAAGCACACCAGCCTTGTGTGATCATGAGATGTCAATGGGATCAGGTACCAGGCATCAAAGACACAAAAGAAAGCAAACAAACAAAAAGCATATCAACAGGAATGAGGGGGAGGGCAGAGGGGAGACCCAAAGCCAATCAGTAATCAATTGGAGACCCCTGTCTGAATGGCCACAAGGAAGAGAAGAGCCAATCAGTGCAGTGTATAGCACCGATGAAACACACAGCCTTCCTCTAGTTCTCTAATGCTTCCCCCACTACCATGACCCCAATTCTATCTTACAAATCTGGCTAGTCCAGAACATGTACACTGGTACAGATAAGAGCTCGAAACACAGGGACCAATAAGAGGAGCAATAAGAGGAGCAGCGATACTAGGAGCGTAAGGGGTTGGGGAGAAAGGGAAAACTGATCACAATGATCGACATATGGCCTTCATATCAGGGGGACGGACAGCTGAAAAGTGGGTGAAATGAGACAGCAGTTGGTGTAACATATAAAAATTTTTTTAAAGGAGTAATTTATAAATTATCAAGGGGGCATGGGGGGCAGAGGGTGTGAAAGGGAGGGGAGAAATGAGCTGATGCCAGGGGCTCGAGTAGAAAGAAATGTTTTGAAAAAGATGAAGAAAATATATGTACAGATAGATGTATGTATGTGTGGATTGTGATGAGAGCTGTGATAGCCCCCAATAAAATAAAATTTAAAAAAAGATAGCCAGTATTAAAAATATATATCATAGAAGCCTTATGAAAGGAAAGACTCCGATGGGGAAGCTGTTGTGTTTCCATCTCTCTAACCCTCCCCTGGGGCAGAGACTTTGTCTCGGGCACTTTGGACATGCTATCAGGAGGGACCAAGTCCCTGGAGAAGGACACCATGCTTGGTAAAGAAGACTCAAACCCACTGCCATCAAGGCTGACTGATGGTGACCTAGGGTGGGCTAGAACTGCCTCTGTGAATTTCAGAGACTGTAACTGTTAACGGGAGTAGAAAGTCCCTTCTTGCTCCCTTGGAGAGACAGGTGGCTTCGAACCGTGGACCTTGGAGACCGCAGCCCGACGTGTAATCACGACATCCCCTGGGCCAATGAAAAGGAAAGAGGGGGCTCTTGACAAAGATGGACTGACTCAGTGGCTGCCATGGTGGGCTCAAGCATAAGGACCATGGTAAGGATGTCGCAGGACTGAGCAGTGTTTCGTGCTGTTGTGCACGGGGTCACTGTGAGTCAGCACCTAACAACAACAACAACAACATCCTGCTTCATTTTGCACCACGCTCAAACAGCTGTTTGGGCATCCTGGAAGGGCTCAAACCGGGTTCCTTTAACTTTAATGTTGAGTTTGGGGAGCACAGAGAAGTCTGAATGGGCAAGATCGGGGCTGTGAGGCGAGTCAGGTAAGGTTATCCAATTAAGGTTTTGTAGGGCAGCCCTGCTATCTCAATGGATGAGCAGCCACGTTGTTCTCACTCACTGCCACAGGCAGTGCTGACGCATAGCTGTGGGCTTTCGAGACGGTAACTCGTTACGGGAGTAGAAGGCCCAGTCTTCCTCCCCCAGAGCTGCTGGTGATTTCAAACTGCTGACCATCCCAATCACAGCGCAATGGGTAACCTTAGGGGGTGGGGCGGGGAGCGCGGTGTGTGTGTGTGTGTGTGTGTGTGTGTGTGTGTGTGTGTGTGTGTGTGTGTGTGTGTGTGTGTGTGAGAGAGAGAGAGAGAGAGAGAGAGAGAAAGAGAGAGATTGCTTAGCGTGACTTTCCTGGTCTTTCTCTCACCAATGCACTCTTCACTTTTCTGAAAACGCCTTTATAATAAGATCTTGTGTGGTCATCCGGTACCCCTCAAGAAAATCTATCAGGATGATCCTCTTAGGGATCTTAAAAAAAACAAGCAGCCACCATCACCTTCTGAGCTAACTTTTCTCTTTTTTTTTTTCATGGTAGCATACTCACCTCAGCCCCGCTTGGCGGTCCTCGTGGAGGGAGTCCGGCCACAAGAGCAGGAGAGAGCCTCAACTTTAATGCTAACCAAGGGTTATATCTCCTTAGGGGGACATGATTACAGGTAACCACATGTCACAGGAAGGGGCAGTACAATAGGCATACATATCATAGGAAGGGGATGTATGATAGGCACAAACGTGACAGGAAGGGGATGAGCTAGGGGTGTGCCCACAGCAACAGGAAGGTCTAGGAGTACACATGTGACAAGATGGGCAGACCCTAGATTCAAGATGGCAGCCTAACCTTGGTCATCCTTGAGCAGGTTTGACCTCTCTGGGGTCTCCTACAAGGAAACAGACAACTACTATTCTTACCAGAGATGGCTGAAATGAGCTAACTTTTCTCTGCCTTGAGAATTTAATTGGTCTATAGCAGATTCCCTTGGAAGCCACTGTCTGGTTGGAGCATTTGTGTAGTAGGCACCCTGAAAGACCCAGACAGGCGTGTTGTGGAGACACACACTGGTCCAGGAGACAGGTTGAAACACATTTTGTTTGGAATAAACCCTTCCCTAGGTGAACTGGGTCCTCATAGCAATGCTTTCCCACTGAGCCTCAGTTTGCGTCTGAACAAACCAGATCATTTCTCTTGGCCTGTGTCCCAGGTGCCCAGTGACACTGATTTATTTGGGGGGTTGGGGGCAGTTCTTTCATGGGACATGAAGGAGCCCCGGTTGCACAGTGGTTATGTGCTTGAGTGCTAACCGCAAGGTCAGCAGTTCAAAACCGTGGGAGGAGAAAGATGGGCCTACAACCACAGTTACAGTCTCAGAAAGTCAGAGGACAGTTCTACCCTGTTCTCTAGGGTCACTATGAATCGGCATCGACTCACTGACAATAAGGTGGGATATTTTGTTTGTTTCATGAGCAAGCCAAAACAAAACAAAACACATGCTGTGATTCCAAATGGCATGTTCTTTCCGGGCTGTGGACTCAACTGTGTGCTATGTGTTGGAGACCCGTACTCCCTCCCATCTCCCCTCAGCCTCTAAAGCTGTAGCGGTCAGAAGAATAAATGAAGCGATTCATGAAAGCATGAGATGCAAAACACTCTATCCTAACTGGGTATGAGTTTTAAAGGGATGAAATATTTTAGAATTGATACCAAGAATAGGGAATGTGGTAGTGGTGGTGGTGGGAGGTGCCATCGAGTCAGTTCTGACTCATAGCAACCCTGTGCACGGTAGAACAAACCATTGCCTGGTCCTGCACCGCCCTCAAGTTTTTATATATGAAAGGGTACCCACCAAAACAAAAACCCGGCATTGTGCTGGGCAGAGAGGACCTTTTGTAGTACACAGTTTTCCGGCTACGCAAGCATCGAGCAACTTGCTCTGAGTTAGCGCACCCAGTGGCATCGCCTGGGAAGTTTCTCTCTGGTCACAGTGAATTTTTTTATAAAAGCCATTTTGTTGGAACCTCGTTTTATGTGAGAGCTGATTTAAGAGAAGAATGTGCAGCTTTGAAATTTCGTTTCCTGCTCAGGAAAAATGCCTCAGAGGCTGTTGTGTTGTTGAACACAGCTTACAACAAGAACAATATGGAAAAAATGCATGTATGAGTGTTTTTCTTGTTTCAAAAAAGGTGAAATGGC